>NW_004567127.1:25664107-25779990 GCF_000260355.1 Condylura cristata | reverse complement strand
TGTCTCTGGTGAAGCCTCTCACCACCCCTGAGCCTCTGGCCTGTACCCCAGTTCTGTATGCACAAATAAATAAATCTTTAAAAAAAAAAAAAAAGGTTACCTTCAAAAAAAAAATACCAAAGAATTAAATTCTGCTATGATCCAGAATGTTTCTGTTTACATTATTAAAATATAGATTAGAGGTCTGTGTTGAGTTCAAACGGTCTGCTTAACTTAGAATGAATACTTAGGATTTTTCAAGGTTTTTTTATTGTTGTTTTATTGGAAGTGCTTCACCAAACCTTAATTATATTCTTTTGATTTTCTCTCAAAGGCATGTTTTTCCTACTACCTTTTACCCTTTAAAATGCAAAACTTGTTGAAACAACTTATATTTTATTGTTTTCATTACTCAGCTCTCTCCTAATGAAGATTGCACAGCTCCTGTTCATTGTTACATTATTTTTCTTCTTAGATTTTAGTTTTCCTGTTCATAGATGACTTGCCTACAAAGTTTTACTTTGGTATTTTAGAGTACCTCTGTTTGCTTATCTCTTAGTAATAGTAGGTATGAAACATAGTTTTCATTAAAAGGTATAATAGGTATAAAAACTGTGATATCAAATACGAATTAACTATTACTATAATGCTTATTATTTCTGTAGCAATACCCAATGAATTTCTTTCTCAATTTCTGTTGAATATATAAATGAGAAATTATAGTCTCTCATCACTTGAGTTAGGTACATCTTTTATCCTGTATTTTTTCTCACAATGAGAGATGTAAAACAACAAAGAAAGTTAAAGAGGCAAAGGAAGAGAATAATTAATTATAAGAGAGAATTTGAAATGTTAACTATTGGAAGGTCAAGCATGTTTCACATATAAAATGAAGATAAGAAATGTTCAGAAATTAAATGTGGGGGAGAGTAATAAAAATCTCTACATTTTTGATGGAGACACAAAGCGGAATATAACAGATGCATTACTCTTCTTTGATCCTTTGTGACTGTGCAGTTTTCTGCATAGAGATGTAGCCACTGATTATAATTAGTTGAAGACTTTATTCCCAACTTCTCATCTTTCAAATGCAAATTAATGGTTTCTATGACAAAAATAAAAGTCCTTGACACCCTCTTGAAGAGCTCAAGTAAAATGAATAATCAGTTCAGATGAACAACCTAAAGTTATCAAGAAAGGATTCACAGATTCTGCTTTTTCAATAAAGCAGAGGGAACTTTTGGAACATAACACTTGTTCCAAAAGAACCATTTTATTATGGGCAGGTAAAATCATAAGATCAAGCCAACATTCAGTGACTGGAATTATCTGTGTGAAGATGGACTGCTTTCACAATATTTGATTATGCCTCCAAGAATTAGTATTTTCTTATTGATAGATTTTTCCAGAAAAATAAAATCTTGAAATATTATAAGATTTAACACTGCCACTATTTCTAACAGGAACATGTACTATTTTTGTTGTTGTTTTTGAAAAAACTAAATCTTAATTTAATTGCATTTCTAGTCAGGTAATTATCTTCCCAGTTTCTTCTAACTTATGCTTGATGTTAATTTGATTGAAATATTTACACGTTTCTTATTCCCTTCCCCCACACTTTTTCTCTATTCATTGCATCTGTGGCATATTAAATTTCTATGATTTATCTTTGTTTACTTTATTTCCTATATGTGAAGTTCTCTTTTCACAAATATTTCAAGTAAGAAGGGAATAACTTCAAAATGTTAAGATGTTTTCTTCTGGTAGAACAAGCAGACATACTTGAGAATGACTGACAAGATTTCTCAAACTTATTCCAAATGTCTAAAAGCAGATGCAGAAATCTAACATCGCCACAGATTTTGCTCATTTAAATGCAGACTTAATTTTACTCTGTCAAAAATAGTTCCTTTAGGTATTTGTGTACATCTGGCTCTTACGAAGGATAGTAATGAAAACAAAAATATACTAACAATATCATTCCAAAGAACGATCATGTAGTAAGTCCATATGATATGTGAGGAACTGTGAAAAGTATTTTATGCATATAATTTTATTGAATCCCTATGGAGTCGTATGAAGTGAAAATAAGTAAAATAAAATTTAGAAGAGTTAACATTAATTGCTCAAGATCACATAGCTGAGGTAATATTTTAAAACTTAAGTCAGCATGATAGCAAAGCTCATGCTAATTCAGTTGAAATAAAATTAATTATTACACACACACATTATTTTAGATTATCCATTCTGAGTTTTACTGTTCACATAGAGGATAACAGGGTTTAGCTTTTACTGTAGGTATGAGTATGGATTTAGGGAATGATATAACCTTGGAATTGCTATTGACTTTGGCTTTTTGTTTTGCTAGGTGTGGGTGAAGAGGGCATGGAGAAAGAGACATTTTGTGGGGAATTCAGGTAATAAGAGCATAAAAAAGAAGATGCTAATCGATGACTACTTTCTTCTTTCTTTTACTAAGTCCTCATGAGAATCAGTTTAATTTTTCAACTTGATCTCCATTAGATAATCACCTACCTTTAAATGCAGCCCATCCTATATAGGAATAGTGTCTTTGTAATATTCCAAATGATTGTAATATCTTTCCCCTCAGTAATATGGCAATAGGCAATTGAAATATATCTAATAGTACCTCAGGATGTCTTTTAGAAACTTCTCAGAGACATTTCTCTAAAAATATATTCATTTTGAAGTCAAACTACTGCCTGAAAGCAACTTCTCTGAAAGAGATACTACTACATCTAAGATCATGTAATATCTGTAGAAATGGAAAAATGTCATTTTTCTTTGCCAGAAATTATAACTCTCAGAAACTGACCTCTTACCAAAATCTATTGAAGAGTAATTCTAATATTTAATGTATTTATGCTATCCCATCAAGGAGCTGGTGGTAAAGACACAGAATCTATCACCGATACAAGAAAATCAATTTGCCAACTTTCTAAGCTATTTTTCTTATTTCTTTCCATTTGTTCCTATTTACCATTACCTGTTGACTTCCAAGGACATTGCTGGTATTTATCTTTTGATGAGGTTACTTTATTTTAGACCCAGAGACTGGAACAAACCATTATTCACTAATAAGTATCATTTATTTTCATTTGGGCTCTTGGCTTCTTACTAGGTGAATGCTTATTAAATTGAAATAATAAATACACTTGAGGACTGGCATATTGCAAAGCATTTTTTCTTGGTGTTCTTGAGATGAAAACATTTATAAGAGCATGCGACCCCTGGATTTGATTTTCCCTACTGCTGCTCATGAATGACCTGGGCCAATTATCTCTCAGTTTGCTGTGACTGTGTGACAGTTGAACTCCATAAGCAGCTAGAAGCTTCTGAGTCTGGAAACTCTTAAGAGATCCTTACACTGAAGCTGTTAACTGTCAGCAACAAATCTGAATTGTGTCTCTATGTAATGACAACTGGGATTTTGACTTACTGACCTATTACTGTTGTTCATTTGGAATATTACAAAGACACTATTCCTATATAGGATAAAGTTTATTTCCAAATGCATGCTTTTTACCATATTAAACACAGACAAATTTCATTTCAAGTAAATTAGATATGAAAATAAAAAAGATTATTTTAAAGAGACAGTGATTTAAAATAAGTGAATAATAAATCTTTGATTTAACTTGTTTGTCAGGCATTTGAGGGTCAAATCACTGACATTTTTAGCATTTCAAGTAGAGTTTTGAAATTGTGTGTATATTTTAGCTTCAACTTATTGACTAAACTGGACCCACACGTTACAGAGATCATGATGTTTTGAAGTTTTCTGAGGACATTATTTCATGATTGTGGATTTTTTTTTTGTTCTTAGATTTTATTATAAGTAATATAATTAGTGAATACTTATTAGAAAATTGGATTAATTTTGGATATCTCTGTTTCTATCACTAGCTACTTGTCTGGATTCCCTATACTGTTAACACTTCATGTTGAATGACTCTAAGTTATAGAAGCAGACAAAATAGAAAAGGACCTAGCTGACACCCTAAATTTGTTAAAATTATGGAAAATTGCAAGCTTATGCCTGGTGATTGTATTATACTAGGACAGGAAAAACAGTTTCTTCTTTTATATATGTGATTGAAGGGAGTACAATTTCTCTAAATCATTTAAGTCTTTCTCTTAGTGGTTTTAATTTAATCTACATTTTGCATTCTAAGTGTTTGTAAAATCCATATATTTTTCCTAAACAGAAGAGGCAGAAGTCTTTGAAATTCCATGTGTTATTATAGTTCTCAAGATGAGCATAACAGGAATCAGTTCATCCAATAATAATTGATCTATTATAACTCAGCTAAAAAGCTCTTGATATTTATAGAAAAGCTAAAAGAAACTAAGATAATATATGTCTTCTCCACTTATATTCCATTGGAGTATTGTTTAGGGGGGACAAGTACATTCCAAATCTTAAAGTTAACTTGAGAAATATGCCTTTGCTAATAATTTATTGTTCAATATGTATCACATAGTTAATTTAATTATGTCTTTTAAAACTGATTTTGAGGAATTTAGTGAAGAACTAAAATTATATCATAATATTTAGTAATTAGTGATATTTTGAAGAACTAAAATTATATCATAATATTTAGTAATTAGTGATATTTTATATAACTTCATTTTGGTGATTATTCAGTTACGTATAATGTTTCGTCATGTGACTTTTTAAAAATCTGCTTTTAATGTCGCTACCACTGTGATGGCCTGAGTTCAATCCCCAGCCTGACAGCTAACCCAATGGCACAGCAGACCTCTTCTGTCTCGCCCGCTGCTCCTCACAGTGCTTTATTTCAGTAGCTCTGCCTGTTCTGCTCCCCACTCTGTCTCTGGTGAATCCTCTTATTCCTTCCACCTCTGGCCTAAATCTCAGTTCTTTTATGCAAAAATAAAATCTAAAAAAAAAAATATATATGAAAAACAAATAAACCTGGGATATTCTATTTTATATGAAAACTGAAATGCTAAGAATGTTTTAAGAATTGACTTTCTTTTGTGGCTTTAATTAACATTACTTTGTGTAGAATTCTAGTTACACATTAGGGCATCAGAGACTGGATTAACAAAATTTTGGAACTTGTTATAGGTTGTTTCAGGAAGATTTGAAATGGAAAATTCTTTCAGGTAGAGTTGAAAAGATTTGTTCCTCTAATTTAGAAGTCAAATGAAGGTGCAAGAACTATAAAGTATATGCAGACTAAACTGGGAGTCAATTGGTGAAAAAGTATGTTCCAAAGGCTGATCTGTGAAACACCAATCCTGTAAAACACTGGAGGCAAAAAAATTCTGTAGTCATGTACATTTAGAAAATGTTGATAATATGTTTCTTGTCTGAAGAGTTGCAAGTCCTCAATTATAATAAATGTTCTTAAAAGTTTGCTGATAAGTAAAAAACAAAACCCAACCCAAACCATTCATGTAAACTTTATTTCCCAAAACTTTCTGAAATAAAACTTGAAAAATATTATTAAGATCACATAGAATAATTATTTAGACTCACTGTCCTCAGTGATTTCATATAATAGGAAGGAGAGCATCAGAATCTCTCTCTTTCTCTAAAGATAAAGATTACCTATCCAAGATCCACTACTTACTACATATCTTCCTATTTATTGAGAATACTGAAATATTATATATTATAAAACCTACAGTTATTTTCTTAAAAAGACTCTGACAACTTTTTAAATGAACTTCATTTTATGTATGTATATAGGGATTTATGTATATACTTATTTTGAGGGAAAGAATCAGAGTGGCTGATGGCATGGGGCTGAAAGAATTCATTGGAAAGGCAAATTTTTTGACTAACATTAAGAGAAGCAGCAGGCCAGACTAGAGAGGTCTGCTCCACCTAGAAATGAATTTTAGAGAAATTAATAGTATAATTTAATGAATGCGATTTAGTTGGCATTGATAATAACAGTAATAAAAATAGTTAAAATTAGTGTATGCCATGCTTCTTCATATTTTGAATTTATCAGATCTCATCCCCATTACAAAAGTAAGAGCAAGACACATTAAATACTTGTCTCAGACTCACTCAGAATAGCAGAGGTAGGTTGAACTAGCCTCGGTTTTGCCCACAACCTATGCATTTTTATTATACCACTGTCCCTTTACTTTCTGAGCTTGGGTGTCACTCAGTAGGTGAAAGTCTGAGGGGTAGAGTGATAAAATACACGATTAAAATAATATATGACCAAACGAAAGATCATTGAGGTTCAAAAAAGTTTAAAGAAATGCAGAGTTGAAATATTTATAAAGTGATAATTCAGTTTGCAATGTATAATTTCAGATTGTTGGAAGGGTAGCTATGATTAGCAGTAACTGGTTATGGAATTTTCCCTGTGGGATTACAACATAGTAGAACACAATAGGTATCTACACACAGTATCATCATCCCCAATCAAATATCATGTCTCTGGCATATAGTTGTTTATTATTATTATTTTCCCTCATCCTTTATGCACTTGCTTTGAGTGAACCCATCCAGTATTTGTCTTTTTCTTTCAGGCTTATTTCCTGAGCATGATCCCTTCCAGCTCCATCCATGTTGCTGCAAAGGGCATGGGTTTATCTTTTTTGATTGCTGAGTAATATTCCATTGTGTATATGTACCACATCTTTTTAATCCAGATGTCTACTTTTGGGCATTTGGGTTGATTCCATGTCTCTCCTATTGTGAATAAAGCAGCAATAAACATGTGGGTGCCGGTACCTTTTGAATCAGTATTTTTGTGTCTTTTGGGTAGATACCTAGGAGTGGGATTGCTGGGTCATATGGAAGTTCCATTTTTAGCAGTTTGATAAACCTCTGAACAGTTTTCCATAGTGGTTGTATTAGTTTGCTTTCCCACCGGCAGTTCAGGAGAGTTCCTTTTTCTTCATATCCTCGACAACATTTGTTGTTGCTAGTTGTTTTAAGATACTCCATTCTCATTGGGGTGAGGTGGTATCTCATTGTGGTTTAATTTGCATCTCCCTTATTACAAGTGATGTTGAACATTTTTTTATATGCTGGTTGGCCATCTGCATTTCCCCTTTGGAGAAGTGTCTTTTTAGCTCTTCTGCCCATTTTCTAATAGGATTGTTTATTTTTGTTGATTTTCATCTTTGTATATCTTTGTGATCAATCCTTGTTGCAAGTATTGTGTGAGAAAATTTTTTCCCAATTAGTCTGTTTGTTTTTTGTAATTATGTCCTAGATTTTAAAGACAGTACTGAAAAGTGTAAAATGCTTACTGGTAAATTTTATGTGGATTACAAATTTAGCTATAAAATTTTGTAAACATAGAAGGTACGATAAAAATTAATTTCACCTATTTGAGTTTTAAAAAATCTAGTTACTAAAATTTTTAAGTTGTGTATTGGGTTATATTTCTACTGGAGAGTACTGCTCATAAATGATTATATTTTATCCACGAGTTGAAAAAGAAGTCATCATTGGGGTTAACTTTGAGTCTTGAACCATTTGGGAGTTAGACTAAATAAATCTAATCTGTGATTAAAGAGGAAATTCTAAAGCAGGCTTAAAAAGAATCCTAGTTTATCTCCAAACTCTGATATCAAACTGTATACATTAAATATATAGTTTTTTGTATGTAACCCAAACCTTAATAATATGGTTTTGGAAAATGATTAGAATCCCAGTTGTAATTATCTGTGGCTACTCAAGAAAGGTGTATGTGTGTGTGTCTTTGTGTGTGTGTGTGTGTGTGTGAGAGAGAGAGAGAGAGAGAGAGAAAGAGATGAATATTTGAGAATCCTTATTTGCTTAATTCAAAAACTTCCTTTACAAGTACCTAGCTTTTTATAGAATTATTTTGTAAAATGCTTAAGTATTAAATCTTAACTAAAATTTATTAGTTAGCACATGTATTAGCACAGGCCATCAGGTTTATTTGAGAGGTAACTCAATTTTAGTCTCCCTTGCCATTTTTCTTGTTCTCATATTTCTTTTAAGTGTCATGACCAAGTCTAAAAATGTATCTGTGGTATTTCCATTTGAATGACCTGGTGTGTTTCTGAAATTGAGTTTACAAAAGCATAAATGAGAAGGGTGCTATAGTCAACTAATGTCTAGTATTTGAAAACCCTAAAACATTGTTAGCATTATAAACATAAAATTTAAAATTTTCCTAGTTGAATTATGAGTGTGTGTGTGTATAAAGATATAAATCATATCTTACTTTTTAAAAGAAAATAAAAAATATTATCATTTTGAATTTTCCTTCAAATACAAGTTATAGTTCTTTTTTTAAAAATATTTATTTATTTATTTACACAGAACTGGGGTACAAGCCAGAGTTACAGATGCGGTGAGAGAACTCACCAGAGCTAGAGTGGGGAGCAGAACAGGCAGATTGACGAAGTACACTGCTGAGGGGAACAGCGGGAAAGGCAGGAGAGGTCCATCGTGCCATGTGGGTCAGCTCTGGGCCGGGGATGAATTCGTACTGAAGCAGCTGCAACTCCTTTGCAGTGCTGCACTTTAATCTGCTGCACCACCAGGGAAGGCCAAGTTATAGTTCTCAAACATATAAGTGAATGGTGTTTTTTTTACCCTAATCCCACTATTATGACTCTGTGATGAGATTGACCTGCTTGCTGAGAATAAACACCTAAGAATATAATTTGAATGTTATAGAACTTCAAGAATATCTATAAATAAAAGTGTTTTAATGTGGGCACATTATTTAAATTGTTGCTGATCAAATTATGCACCAGAAGGAAATAATTAGACTAATTTGTTTCATTATTAATTTCTCTCCACAAAAGAGAGATATGAAAAATAGGCCACAGAACTATATGAAAAAGTCCTAAATTGCTGGCATTGGTGTTATTCTCAAGCCTTGTGCTGACTTTATACAGTGTGGTTCATTTAACTATTGTG
This sequence comes from Condylura cristata, assembly GCF_000260355.1. NCBI lineage: Eukaryota > Metazoa > Chordata > Mammalia > Eulipotyphla > Talpidae > Condylura > Condylura cristata. The sequence goes on along the minus strand of NW_004567127.1, from coordinate 25,771,088 downwards.
CCAGAACAGGTTTTTGTGAAAAATCACTCTGGCCCAAGCGGCCTATTTTGTTTTCCTTTCAATGTCTAAGACTCTTCTTTTGAAATACTATACCTTGGAATATGAAAGTGATTGACATAAATGGACATGACCTAACCCATTTCACCAACCTGTTCTTAGCCTTGTCATTTTAAACTCCAAGCCACTTTCTCTAGGTTTGAAAAGCAAGAGGAACTGCAGGAAGATAAGGTCATCACCCTCTTTGGCCTCTTCCTCCTTGGCACTTCTATTTGACTGATCTCTCAGTGCTGTTTATTATGCTTCAACAAATATTTTCCTAGTCAGCCAGTAATAAATTGTGGTAGATGCTGTGCTGATTTATTTTACATGCTTTGTTTTAGGAAAATTCACAAAACTCTTAAGAGGTAGACAAGTTGTCTACAGAGAGGAAATTAATTGTATTCTTAGCACACTTGGTTTTAAGTGATGGAAACGAAAATTAAACTTACATTAGAAATAAGGATTTGCTTTATTGACTTATCTAATTAAAACTCAAGGGTTACTGCTTAGTTCAGATAGGGCTCCTCTATCAAGGAGCTCAAGTGATGTTCACAGGATTCTATGTTGTCACTACAGCTTTCTTGTGGTGGTTTCATTCTCAGGCAGTCTGGCTCTTCTTAGCACTGGGTGGCTCTGCAGACCAGTGGAAAAACAGCCCCAGTGAAGTGAAGTTCTCCATTTCTAATAGCCTCACTAAAGTCACAGATCTGGCTCTGACTACAGTCACATGATCATTCCAAGATGTTCAGAGGATTAAATAAGGTGAGAGGGTTACAAATGTATCACTCACATGCCCCAGAATTGGGATCAGATCAGACTCTGCCTCCAAAAGTGGGATGTAGAACAATGGTGGTCTGGTCTTCAATACAACACAGGGAATTGCAATATGAAGGTGAGTGAGCATTTGACTTTATTCTCTAAATATTCCTATCTAATAATGTAGGAAGAGAGACTGAGTCTCAAATTATTCTATTGCAATATAAACAGTCTGTTGAAGTGCTAAAAAACATGTCAGGGGCTCAGTGATCATAGATACATACAGTGGAGGCCAACGAGGATCTGAGCCAAGGTTGTTTGCTGTTGTTTTATGATATCCAAGCTCATGATAGTATATCCCTCCAGATTAACATGCTCCCATTCTCTAACAAGCTTGCCTGCTGGCCATACTCCTCTTACATCAGTGAAAAGTAGCATGCACATAGTCTGAATCATACCTTCCACATAGTAATGTCCACTTTACAGTTGGTCTCTATTAAGTTCACAGTAAATTGTGAGCATCTCTGGAGCAGGAGCCAACGTCCTCATTGAACAGTACATTTTGCATGCTGACTAATGTAGCTACCACACAAAGGCCCTCTTATGTGCACACTGACCTGTATTCCACACCAGAATTGGTAAGTTCATCTTCAGAAAAATAAGAACAGTTTCTCTTTTGACAACTCAACAAACTTCCCTCACTTTCCTAAGATATCACATTCTGAGAGAAACTTCTTAAATGCTTAATGCCACAGACAGATGTTCTCAGAATTTAGGTGTTATTCTCGGGAAATTTTGGATGATTTTTGACATTTATGAGCAAGTCCCATATCAGATGCTTACTTGCTATTTAATATTTGCAGCATTTTATACAGAGAATACATTAAGTCTGAGAAATGGAGTAAGCATGGCTTCTCTGTTTATAGTGGGGAATGTAAAGGTTTGAATACAGGCAGGCATAGATTTCAGTCTTGATAGCAACTTGAACTTGGGCTGTTTCAGTGTCACTGAGTCTCAATTTCCAAACCTTGAAGGAATGTGGTATGCTCAGTAAAATAATCTATGTGGTGCCTAGTTCAGAGCACAAGACATGTAACTGTTCAATAATAAATGATTTCTTCCTTAGCTTTTTCTCCAATTCCTTGTCAAATAAGGCCAAACACATCTTCTGGCTTACTGAATTATGCCTCTACAGCAAATGATGACTGTGCCTGAGTCCAAAGCTCTTTCTGTAGACAAACCCAGTGCATGCTGCTGTCATATTTTGCTGGCACTCCTTGACCCTGCTTAGAGGGGGAATGAAGAGAAAGCTACCTAGCCTTGATTAGTATTTCTTTAATGTGAGATACTGGCCTCCTCTGTGAATGCTGCCTTGAAAGAGATTTTGCTCAAATCACTTTGATGAACTTTTATTGAACACCTGCTGCCTGGAGTCAGACCTCCCTCGATTCACATACCAACTTTGCCCTCTTACTAAGTCTATTGCTTGAGTAAGTGGTTTATTTTTCATCTGTAAAATGCAGCCCTCACAGTGTTTACCCAAAATGTGGATGTGAAGTTTCAAAGAGCCATGGACCTAAAGTGTTCTGTATGGTCCTCAATAGAAGTTAACTCTTAGTTCCAGTTATCAAGTGCAATATGAAGATGCATAAGAACTAGTCTTTATCCCCTAAGTATCCATGTCTCATAGTACACAAAGATACAGATATTCTGAAATTACTTTATTTCAACCTAAACTGTATGATAAAACAGAGGAAAAGGTGATTCTAACTATAATAAAAAGAAAACTAATTTTCATTAGAATTATCTACCTGAAACACAATGATCTGTTTCTGATGTTGAAGGATGTATAGAAGCTATACATTTATAGTATTATACTATACATAAATTATACTTTTATGTATCCCAAATAAATTATTCTGTATCATTATAGCATACAACTTGGACTGTATCACTTTTTGCATGTGCCTGTCATTTATCCCCAAAATGATAGTTCCTGACATGGGGAACTGATAGATGCTCATTTGGCAATTGTGGGATTAAAGAAAAAGACAAGATAACTTGAGCTTAGTAAATTAGTTAACTAGAGTTAATTTATAGGGTCTGCAAAAGCAAATTCTTTCAAGGAAGTCCTTCTGCACTGGATAGCTACAGATTTTCTTGAGAGAAACTCTTAAAAGAACAAACAGAGATATTTATGAAATAATAGCAGCAAAATTTTTACAGTTGAACTTTCAGATAGAAATTAAGTTGGGCACATCATCTACATATAACAAACTAGGATGAGCTTGAATCAGGTAACCAGATTCTCTCTGTACTCACTTCTTGTCCATTGAGACTTGAGTAAGGTACTTAATTTTTCTGAACTTCCAAATCTTCTAAATAATGTGGATCATAATAACTGCTTCATAGAGTTATGAAAAGCATTTAAGATTATCCATATAAAGGCATGAGCCAGGGCCTGGTGAGTTGCAAGTGCAATTTAAATAGCAGTCCCAGTAATGATAGTCATTTATCATTTGGGGCAACCATCTTCCTATTGTCCATCAATTTAGACAAAAAAGTTCTCTCCAGGTTGATTAGACTCCTTTTGGTTCTGAGAACAAAGAGTGTTTGTCCACACAGGACAGTTTTCCCAAATGTGTTTTTAACTGGTTTTGAAAATTACAAAATAACTTAAATACCCTGAGGGGATGGTTCCATCTGTTCAATTTTTAGATCAAATGAGGAATGAGCTTAGTTTAGGAAAAGAATGGATGGAGCACAAGGGATCCAGTAGTGATGCCTTTGAAGTCTTACTGCCAGTCTTCTTTTTTATGATTAGGCATTAAATTTATTTTTGTTATTATGGTCCTTCCTCAGTGCATTGATTATCTCTAAAAACTAAAAAGTGTAATCTAGAACTATGGAATAAAGAACCTGCAGTCATATTTCTGGCATGAACTTGCTCTTGTCATTTAAGCTAAAATATGCCTCAGTTTTCTCACCTAGAAAAAAGACAACATTGGTATTTGTTAGAATTGTTGGTAGGTGTAAAATAAATTAATAGCTATAAAGTCTTAAAACTAGCACCTCTCACATGTTAAGTATATACATATTGACTATTACTAACTGTTCTTCTCTCTTGCTTAAAGTAATGTGCTTGCTACCTCTAATATTTTTGTAGCCTTCAGAAATTTTTCTATACATACCGACAAAATTTCTTAAATCATAATAAATTTAATTTTTTACTGAACTGTGTATCAGGTATTTACAACTATAAATTAATACATTTTATATGATTTATATATTTTCCTCATGAAATTTGAAATATGCAGCTTAAAAACTGCTAATCATGTATTTGATCACATTCTGCCAGTATTAAGTATGCTTCATTTGTTACATTTTTGTACTAGTTGCTTGGAGCTGTGAAACCACCCCAAAATACCTATTTTCAGTATTATATCATGTAAGGTAGGAATATATATATTAAGAGGAGATAAAAAGAAAGAAAAATGCTATCAATGAATGAATCCACACTATTTATTTTTAAGTTTATCTATGTTCATATATATTTAAAATTATATTTTCTTTTATAGTTTGATTAGATGCTTCAGTCATGAGAACATAGATGTCATGAAAGATAATTCATATCAGAATATATACATATGCATTATATTTGTCTACACATGAACATATACAATCTGTATATTATTATTATATCTGTACATATTTACATGATATATACATGCATGCTACATGCTTTTTATATATGGGGAGAAAGGGAGAAAATAATGAACTCTAGCGAAGCCTTCAAAAATGCAAATAGTGATGAGATTATGGTGTGTTTTTCTTAATATCATTGTATTATTTACATATGAACAAGTTTAATGTTTGTGTCTATACACCGTTTAGGAGTGACTATCGAAGTACTCTCTAATAGCGATGCTAGGATAAAGATTTATACACTTAAATAGTGCTATAGTATCCCTTCTGACCTTAAGAAAATGCCAAGTAATTCTCCAGAAATAGAATTATAAAATGGTCACCTCTTAGAATGGCAGTTTTGTCTGTAAAGGATCATTTACATGTCTGGGTGGAAATCAATAGCTAACTCTTGTTTAATTGGTAAATGCGCCATGACCTCATCATCTCAATGAAGTCCTCCTTCTAGGAGATTCATCTCTTGGGATAGCTGGAATTAGTCTCAGGAATAAGGAATTAATTGCAGAAAGATAATGAGCATGGTTTCAATCAGGCTGAGGGGTAGAGACGATGAGATAGAGAACTTATATCTTAAGGTTCTGATTCATCTAATTTATTACCAATTTACATAAAACATGAATAAAGCATGACACAAACTAGATACTGTACAAAAGATACAAACTGTACTTATTAGCAGAATCAGAAGGAAGCAGACTTAAAACTGAGATCTAGTTTCAGGCCTTTCGTTTAGAAACTGAATAGGAGAAGTTCCACATCATGTATATAAAAACTGGACTCTGTCCAGCTTTTGCCTTATACTCTGCTCTTCCTTTTCCTCTTCCTTGGTCTGAGGTTTAGAGGCAGTTATTGTCTTCCTAAAATACCTTTAACTGGTTTATGTGAAAAAAAAAAACCAGAAATAAAACAAAACAAACAGAACAGTTCAAAAGCAATTCTCAGATGTAATCCCTTTCTTTTTAGCATTTTTCTGTAAGTTTACACAATTTATACTGCTCCTTAATGGGCACTATCACTTATTATTTTTTAAAGGTTCATTTATTTATGCATACAGAATTGGGGTACAGGTATAGACCAGAGGTGTGGGGACCGAGAGAGAACTCACCAGAAACAGAGTAGGGAACAGAACAGGCAGATTGACAAAGTACACTGCTAAAGGGAGCAGTGGGCGGACAGGAGAGGTCTGCTGCACCATGTGGGTCACCTCACTGGCCAAGATCAAACTTGTGCTACAGTGGCAGCTGCTAGCTTCTATTGCTGTGCTTTAAACCATTGTGCCACCAGGGGGGTCTCTGGGCACTATCATTTAATAACTATGCAGTTTCAGGCAAAATCTAATCTCTCTAGGTTCCAGATAAGAAAATGGAATACTAAAACTTACCTAATCCTATATATGTCATATTATTTAAGAACATGAGATTTATCTTGAGCATTAATGCTAAGAACATTGTTCACCTTGGGAAATATAGGCTGTGGGCTTACCACATATGGTCTTTATTATTTTGAAACACAGCCTTTAATACCTTGTTTACTGTGTAGAGAACTCAGGAAACACATTACTTACTAGCATTTGTTATAAAAGGATAGATGAATAGTCGAATGGATGATGTATGATATGCTTATGCTACCTCCTTGTGTTTATTGACCCAAATAGCTCTGAACCCCAAATTTTGGGGTTTTCTGAAGGTTTCATGGCAAAGTCATGATTGATTAAATTATTGACCCTAAGGGATTAATTCAACCTCTAGTTCTTCTCCAAGAAACTTGAAGGGGTAATGTGTGTGTGAAAATTCTAATCTTCATTTGTTTGGTCAGTTGCCCTACAAAAAGCCCCCACCATTAGTGGATTTCCAAAATCCACCTATTAATATATATTTATATGTGGACTTAAAGGGTTTATTATTAATAATAAAGGATCATCTTCATCATTCTGGGGCTATTGTAGGGACTGGGGAATAACACTGCTACCCTTGTAACTGTTCCACAGAAGACTATCAGGTTTTAGGAGCTATGTGTTAGGAACTGTATGTGAAAGCCAAATATGTATTTTTTATTATGCCACAATTTCAGTGTTGTGATATGTCCTAGAGCGTGGACTATTCTTTTTTTCTTTTCTTCCTATTCTCTTGAGAAGAATGTATTTTGTTGTTATAGGGTAGAATGTTATATAAATGTCTATTAGGTCCGTTGTTCTATAGTGTTGCTCAAGTCTGTTGTTTCTTCCTGCATTTTCTCTCTTGTCTATCTATCCATTATTGAAAGTAGACTATTGAAGTCTCCCACTATTATTGTACTGCTGTTTCGCCCTTCTATTCTGTCATTATTTGCTTTATGTATGTTTGTGCTTTGATATTGGTTGCATGCATATTTATAACTATTATGTCTTCCCATTGAGTTGATCCTTTCATCATTATGAAATATCCTTCTTGGTTTTTCTGTGATAGGTTTTGACTTAACGTCTAATATGTTTACTATAACTATAGCCATTTCTGCTCTTTTTGATTGTCATTTGCATGGGTTATCTTCTTCCATACTTTCATTTTCAGCTCATGTGTGTCCTTAAATCAAAGTGAGAAAGTTTTCTAAGAAGTTGGAATGAAAAATTGAGGCAAGCATAGAGGGAGGGGTAAGGTGGAATGCAAAGTGAGGAGGGAGCCCAATGGAGTCTGGGGAGGACAATGGATCTGTTGGTAGAGGGTGTGGTGTAGCAACATACATCTGAAAGTTTGAAACTGCACTTCTGAATCATATACAGTGCTGTAAATGAATACTACCTCAATTTAAAAAATAAAGCAAGAATGTTTTGCACATCCAAGGGTGGTTGATAATCTAAAGCAATGGCATGAATGATCCAAGTCATCTATATTTTTAATATGCCTGTATATAGTAGCAGAAACACATTAGAGTAACACTACAATTTGCTAAATATTTATTAGACATTGACTTAACAGTGACTCAAAGGGAAATAAGACAAATTCTCATTTTAGCAAGATAGAGACATCTATCAACAAATAACTGCTATCTAAATTTAATCAAGTTCCCTAGCAACACAGAGAATATCAGAGAAGTAAAGCAAAGGCATTTTCCAGGTGAACAATTTAAGGAATGATACTCTAGGCAAAATAATATTCTTTCCAGAGTGTGTTCTGAATAGGTAAAGTAACTTGTATTTGATTTAGAGTTAGTATATGTTGTATATGTATGGGATATCTTGATATAAAGCCATATTCATCTGAGAAGGTACTGAGTGACTTCAGCTCTAAACTAGAGTCTGAAGAGGAGTGAAAAGGAAAGAGCAAGAATTTCTGAACTTGGCAGTCAGTGACAAGGTTTTCAGACAAATAACAGGGAGTTCAGACAAATCCAGAGGAATAAGAAAGTAAGGCTTTTTGAAATGCACTATTCATTTAAGAAGTTGGATAGTCATAAGAAGCAGAGATAAAGGTAGTAGATTTGAAAATAAGGCTAGAATGAGAATAAATTGAGGTTTTCATGAAAATAGAAAATTTTACCTTATGGGAGATACTTGTAATACTTATAGACAGAAAGAAAGAACTGAGTGTACATTGGGATGCAAAAGAAATAGCTAATTGACAAATAAGGTTCCTAGAGAAATAGAACAAAACTAACAGCACAGGTGGTAACCATGATTTTAGAAATGATTAGGACCAGTACTTTCTCTAATAAATAAAGGATGATAAATTAAAATGTTAGTAATCATATTTACCTTCTCTATTCTTTTTTTGTTCCTCTATAATACGTATGTGATGAAATTGTGAAATTTTGGATACATTAGGCAGCTGAGTTACAATTTTGTAGATGTGAGTAACAAGGACAAATATGTTTGGGAAGTTAAGAAAGAAGCAGTGGTGAGGATCATGATTTCTGTTCCTCTTGCACTGTCAGCAAGAAGCATCAAGTCCTGTGTTAAATCTAATTTCAATCTAACCAGCTCCAGGAAGTAGTGTGGGTACATGTTTTACCTATCCATGGTCATGAATTCTACTTATAGTTTCTTTAAGCTATGAGATTTGTCTTTTTTAATGCTCAGAAACAGTGCTGATATGGGACAAATGGGGCCATGTTACTGGTTATTTATTTAACCATATTAAAAAATCAGAAGATACTATTGGCTGTTGTGTTTAGTCTGGACAACATGAAGGTAGGAAAGAGCCTATGGACTGTGGCAGGTATTTTCTGCAGGGTAGTGGCAGTGCGATAAAACAGAAAATAGTGTGGCACTCAGTTTTGCAGACTGTTAAGTGTCATGGTTCGTTGCATAATTCAGTAAGTCAAGTTCAGCATCTCTTAAAACCATTTAACTTTCAGTCCTAATTTGTTCCTCTTTGTGGTAAAGTTACTCATAATCCTAATAGATACAGTGGCCTCCTAATATGGTCACAGACAGAATAAATCCAAATGCCAACAAAACTGACATAAGTTTAGCACTGTTCTTTCTGAGAGATGAAGTATTAGTTTAATCTCTAGATGAGGAAAGACCTAAGAAAATTATATTTCAGTGTCTGATTAAACACAATAAATTAGTTAAATACCACTACTGAGATTTGAGCCATAGTGGAGTTTAGAACTCCAGCAAGAACTTGTTGGAGATCTTAAGAAAGGATAAATTGTACCTGAAAGATACTTTCATCTCAGCAAAGAGATAAAATAGAACTAGTAGAAGCTATAAATAGGATTTTGTTTGTTCTGAAAATGTAAGAGGAGGTCTGTTATTTTGCAGGGAGCCTCCAGATGCTTTCCTGGGGCTGGAGACCAAGTTCGACAGTTAAGTCAAAAGCATTCACTAGGTCAAAAGCCCTTCAGACAGGAGTCTTTCCTATTTCAAACAAAAGAATCACAATCCCTTAGGGATACAGGTATTTCTTAACTTTCAAACATACCTTCACTGACTTCAGTGGGGATAGACACACCCCTTTCTCACCATTTCTTCCCATTTATCAAAAATTTGAGATGATTCTTTCTAGCTGCTTAAATTTAGTCTGGACTTTAAATATACTTCCTTGCCCAAACCCAAGCCCCCTATTCCCATCATAACAAGATGAAAAGACACCCTTTTGTTTCATTTTTTTTTTTCTAGAAGTCAGAGCTCCCATTGGACCTCAGTTTGTAACTAGAGTTGAAGTCTTAGCAATTAAATCTTCCATGAAAATAAATGGATAAAAGTAGAAATGTTATGGGCTGATTTTTTTGACTAAACTCCTGCCAACTCTTGCAATGCTTTATGAAGAGATGCCGGCTGATTCAATAAATCTTGGCTGGCTGTTGTCCAGGAAAAATTATCACTCGCCCGTTGAAGGATCTCTGGCTTCTCCTTAGGAAAGGGAAGGGAGGAGGAATCGTTCTGAGTTGTGCATTATACATTAAATTAAAATATATGTTTCACCCATTTAGCAGCCTGAATAATAAAAGCTGTATACAGCTGCAACAACTCTGTTCTATGCATTTTAATGACTGATTTGTGAATATACTAGAATTATAGCTGCTATTCAAATATTTTCCTTTTTTAAGAAGTCACAAATCCTTCCCTTTAAAAATGCACAGACAAACACTTTATAATCTTTTAATAATTTGTACTAAAGAGTTTTAAAGCTTAGAATATGTGGAAATTATTTGTTTTAGGGGCAGTAAATATAATGGACTTGTCAATATGGTATTCAAATAACTGTCAAAATATTTGGAGTGTCTCCAACGAAGGGGACCTAACTCGATTTCTGCATTCAAATGAATTCTAAGTAGAAAAAGTGATGTACAGTTCAAAAGGAAGCATTAGACTATAAAGCATCTTTCCATTTCTCTAAGGAATTGTGATCTATTGTTCACATAGACTTTTAAATGGCTACTGAGTTTTTAGGCTTCTCGGATGTCCTTACTTAAATCAGTTGGAACTAGTTGAGTCACAATTAGAATTGTAATTTATTTTCTTTCCATTTTTAACCAAGTGGTGAAGAAAACTAATGAAATTGGTAAATGAACATCTGCAAACTTTAATATGATAACTAGTTCTCAAAGGACAGCACCATGTATTATTGATCTCCAGAGGTCATTTTTCTAACATAGTGTCAATTTTGATAGAGGAGCTTTGTATATTTTGTATGGTAACCCATAAACCATAAAACATAAGATCTTTCTGATGGTTCTAAAAACTAGGAGATTTCAAAGCAACTTGTAGGAAAAAAATGTTACATGACCAAGATAACATCAAAATATCCTCAATTTCTCATCAGAACTTGCAAAAAGATCTGTTAGCTATGCCATCACCTTTTAGGATGCTTATCATCAATGAAAAGATATTCTCAATCAATGAAAAGAAATGGCAAAAGAGAAATTGACCATTAATTCAAATGCCCATCCTTGGGTCGGAAACAGGTCAGTCATAAAGTTTTATGACCTCTTGTGTTGGACAAATAACCAAAATTCAAATGCTTTATTGTTTGTCATTCAGTCTGAAAAATACCCCCTCCCTTAACACTGCTGTCTGGTTCTCACTTTACAAAGCATGATTTATGTAAAAGAGGATAATTTGAAGATTTTTAGAAACTGGAAAGTAATATTTTATTTCTGATTGTACTAGTGGTTTATAACAGTGATGATTCAAACTTCTTCAGCAGTTGTTTTTGCATCTGGTAACTGATTGGAGTGTCTGTTAGGAGGATTAAATTAGAAAAGCACATTTGGAATTATTGTTTTAGAAGTGTTGTGCTAGGTGTCTGTAAAATATCTAAAAAAGACCAGATAATAAGTAATCTGACCTTTGGGGAATCTCTTTTAATGCAGATTCTCTAACCTCCCATTGCATTGCAAAAAAAAAAAAAAAACAAAAAAAAAAAAACCCTTACATGGTATGTAAATGTGCAGTTTGCCTCACAAACTGTTCTAGAACAGTCAGCCCAAGGCAGTGTTAGTGTTTGATGGGAATGGAACTTTGGGAGGTTCCGTGGGGATAAAAGTTCAAGAGACTTTCTGCAGAAATTAACAGAAATTAGCAGAGTTAACAGGAAATTTATTTGTGACAGAAAAATAACTTAGGGAGGTCTGTAGTTCATTCAAAATGCACAAGTGATATAAGGTCAGAAATTACTTTTAATATCACTACATCATTACTATGTGTAGTGTAAAATAGTGATGGCTTATAGAAGTTATCAAACAAGATAATTTCAAAATCAAATTTGAAAGAATGATATCACATTTTCTAGCAACTCTATTTTAAAAGTGGAAAAACTGGTAAAATTAATAGCTTTCCCCACTTAATACATAAAATACTGTGCATGTAACTAATATTAAAATTATTAATGGGGTATCTTACATATTTTTCTGCAAAGCGTCTGAAATGTTTTGTATATTTTACACTTACAGTGCACTTCAGCTTGAACTGACCACATTTCTAGTGTTCCAAGTACATGTGGGACTAGTTACAAACAAGTGGACACCACAGGAAAAGATCAGATTGTCTGTTTCTTATCTTCACTGGCTTGTTTTTTGAGAACTAGTGGTATGGGATAGAGCTGATAAATGCTCTTTACTCTCCACCATGTAACACTGGAACAACATTTTGGAAGCTGGCATTTAGGATACAAAAATTCATGCCAATCTCTTTATTTTTAAAAAGTTTTTTATTTATTTATGCATACAGAACTGGGGTACAGGCCAGAAGTGTGAGGAGGTGAGAGGATTCACCAGAGACAGAGTGGGGACCAGAACAGGCAGATATACTGAAACACATTACACATTAAAAGAGTACTGCACTAGTAAACCTTGGTTCTGGATGAGGGGAGCAGTGGTAAGACAAGAAGAGGTCTGCTGTGCCACATGTGTCACCTCTCTGGGTGGTGCTCGAACATGTGCTGCAGTGGTTGTGACAGCTACACTAGGGAGAGCTGCGTGCCAATTTCTATAGACCCCATAACATGAACTCCATCACTTAATCAATCATTTGCAATCTTGGGACTCATTTCAAACAATTCTTTTAATATTATGCCAGTAAGGATCAAAAATTATGATTCCGGGAGAGATCAGAGAGAGAAAAATGAGAGAATCCAGCTAGGTGAAGATAGTTGAGATGGGACAATCTATGGTAAATGGCAACCACCTCCCAACACTGTGCCACCAAAGTACATCTGCAAATCTACCACTGCCTCTGCAGACCTCTGCTCTGTGTCTATGGCTATGCTAAGTCTGAAGACATGCCACTCTTCCAAGGAAATTAAGATTATTGCACTGAAAGTCATAACTACTAGTCTGATTTCTGCCAGATTTGAGGGAGGTCAGATGATCTGATCACACCTTACCTCTCCATTTGTCCTGTCTTACAGGGGTACCTACCTTGACCAGAGAAACTATCACAAATTCCCTTTCCTTACAATTCTCTCTTTCTTACAAACCAGGGAAAAAGTGTTCCTTTCTAAAGCTTTTCCAATCTCTCTATGTTCATAGTTGTGCAGATCCATAAAGCCAAAATTCAAAAATCTCTGGAAATTAAAAGCTTTTAGAAACTCCCCTCATAGTAAAATCTTAACTGATCTGAACTGGTTTAATCAGAATAACTTGACTTCACTGGACCTGAGTCTCTTTATAGGTTTTCATTGATCTAATAATTGTGAATTTTCTCAGTGCCAGCATTTTAATATTTTTGAAGTTAGGTGATGTCCTAAATCCACCAGGATGGTTGTTTAATATATGATGCTTAGACCCATTATCTTCTAATATCAGGAAAGTTCTGAGACCCAACTGCTTTACTAGTTCTAACAGTAAATTGTTAGGTAGCATTAAACATATTCTAGGCAGTTACATATTTTGACTCCTTTGCCACAACAGTTTTATTCAGATGTGAAAGTAGGACATAGTGGAGCTGGGTAATTTGTCCAAGGTAAATCAGCTCTTAACTGGGACCATTAGGTGAAAGCCAAAAATGACACTCGGCCAGCCTGGCTTTGGAGTCTGCCATTTTTACCAGTGTACAAAAGTGCCTCCTTAAATTTTATTGGTGGGTCTCTCATTTGACATTAAACGTGTAAATTTCTGTCTTCTGCATTAAGATTACTGTTCCTTGATGGCAAGAACTGTCTTTCCTGTGCCTTTTTCCTGGGAATGGTGATCATAACAGCATTGGGAACAAGATTCAGTGGGCTAGAAGGAGAGCTCTGAATTTTCAGGCCTGACTCTAGAATGGCAAACTTTGTTCTGTGAAGCTTATTTAAGTTTACATCGCCTAACAATTCTACAACTATGTCTCCCTCAGTGAAGATAATAGGTACAAACAGATGCTCTCGTGTCAACTACAGGGAAGATGGGGTCTGCTACCACCTCCCACTAATTCAGTCTTTACTCAGTGTCTTGCATGATATTTAGAACTGTGTCTTGCCTTGGTCTGTCCCCTATAGTTTCTGAGGAGGGGCAATTGCCATTCTCATGTTACATAAGAAGACTCAACCTCAGGCACACACAAAAAGGTTAATAAAGGGCTTATTTACAAAAGCAGGGGAAATGAAGAAATGAATAACTGAGGGGGAAATCAAGGGAAATAAATTGGTGAATGCATACTACCAGTTCTGCTGAGCTGGAATCCCAATAGCAGGCTAAGAGCTAGTGAAAATGAAAAGTCAAACCTGGAGTTAAGAGGCCAAGCGACTCTCACCCCCACCCCCCAAACCCTCCAAGGCCAACATGCCTAGTTTTATACCAAACCTTGTTGCTTAACTCCACCTTCAGGTTCCAGTTATTCTCCCTTCAGTGAGGATGGGACTTGCAGTTCCATATGTCTTAATCTCTTTGGTCTGGAGTGGGAGTGGAGTCTACACAGACTCTGTGTCTGTAAAGTTTGTTCAGGACATCCTTTCCCCTAACAATAGGGAACATTATTGGACCTAAAATCACACACATTTCACTCTCAGAATGAATTTTGATAATTCAAAAAACACTAAACTAACACATGAACTTTCTTGTCATTGATTTTTCTACCTACTCACTCAATGAAGAAACACAACTTAATTGTGAATTCTAATCAAAGTCACTAGGCCTATGTTTTTGGTCTTTGCATGAGATATTTCCCATGTGCCTCTGTTTTACCTATACATTTCATTTTCAAAGCCAGAGCCTTTTCTCAAGAAATCATATTTTATCAGCAAAAAACAGTCCAAGTCACTGAAATAAAAAAGGAAATGAAATGAGAGGACAAAGGTTGAATAAAAAGTCTTGAACAGAAACCCTTTAACCACAAATGGATGCCAGATTGAGAATTTTATTTTCCTTCAGAAGTGATTAATCATAGTTATCACTAGTAAACAATAATGCATAGCTGTGTGTCACCTCTTTATACATTCACAAAAGAACAGATCAACTCAACACCAACTCATTCAATCTGTTGAATTTTTTTTTTAAAGACCATCCATGTGTTTAAGAAACAAAAGGCTTTAGGAGCACTCTGATTGATTAGAAGTTAAAAAGAAAAGCGTTCTTTTTCCTTTCCTTGGGTTAAGTCCTGTGGGAATGGCTCTGGATTTTCAAATAAGTCCCTCCCAGGGAGAAAAACTGCAGTGCTTGAAACATGCAAACTGGGTGCCTGGAGATTCCCTGTCAACTCCTGTAGGAAGTATTTGGTGCACTATGCAGATCACGAAGATTGGGTAATAAAAACCCACCACCATCCAACCAGGGAAATCTATTACTCACCTTTTCTATTAATAGAGTTAGAGCTTCGATTTCACACTGCAAAAAGCTCAGATTTATTTTGCTTACTTGAATCTCAAAGCTTGAGTGGTCCCCGGTTTGGGAAATGTAAATTCTGCTTCTCTTTAAACTAAATAATAGTTCTATTTATAATACTTGTCATTGCCTTCACACTCCTCCTTTGCATATAAAATGCTGCAATGCATACACCTACCCTAATGTTGTCGGTAGGGTGTGTTTAGCATTTATTAGAAAATAGGAATAAAAGAACTGTGTTCACCTGGGGACGATGGGAAGTGCTGAGGAACAGTTGTCCCTTCCATCCATTTATAAATGAGAGGGGGAAATCCCTCCTGCTCATTTGTAAATTCTTCTGGAGCCTTTCTTTCTTTCTTTCTTTCTTTTTTTTTTTGAACTGTTGGATTTGATGGTACAAATGTGCTGAGGGTTTTGTTTTCGGACATTTCCATTTCTCAGGGTGCCTCCTGCCTTTGTGTATCTATGATTTAGTAAAATGAGGTGAATAGCAGCTTGAATAGCTAATAGCCAACCCCAGTTCCCATTTTTATCTGTGAAAGACAGTTTCTCTATTAAAATAGTAACAGTTATGTGCAAAACTAAGCTAACCAGCCATTGGGTGGCACTGTTGCTCCACTGAGTTCTCAGTTAAAGACCATTTCTCTTATATTCAAACAGGAAAAGAACCTGGGTATGATTGTGCCTTAAAGAAAGTCGCATTGCTTAAAGGGGACTGTTGGCTTTCCTCTTGTTTCTTTCATTCTTTTTATTCACTAAACACCCTTTGACAGAGGAATGACAAGTGGGTTTGAACTCAAATGCTAATTTCAACTATTTGATACTTGCTATCCAGAGCCTTGTGCTGAGAGAAGGATTCTGATGTGAAATGTAAGACAAAGGGGAAAATGGTATAGATTGATTAACCATGTCTGCAGTGGGTACAGAAAAGTGGATTGACATGCTTGCCATTCTTGCTCTCACCACTAATTTGAACTACGGAGGACCTATGATCAGACTGAATTCTAAGCTACCATTGGGGATGGGGAAGACAAAAAGTGGGTAGAATAGAAATTACTTTTTTAAAGTTATGACAGGTGATAGATATATTGAGAGTCAGAACACTGCGGTATATTGTTCTTCTCCAGTAAGATGAACATCACCTGACTTACATCACCTCTTTTCTTGCTTCACCTAGTCTAGCTAGAGTTACGAGATTATGAGAAAATGGTGGCATTGACACAGGGAGGTTAATAGTTTTGGGCTGGCTGGTACTAGAAGGTGGAAGCCGAAGAGTGTCTTTAATCCCACTATCAGAAATGTCAATGCCCTAACTACATAGTATAGGAGTTTAAAATTCTGTGTTTATTTGATTTCAGCTATCTTATGATTTTAAGACTTGCTGTGAAAGAAATATGACTGATATGTGTATGTGATTCTGAGAATGTTCAACTTGCTCTCTAACAATCTTGCAATATGCTTGGACACTGGGGTATTTACTGAATGTGCTGCACAGCGGTACTTTCAGTGATAATGCCAATGACCTTTACTTGTGCTGTCCAATAGGCAGGTGTAGCTACACGTGACTGCTAAGCTCTGGAAATGTGGCTACTGTGATTAAAGACCTGGGTTTTTAATTTCTGTGTAATTTTAATCAATTTGCATGTAAATGCACATAGCCAAATGTGGTTGCTAGCTATTGTATGGGACAGTAATGTCTCTGCAGGCATCATTAGTACTGGGGGTCTAAAGAATACACTGTCTATCAAACCAGATGGTCCTCGCACCAACCACACAGTCTTGTCCCTTCAGGAGAGCTTAGGTTTATTACGCATGTAGGATGTGTACAGCTCTGCTCTAAATATAGGTGTCTTCTTTGGTGTGGTGGCTAATCCATTCCCTGGGAGCCCTATCTGCCTCCTCTCCTCTGATTAGCTTGGCCAACTATTCTCTCTATCCAAACAGATTGCCTTTCTGGGAAGTTTTTTGGCAAATCCAATTTCCTCCAACTCATTACATTTACAGGTTGTTCTAGAATCCTTTGTAGATAAGTGTCCCGGGCAACTGCCTGTACCTGGCCCCTAGGCAAGTTCACAGCTCAAGTTCTTTTGAGGCAAAGTGTATCTTTATGGCAGGAAATCATCAAAGCCTTATGTTAGACTGAATAATATCCTCCCTACCAAAGAGGTATGTGTGCTTATACCCTAAGCCATGAATATGGCTTCCACATGGTGGAAGGAGCTTTGCATTTATGATTAACAATTTTGAGATGGGAAGATTATCCCTAATTACTTTGGGTGGGTCTGATGTAATCTCTCTTTCTCTCTCTTACACACACACTCACACATACTTCTAAGAGAGAATCACAAAGAATGCCACAGAGAAGACACCATGATGATGGAAGAGAACTGAGAAACTTCCCTGTTAGCTTTTTAGATGGAAGAAAGGGTTAGTTAGCCAGGGATATGGCATCAAGAAACTAGAAAATGCAAGGAAACATATTCTTCCCAAGGTCCTACCATTTTGGATTTCTTTCTTCCGGAACTGTGAGGTAATATATTTCTGAGACTTTAAGTAACATAGAGCTCCCAGGTGGTGTGACTGGTTATAGAATAGCACTATGAAGCTATCAGCAGGCACTACAGCATGAACTTGATTCTGGGAGAGGGAGGTGACCCGCAAGTGTGGCAGACCTCTCCTGACCCATCCACTGTTCCCTTCAACAGTGTAGTTCAGTTGATCTGCCTGTTCTTACCCCCAACTCTGTCTCTGGTGAATCCTCTCATATCTCTGAACTGTACCCCATTTCTTGTGTGCAGAAATAAGATAAATCTTTGAAGAAAACAAAACAAAACAAAACAAAACAAGAAACATACTGCAGCAGTGACAGGAAATGAATATAGCTTGTTAGATAATCTTTATTTTTTAATTTATAATTCTTTTTATTAAGATAACATTGGTTTACAATACTGTATATAATTTAGATACACAGGATTCCACCTTTTTAGGGGTATGTTATCACACCCTACCCACCACCAAGGCACACATAGTCCCCCCAACTTTGCTGTCCACTCTCCCCCTCCCACTCTGGTAGCCTCAATTTTATGGTTAAATATTGTATTATCAGGTACAGAAAGGAAGAGTTTTCCAGACAGAAGAGCAGAACGTTCAGAGGCACTAAGCTGGGAAGCAGCAGTCAGTGTGTATTGTAGGTTGCCTGTGGCTCAGATGTGTTTCAGGGAAGTAAGACTGGGGCTCTGGCGCTACCCCGAGAACTCTGTGGTACAAGAAAAGGTTTCTCTGCTAATCCTTGGCATGATGAAACAGATTCCAGAGCCAGGTTGTCCTCATCTGAACCACTTGTAGACCTCAAGGGTATCCTGTGGTTTTGTTCGATGTGTCTTCTCTTCCCACACAAATCAAGAGAAGAACCCATAAATATTTGCTATAGGAAGGAATGATGGAACCAGAGCTCAGGTCACCATTAAAAGTAGGAAAGTGTGTAGGGAGAGAAATCTATTTCTGTGATCTTAGAAGTTTTTTTTGGTGTTAGAAAGTGAATGAGAAGAGAGAAAAGCACCAGTTTCAGATTAGACAATGGCTCCTGAAAGAAATCTTTTTTATCCCTGTGGTGTAGCTTCTGCTTTATTACCTGTATATGTATTTTGAAGGAATACGTTGAAAAATTAAATTAGTTACCAGATTTTCCTTTTTGAGAATTTTTCTGATAAAACAGCTATCTTTGGGGGAGAAACTCTTTCAGTGAAGGGGAATGTATGGGACCCTCCTGAAGGCACAATGGGTTAGGATGCAGCACTGAACAATAGCCACAGCCACTTCAGTGTGAGTTCAGTCCCTGGCCCTGGAGATGACCCTCATGGCATGGCAGACCTCTCCTGACCCGCCCACTACTCTCCTCAGCAGTTTAATTATGTCGATCTGCCTGTTCTGCTCCCCATTCTGTCTCTGGTGAATCCTTTCACTGCCCCTGCACCTCTTGCCTGTACCCTGGTTCTGTATGCATAAATAAATAAATCTTTTTTTAAAAAAGGTGAATTAATGCACAAGTCCCCAAGTTTTCATAAACATTTGAAGGGGCTAAAGTAGTGAGGACAAGAAGAGCCAAGAAGTGACTACGTTTTATGGTGCTGACTCATCTTCTCTAGACTACATCAGGGAAAACCCCAAAGGTTATGGAATTCTTGGCAGTCTTCTGTTGTCACCTGGCAAGCATAATAGGCTCTTTACCTGGGACTCTGCTGGGTAGAGATGGATGGCAGGCAGAGAAAGCAAGCACTATAGGCCCTGTGGACACTAGACTTTGAGAAAGTTTGCCTTTTTTTTTTTTTTTAAGATTTATTTATTTGTGCATACCGAGCTGGGGTACAGGTCAGAGGCTCAGGGCAGTGAGAGGCTTCACCAGAGACAGAGTGGGGAGCAGAACAGGCAGATCGACAAAGTACACTGCTGTGGGGAGCAGCGGGCGGGTTAGGAGAGGTCTGCCACACCATGTGGTCACCTCTGGGGCAGGCGGGAATTGAACTCATGCAGAAGTGGCTTTAGCTTCTTAGTGCTGTGCTTTAACCCGCTGCGCCACCAGAGAGGGCCACATTTGCCATTTTTATCAATGATTTGTGACTTGTCTCTGCTATTCTTTTTGTCTGTACTATTGACTCTGGTTTGCTAAGAGTTACCAGGGAATTAATTGGTAAAAGGGCAGGGGTTGGGTTGAAGGAAGGTAAACACTTGCTCAGCTCATAAAACTTAATGAGTGGCAACAAAAACTCCGTAATAAAGATAGATGACATTTGTATACAATATTTAAAAATTTCAAAAATAACGTGAAAAAATCCATAGTGTGTCCTCAGACCTGAGACAAAATGAGAAATCAATATGCCTGTTTTTAATTAAAATACTTGATTTGATATGATGGCATTTTTATCATTATGGGTTTACATTAACTTTGATTTAAATAAATATACTAAAATAATATTTATCTTGATTGTTGAGTGTTTAGCACCTTTTGGACCAGAAACTGTATACTAATTGCTGGGAGATAGAGAGGGTAAAAATGCCAGGATTAGGATTTACCACCTAAATTTGATTGTTTAAACATCATTTATATGTCATTTAAATACAGTAGGTAAGATGTGATTCTGTTCACCTCCCTTAATGAGGAAAACAAAAACATCTCTGAGCCCCAGGAATGCATTCTATCACAGTTTAAGCCATTTTTTTTTTTAAAGATTTATTTATTCTTACAGAACTGGGGTGTACAGGCCAGAGGCTCAGGGGCGATGAGAGGCTTCACCAGAGACAGAGTGGGGAGACAGAACAGACAGATCGATGAAGTACACTGCTGAGGGGAGCAGCGGGCAGGTCAGGAGAGGTCTGGCATACCATGTGGTCACCTCCAGGGCAGGCGGGAATCGAATTCATGTGGAAGTAGCTTTAGCTTCTCAGTGCAGTGCTTTAACCCGCTGCGCCACCAGGGAGGGCCAGTTTAAGCCATATTTTGATAGGTTTGTGAAGTCCTTTACACTTTCTTGTCTGTTTCAGGGATTTGTAGTTCCTAGGATTGAGACTATCTAGGCATGAGTATTTGACTGTTAATTTTTCTTATTTACTTAGGATGCTTTCACTCATATAAAAACAGAAAACCTATAACTGCATTATTGCTCTTTTCACAATTGCTTTAGTTTTCAGGAGATAGATCTTGCCAACATGTGATCACAATATCTAAACATAAAAATTGGTAGATCACCATGTTGTTTTCCATATTGTCTGGATCACTTAGGTTTTGGTTGTCATTTCAGTTTAATTATGATGTCTTCCACTGATGTTTTTTTCCTATTGTATGTTATCTTTAAAGATAAATGATTTAAAAATGATTTATAGAGGCATACATAATTAGATTGATGGATAGTTGAGGTAGACAAATGGCTAGATAGTAGACACTGCTAAATGTCTCCATTTAAATAAAACTTAAATTTTGTTTTCTCCCAGTTTCCTAGTTGTCAAATATCAAACATTAACCAGAAACTAGTATTGATGAATGAATTTGGGCCAATTCTAAATATCTATACCCTAAATACTCTTCCCCTGACCTAATTTCTGCTGTATGATTTAGTCAATACCACAGTAAAAATAATGAAAAGAAGAATTATTTGAAGTATCATTGCATATGAGTGTCAAACTATGTATTAATACTGTGCTTGCCCAATGTGAAAATGCTCCTAGTGGCTGAGCTTCAGCTGAGTGCTTAATGGTGAGGAAACAGTGGGCTGAACCAGTGAAGTCACAGAAAATAAAGAGAGGAGGATGATATCACTGTTCATGTGGCTGTGTCCGAGGGAGCCAGTGTGACTCTGGAGCCTATTAGCAAGGAAGGAGACAGCTGGAAGAAAGGGCAAATCCAAGCAACTTGCCAACAGGCAACAAATGGGTGAATACAGCTCTAAAATTTAATAGGACTGTGGGTATAAGTTAATAGTGGGGGATCAGACCCCCACATTTTGACTTTAGGGCCTATGCCCCAACTACTTCTTTTTCTTCTATTGAAGTAACATTGGCTTGTAAGAAATGTAGAGATCTGCATGTGGACTATTATGCTTATGACCCAAAGAGTCCACTTTACATCTATTGCCATAAAATTGACCTCTTTTACCTATCCCCCTTCCATCTTCCCCCTAGTAACCATTATTTTTGTATTTGCTTTGCTTTGTTTGCTTATTTGCTTTGCTTCTTTACTGCATATGATGAAATCATCTGATGGTTGTCTTTTTATGTCTGATTTATTTCACTAAGGATATACACTGTAGATCCATTCATATTATTATAAATGGCATGAATTTATCTTTTTTATAGCTGAGTAGTATTCCATTGCACATACCACCTCTCCTTAATCTATTCATATGTTGATGGGCATTCAGTTCTTTCCAAATCTTCACTATTGTGAATGCTGCTATGAACATGGGGTTCATATATTCTTTACATTAAACATTAGCATATTCTTCACATAAATGCCCAGCAGTGGAATAGCAATCATATGGTATTTCTGTCATTATTTTTTGAAAGCACTCCAAAGTGTTTTCCATATTATCTGCACCAATTTACATTCCTTCCAACAACATATGAGTTTCCCTTTTCTCGGCATCCTAATCAACATTTGTTTTATTATTTTGGATAATCACCATTCTCATAGATATAATGTACATTTTATTGTTGCTTTAAGTTTTCACTTCCTTGGTAAGAAGAGGTGGGTTACAGATCTCCTTTGAAGTATCCTTGCTCATCTTGACTGTGGGTACTAATTGCTTTGGATCTGGAGAAACTAAACAGTTAGATCATTTTTGTCTTTCATTTAATGTGTCACAGCACAGTGGTTGAGGACACCAGTGTAGCTGGAATGTCCTTTCACCAACTAATTGTGCTTTTGACTCATTTCACATCCCTAAAAGGGGCTTGCTCATAATAACTAATTCAGTGTGGGGAGGGCATTAAATGAGATAATGGATTTAATGTTCTTCTCCACAAGATAGCCAGCAAGATATTTTAAACCATAAGCCACTTTTGGGGTGCATGAGACCCATAAAGAGCAGACCTCTGAATGCCAACCTCAGTGAACATTCTCCCTTTCACCAAACCACTCACTCTGCCTTTATCTTCTTATCTGCTCAAACTCACTCCTACAGCAAAACTCTATTTTCTCTACCTAAATTCTCAATTTCCAACTGTTTATAGAGGATATCCCTAGCAGCTGTGTTGTAGTCCCTCCACACCCCATAGTCACCTTCTATTCCATTATATTATTTCTTCCACAGCATCTGCTAATATCTGAAAATATCTGTGTGATCCTTATTTTTATCCTCATATACAACACTGCCTGATAGTAGACACTCAGTTAAAAATAGAATATGACTGAATGCATGAGCACGGTGCCCCTGCTCAAACAAGGTGATCTGTTATTTGTGTTGATACTATTTATGCACATCAGATGATGAATCTGGATCTTGAAATGTCACTTGGTAGGTTTGGTGAGATTTCTGCCTGAGGTCCAGGGAGTAAAGACTTTTTTTCTTCAGGATTAGAGGGCTTTGTGTTTTTACTGCCTAGTGTCACAGTCTATCATTTGAACTTTCATGGTATACAAGTGCTGATGTGGGTATTTGAGATCTTAATAGCAAAAGTAAAAAGAATATTTACATAGTCCATAAAAGGACACCCTATGCTTCCTTTCTGCATTTTACAGCACCTCATCAGCACGGAGAGTGGATGCACTGATGCAAGAAGTTTTATGTTATCTGTGGTTTGCACCACTGTCAAATGACCACCCTGACTTTAAAACTTCTTGAAGCAAATCACCCATTGTCACTGATACTAAAACGAAACTTCTTTCTTAAATCCCAATAAATCCCCCAAATGTTATGCAAATTGAAAAATACCCCTGTCAAAAAACTGTCAGATAACACCTCTCATTTCCAAGGACTATTTGTAAGCATACAGAAACATCCAGAAAGAAGTAATAAATTGTTCCGGTACACTATTCTGGCAGCCATTAATAAATCAATATGAAGGGGAGTTCTGAAGGGCAAAATGTTGCTGTCGGTGGGTGTCCGATTTAATTTTGCTCTAAATTAATATTTCGAATATGATAAGTGAGCTGGCAGGAACAGATTTCACGATTAATTCTATGGAGTCAAAAATGCTTTGATGGCACTTTAATAGCGGCTCCGCGGATTTAAAAGTGCCTGCAATGGGCTCACGTGGGCAAGTCCACAAATTGCATGATAATGTGAATCCCACCCAAGGAGGAGATTTACTTTTTATTTTTAAATCTCTGGCCTACCTTGGGAAAGACGTGTTTCATCATGCAGGCAGAGACATTTTTATAGCATTGTGAGCCAGGGCTGAATGATACATGTGGTGCAGTGAGCAGAAAGGACCATTACAACCATCCTGTAGGTCCTGCATCCCTGAAGTCTCATAAATCAGTTTACAATGGAGTCATTGCTCCCTCAAAGATGTGAGTCTCTAGAAGGAAAAATTTTGATTTCAAAAAGGCCATTCAGATACATCCAACTTGAACTCATGAATGAGAAACAAGAACAGAACTTAGGGTCAAATACTGACCTATCCTTGTTGCTAGTGTGGCAGGTCTTAGTGAACTGGGCAATCACTGAAATTTTATAGTTGTTAAGAAGCTTTTTGAATGTCTCAGGAATTTTGCTACATGGTACTACTTTAAGGATAGACACATAAGGACTGTACAGTGCTTTGGGACAGTATGCTAGGACAGAAACAGTCCTGTTTTGGGGGCTTCTGTATTGTATTTCAGTCTTACAGAATGAGTAAGTGTTGTGCCCAGATTTCAAATCCCACAAACCTTCAGAGAAACGATCCGATGCAAAGGCATGAGGGTCTTTATTGGCAAGGTCAAGCTTGGACTCTAGACTCCTCCGTCACAGTGGTGGTGGTCAAGAGCCCATTATACAGGGTTTTTGAAGTTTCCATTATGCTGATTTACAATACTCAGATTGGTTGAGGGGATCACCTTATGGTGGGCTTCAGCATTCGTATTAGCTGAGGGCATCACCTTATGGTGGGCTGACACTTGATTAGTCATGGCCAAGTGGTCTGGGGGGTGTGGGGAGGCTTTCTCTCCAAAGTGTCAGGAAATTGAGACCTTAGGCCTGGTCTGGACTTGATGCCTGTCATGGCGGAGGCTTATTGTCTTTCATAAGAATTGGTGAGGGTAGACAGGTATTTTTAGCAGAGTAAACAAGGAGGGGAGGACTTAAGAGACTTCTTGGCATGATTGAAAACTGTTAGTGATGGAGGAAGGAATGCAGGAGAGGCATCATAAGACTGAGTCACACAAAAGGGAGGAGTAGAAGGGGCTAGCACAACAGCTGACACAGCCATAAAATTAAGGACCTGGGTGATGCCTGCAGAAAATCCCAGCAGATATCATACTGTTGGGAGCTGTGCCAGACCCAAAAGGTAAAAGATAAAGACATGGAGGATGAGGCTAAGAAGGAAATTTCTGGTGTTCTGTAGTTCCGCATAGATCAGCAACTAACTGCTAACAAAGGTGGGCCCCTCCCTACCTAAATAAGAGAATAAAACCAAATTCTAACCCCATAGCGGGGCAGCTCTTCCTGCCCGCTTGTGCCTATGCAAGTGTCTTTCTCTCTGCTGTCTCTTTCTAATAAACTTACTCTTTAAATATAACTGAGTCTTTGTGTCATGAAGAATGTCGCTGTGTGCCGCTGAAAGGGGAGCTCTGGTGAAACCTTTCCCAGAGTGAACCCAAAAACCCCAAGTTCAAAAGATGACATCATTAGTTAATTCAGCTTGACAAAAACCTAAGGGGTTAGAGGGGGAACTAGAAACAGTGTGAAGTGCATGAAGGGTTTTCAATGTGATGTAAAAGGGAGTCATATTCTTTGGCAGGAGAGAATCAGAAATGTAGTCTTAAGGATGTAGGATCATGATAGACACTTTAAAATGATACTATGGGACTGATGTTAAGTTGGGGAGCAGATTTGAGAATCTAAGTCTCATCATTATATAAGATGTTTGAT
The DNA here is from genome assembly GCF_000260355.1 of Condylura cristata. NCBI lineage: Eukaryota > Metazoa > Chordata > Mammalia > Eulipotyphla > Talpidae > Condylura > Condylura cristata. The sequence continues at coordinate 25,745,307 of NW_004567127.1, read as the reverse complement.
TAGAGGTCTTATTACCTAACATCTGGAAGAGTAAGTTCTTGAGGTGAACTGGTATATTTCAACTTTGACAAACCAGCATTTTATGCCCTTACAGGACATTATAGGAACCTAAGAATTTCTTAGGCACATGGATGTATATATAGGCGGCTCCGATAAGATATCTTGTTTGTAAATAAAGGTTGATATCCTGCAGAAAGAGTAGCTAGAATGAGGAAAGAAGAGAATTTGGTCTAATCCTTGAAGAACATTAGCACTTAGGGAAGGATCTGGAAAAGAAGAGATACAAGCAATAAGAAAACAAAAGTAAGGAAGTGTTTTAAAAAATAAGCAATCGGCAGTGTCAAATATTATCTAAAAGTAAAGTGTGATAAGGGACCAAGAAATTTTTATTATAATTAACCACAAAGGGATGAGGTGACACATCTCTGAAGGTCTGATAGAAATGCAATGCAAACTGTAATATGTGAAAGTGTGGGAGCTCAAGCAGTTGTGAGTATAAACAGTTTGTGTAAAACCATATTCACTTTGATCAAAAGCATTTAGAGTTCACTCTCCATCAGAATAAAATCTAATTTTGATTCTCATGTTCAACTGTTTTGTTTTTTTTTTAAAGATTTATTTATTTATGCATACAGAACTGGGGTACAAGTGAGGGGTGCAAGGACAGTGAGAGGATTCATCAGCAACAGAGTGGGAGCAGAACAGGCAGACTGGCGAAGTACACTGCTGAGGGGAGCAGTGGGCAGGTCAGGAGAGGTCTGCTGCGCCATGTGGGTCACCTCCGGGGTGGGGATAGAACTCATGCTGAGGTGGCTTTAGCTTCTTGGTGCTGTGCTTTAACCTGCTGCACCACCAGAGAAGACCCTCATGTTCAATTGTTTTGAAGAATTTAGCTTAAACACAGTGCTTTGGGAATAGCTAAAGCTGAACTTTCTTTGGTCACCACATCTGTAAATGGTGGTCCTTCATAGATGAGTTGTGAAATGATGGACATTATTACAGTGGAAAGGAAGGCGATCTTTCATGTTCATTAAAGAGTTTATGGAGTTATTGCAAAAATCCATGGAAGAAAATTGAGAGTTGGGACTTGAGATTGACTTGATAACTTTAGTTTCAGCAGGAATGTCTTGTTCTTAAATAATCTAAATTATCAAGCCAGAGTATTTGAAGAGATTTTCTCCACATTCAAACATCTAAATTGGGGGGTATTTTTTAGTTTAATTTTGTTTTGAACTAGGCACTATAGATTTGGAGATTTGTATTTATATTTGATTAAGTTTTGTTGTAAAGTTGAATTAGAATTTTTTATAATCTAAACTAATTAATCAACCATTTTAATTCAGATTCACAGTTTTACTTTTAAAAGGATATTTGTTCTAAAGAACTCAACAGAAAACATCTCTTGGTAAATTAATTCCTGCCCATATTTGAAGACTTTCATTACAGTTGTTTTTCTCTTTGCATCATCAAGCTCCTCTTATAGAAACATCCTTCTGCCTTAAGATAAATTCCACTTAATCAAGATGTATAATCCTTAGGATGAATTAGACTTTCTAGAATAGATATCTTCACATTAGTGTAACTTTCTTTCCTTGGTCTCTCTTTATCTGATTTTGATGTTCAAGTAACATTGGTACCATAAGATGTATTAGGAAGCATTCTCTCTTGGATTCTTAGAAATAATTTAAGCAGGATGGGCATAGTTCTTCTTTAAAGACTTGATAGAATTTACTTGTAAAACCATCTAGTCCTCATTTAAAAAAATATTTATATATTTATGTATACAGAACTGGGGTACAGGCCAGAGGAGCAGAGTCAGTGAGAGTGTTCACCAGAGAGAGTGGGGAGCAGAACAGGCCAACTGATGAAGTACACTGCTGAGGGGAGCAGCAGGCAGGTTAGAAGAGGTCTGCCACACCTGGTCCTCATTTTTTTGGTTTTGGGGAGATTATTTCAATTGCTCTGCTTATGATTGGCAGGCATAGTCAATTTTTCAGTTTCTTTGTGGTTTACTTTTGGTAAACTATAGTGATCTAGTAAACCTACTCAGTTTAGCTTTAATGGCTTATAATAGAGGTACACTTTAAGGCTGCTGTTTTTACATCTGTTCAGATGGCTGGAAACTGGTACTGGCAAGCAATAGTAGGTAAGAGAAAACCATTGGTAGGGCATTGAAGGGTAGCTTTCGGGGAATTTCAAGTGTTTGAGCTTCCTACCATACTGTGGGTCCCCTCGTTGTATAACAGGGAGTCATATTGATGCTATATCTTTTTGTGTATGTAGTAAAAGGGAAACCAGCAACTTTGATTAGGTAACCTGAATTTCATTTTCATTCAGTCTGCTGACTTACTATATTTTATTTTCTTTGCTCTTGCCATTTCAAAGTACACATCGGTAATGTTTAAGATTATTTATTATGCACTGGCATTAAACTTTTGCTATTAATATTCATTGGGATCCTTGAAAATTGATTAGTTAATTAAGTGCAAAAGGCTTGTCTGAGAAGCTGTTCACTCATTCTTCTTTTGTTTAATATTCTTCATATACTGAGTATCATTCACTAATTTTTTCATTGCTCCCCCAAGGACACCCCTCACCCCCAGCAAATTATTATTTAATAAGCTCACATATTTTTCTTTTCATTGGCATTTCTAAGCTTTCTGGCTACAAGTCTAATATCTGTGTAAATTGATGGATAAGGGAAATATCCAGACTGATATGAATGAATTGCTTCTTGTTCTTTTTAGAACTGAAATTTATAAGTGAAAACTGTTTTTTGAGGATCAGATACTTACTCAAGTTGTCTTTACTCATTGATTGATAATTACCTGTTTGGGATGCAGATAATATAAGGCACATTCCTACTTTTCAAAGTCACTTTGATGACTGAAATCCTTCATTCAAGCTGAATAGTTCAAATGTGGTACACACAACACTAAACGAACCACTTCCAGATGGCCTTTGGCCATACAAAACCTGTTTTTTTCAGTTTCCCAGTAATATTCAGAAATGAAAACACTGACTTCCTTGAAAGGCCTCAGGAGACTGAGCTATTAAGTCAGAATGCTAATTTAATGTACCTCAAGAAATAGAACAGTCAGGAGGTACAGAGATTGTTTTGATTTAGCACATTTTCCAAGTTAGCCTTCAAGTAGTTGGATAATCTTCACAATATTCCCCCAAAATTGCACAAAATAATATTGCATGTTTACAGAAAACCATTTTATTTTCGTGGACAGATCCAGTTTTCTTTGAAACTCAAAGTAAAAAAATCCATACAGTGTGCCACCTGCAAGTGAAACCAAATTCATGGAAGACTCCAAGAAAAATATAGAATCAAATTGAAGGAAGATAGTCAGCAATGGGGTAAATGTTTAATGTTGCTGTCACCATGAGGCAATACCTTTCAAGGCAAACACAATCACTGTACCTGGTAGGGTATCCTGTCTCACAGTCTTTCATGTCTTCTCTGGCTGTCTGGTTTTTAGATATATTCTCAGTGACTTCCATGACTGGTTAGCTCTCTTTTCCAAAGTCTTCCCTGAGGTATGTTACCATCTTAAACTTAATTAACATCATTTTTTCCAAGCTAAGAACTCTTCAGTATTATAAAGTCTAACTATTGGCCATCAGCTTGCTAGTGGTTTAATATTTTCAATTTTATTTTTTTATAGAAGTAACTTTGTATTATAACATTCTATCTTTTAGGTGTTGAGAAACAAAATGTATATATACTACATAAGTTTATCACTGAAAGTCCAGATCAGTCCTTTATCAAAATACCTTTGTCCCCACCTTTCCTCATTTGCCTACATTATGGTCACTACAATCCAAAAGTTTGCATTGTTCATCTGCTTGTTCATTTCCCTTATATATAGCATTTGTCCTTCTGGGTCAGATTTATTTCACTAAGTAGAATTCCCTCTAGGTCCATCCATGTTGTTGCAAATGGCAGGATTTCACCTTTGTGTAGCTGACTACTATTTTGTTGTGGTGGTGTCTATAGACTACATCTCTGTCCATTTATCAGTTGATGGACACTTAGATTGTTTCCAGTTCTTGACTACTATAAATAAAACTATAAGAAACGTGAAGGTACATATTTCAATTTGAGAGGACAATCATTATTTCTACAATTTGTCAGGGGAAAACAAATCAAATGCCTAATCTCATGATATTAGGTTCAAAATTAAGAATTTTCTTCTTGGCCCTCCCTAGTGGCTTAGTGGGTTAAAGCACAGCACTGAGAAGCCAAAACCACTTCCGCATGAGTTCGATTCCCACCTGCCCCGGAGGTGACCACATGGCGTGGCAGACCTCTCCTGACCCACCTGCTGCTCCCCTCAGCAGTGTACTTCGTCGATCTGCCTGTTCTGCTCCCCACTCTGTCTCTAGTGCAGCCTCTTGCAGCACCTGAGCCTCTGGCCTGTACCCCAGTTCTGTATGAACAAATAAATAAATCTTAAAAAAAAATTTATTCTTTTGGATTATGAAGTAGTTTCTGTTGACATTTACATATTCCTGAAGCTTGTTTTTTAAACTTACTTGTCTATATCTATTTTTCCCCTCAGATAATCATGCCAGAAGATTGTCAATTTTTGAAAATCATTAATTTGAAATAACCTGTATTCAACCCAATGAAGCCCTTTACAGACCATAAAGAAAAAGTTGGGGCTTTAACATATAAAGCAGAACTATGTTCACACCTCGGCCACCAAAAATCATATGAGCCCTACTTTTATTTATTTCATATCTTAACATGAACATTTGAAAGGGTTTCTCACCTTAAAAAATGTTTAAAAATCAATATTGAGATGTGCACATAAAGTGGTAGATTAAATGGACACTTTTTGTTTTTTAAAGATTTATTTATTTGTGCATACAGAACTGGGGCACAGGCCAGAGATGCGGAGGGTGAGAGGATTCACCAGAGACAGGGTGGGGAGCAGAACAGGCAGATCGACGAAGGACACTGCTGAGGGGAGCAGCGGGCGGGTCAGGAGAGGTCTGCCACGCCATGTGGATCTCCTCTGGGGCAGGCGGGGGTCGAACTCATGGGGAAGTGGCTTAAGCTTCTTAGTGTAGTGCTTTAACCCGCTGCGCCACCAGGGAGGGCCTAAATGGACACTTTTATCTCTGTTCCCTCCCCAGGATTCAATGATAACAAATGAATGTTACATCTAAAACCATAAAGTTAATAGGGAAGGAGAAGGCACCAGCAACACTTTGGGAAGGAGAAGGCAAGTATACAAATTACAAAGCTGTCATGGGGGGAATTTAAGATACAACTTTACTTATATTTCACAAATGCAAAAGCAAAGTTCTTAGAAATATTAAAGCCTCTCCCTTACTAACTTAAAATATTGTCTTCAGGACTATTAAATATAAATGGGGTGGGTAAAAAATATTAAGACAAGGGGCGGAGGGGAAGGCAGTTAGGTAAATGTTTATAATGTAAAAATAAAAGAGAAATCAGAAAAGGAGGGCAAGGAGAGACACACTTCCCGAGCTTGTTTCAGTGGAAGTGGAGGGAGCCTCCCTTGTCCCTGCAGCTGGTCTCTCTACACCCAAACCTGCTGCTGAAGCTGAATGGCTGGCTGCCACACCCTGGCCCTGCTTATGTGGGAAACTGTGTGCCCACTCCCTTTCTGGAAAGTTCCATTGGCAATATTCACTGTACCTCTGGGGACCTGTGGCCACCCTCCAACCTGCATTCTCTTTCCCTCTATGTTCATCTTCCCCCCAGAAGTCCATGAACCTCAATGCAAAACCTTTAGGAAAGTCCTATGTCTCTGCTGATGCACTTTCCTATCTTCATTTCACCTAATTTAGTTCTAGTTTGATTTTCTTTTAGTTGTGTTCAGAGTAGTAAGAAATCCAAATCTATCCATTCTGTCATGTTGTGAGTGGATCACAGGGGCATTTTTAGTAACAACCAGGAAAAAGCTGCTTATATAAGTTTTCTTTATCCTTTGGTACCATGATAATTATATGTGTGTACTATACACACATAAGATAGTGTATAGTATACTAGTAACTATAATATGAATTATATACTCTATGCAAACTCTATGTATTATGTTACCACTGTATGATATTGTTTAAACTATATATGTGTAGATATATATGCTAATATAGATATATATTAGCATGCTACCAAGGAATAATGAAGCAAAAGGTGAACATCAAATGTTTCTTATTAAGACAATAATTTTAAAGTAGTAAAACAGGACTCAAGTTAAGAAACACAATTTTTAGGTATGAGTTCTTTGGGTGTGCACTCCCATTTCCTACTGTCTTCTCCCCACCAGTTCAAGCAGAAAAAGCATCTGTCCCATTGCATACATCTTTAATTTTCTTAAGAAGTAACCTGCTGCATATTCTTTTCGTACACTCGTTGTCCAGTAATTATATCAACATTCTTAGAACATACAGGTGATAATGCCACGTATAATAAAAGGCATTGTTCAATTTCATAGGATAATTTCATAATTCATGTCTAGTTATTTATACCTCAGATGGCCAGATGATTTGGTGGTATAATAAATGAGAAAATAAGCTGCCTACAGATATTAAAAATGGCTTGCTTCTCATAGAGATTCATTCCACTTAACCACAAAAGAAAGCCTATTAATTAGACTTTTGAATCCCATTAGGAAAAACAAATACCAATACTTAACTGCTCAAATATGACATGATGGAAAATTGCTAACATAATTAGATTTTTAATAGTGTTAATGACTCTTGTATCTTATTAATAAGAATTAAAACTAATGTAATATTATATGAAGAAAAATTACCACTATATGCTCTTCTACAGGGAAATGTAGCACGATTATGTCTATTTCCACATGAAGGGGTTTTAATTTTTATTCCCTTGCAGTTGTAATATAACTCACATGTTCCTTGGCTTAATATATTATCCTTGACATTATGTGACAGGAGGTCCTACGAGTACACCATTTAGGTCTGTGGTCTCTTTGGATAACCCAGGTCAAACATCATGTTGACTCTGTATGTAAAACAACCCATATTAAAGATTGAGCTGCCCTTTCCCTACCCTCTTTCTCTACTTTTTTGCAAATGATCGGTCCTTCAAAGACTTGTTTCAAGTTGTTTCGATTTTCCAATGTATTAGACAAGTTATGTTACTGCTTATGCAATGCAATTTGTCATCTTTGGCAGGATCTCTCCCTCTTTAGTTATTCCATGAACATAAAAAGCATGTTTTATTGCCTAGTGAGTATGTCTCATCAATTAGTTAATAAAACAATATCAATTTAGCATCTTCTTTATGCCTATAGAGTTGTAGACACTGGGTGTCATAGGACACATTATTAGGGAAGGACATAATGCTTGTACTCAGAGGGAGCATTTGTTTGCTCAAATTACATAAATGTTTTAGAAAGTTTCCTTCTTAGAAACTTGAAAGTGCAATGTTTATATTTCTGTGAATCCCTTCAGCCATCTATATTCACCATCTTAGCTGCCATAAAGACAAATGAATGTTGGTTTCCAAACCATGCACCAAGCAGAACATCTGAGAAAACAGCCAATATTTGAGATAGATGGCTTGCCAACTAGCCTAGCCTATAAACTTCCAAATATATACAGATTATAAAAGATTCAGTGGAATGACTTATGATGTAACCACCAAGGTAGTGTTTGCAGTATATTTCTTATCTATCTATCTATCTATCTATCTATCTATCTATCTATCTATCTATCTATCTATCTATCTATCTATCTATCTACCTATTGTTCTATCTATTTAAGTATTACCATGTTGCTGTGATATAATTTCTCAACAGGTGACCTTTACTTCTCAAAGTGTGGTCCTTGGACCAGCAACATTAGCATTCAAGCACTTCCTGGAAGTGTATAATCTTGTCTATCCATAGTGCTGTCTCAGACATTCTGAATCATGGTGTACAATTGAACAAATCTTCAAGGTATTCTCATGTGCAGAAATGCTTGAGCGTCTCAGCACCATGTTTGCTTGAATAAGTCAGAAAATGTTATTACACCAATAAAGTGAGAGATGATGGTGATCAGGCTCAGGCCACATAGAGTGTAGTGTTGATCTGAGTGAATGATTCAGTCAAGTGTTGTTGGAAATTGAAGTTATTTAGGAATAAAGTAGTCAATATAATGAAATAATTTGAAAATGCGTGTAGTGTTTTTCAACCCTGATGCCATATCTAGAATTTCCTGGGGAGCTTTTAAATATATCAATGCCTGGGTCCTACCTCCAGAGACTGTGATTTAATTCTTCTGGATGGTTTCCTGGCATCAGGGTTTTTTTCTTAGAGTCTCAGAAGGTTTTTATGTGCAGCCAGGGTTGAGAACCACTGATGAATTATGAGAAATGGTTGAGGGAACTTGGGTTAATTAGTTTGGGGAAGGGAAAACTTATGTGCATAATCATTCATAGAACAAATTGATTTTGTGTGGCTTTAGGTAGCAGATTTCAACTAGGAAGAGATACTTAGTGACTGAAGAGCAACATAAAATGAAATTTTAACAATATGAGTATATGAAACATAAATGAGCAACTTTAAGGATACCTGTTGAGTTCAGGTAAAGACTACATCATGAAAAAGCTTTTAGGGAAACTATTAAATACTTAGGATAAGCATTGGGTATTGAGTCTGTAGAGTTTAGGATTTTTGGATTACATATAATAGACTAAACATTTCATGAGCAATTTACCTAAATTACTAGATTTTCATGTTGACTTCAGCTCTATAAGGATGAGGCTTACACTTGAAATAGATTATTTGAGATTACCATTTAATGAAGAGCAGGAAAGGGTTTTAAATGGAGGTTTGTCAGTTACATTATCTTAACCTCATCCAGATTCTACCTTGATGCTCAGAGATCCTCAATTCCATAACTCCTAGGCATGTCTCGCAGCAATCACTATGCTACTGACTTGAAGATCAAAGTTAATGGCTTATCTAAGCAAGCATCCATGAACATTTAGACTCTCACACTTGCTCAAAGCTTAGAAAATGGGATGTTATGGAAAGAACAAGCTTGGGTTAAGGACCTAGAATCCTAATTAAAATAAATAAGTAAGTGGACAAGTCATGAAGTCAGATAATGTGCAATGCCAACATGTTTTGTTACAATTCCTCCCCCTTACCCCCCTATCTGTGATTGAAAGCATATTTGTTTTTACTCTCTCTCTTTCTTTTAAATTGTAATCTATGTTAGTATTGCAGAACTAATTATGAGTCACCCAAGTGGAACCAAGGAGTGCTGAGGGCTCCTGAAATAGGACAAAGGAAATTCATTAGGAAATAATGTTGAGTTTATGGTTTCAAAAGGTCATTAGAAATGATAAACCAGAGAACACCCTTGCCTGAGTCACTACCAAACCCCATCACTTATCAGCCCCAGGATTCGGAACAGATGGTTATCATCTTAGTTCTTTGCCCTCTGTCTCTCAAGGGAAAGTCAGCTGCTTTCTACAATGTGTCTAGAGTTAGCATGCCATCTATTTCTAGGATATAATGGTTGTTTTCTCCACCTTCAGATGTCATATTCAGTAGGATCCTGGCAACCTGAGAACCTCAGTTTTTATTTCATCTCAAATCTACAAACCTTGGGTTTGAACCCTGATCATTACTTTCATTCTCTTTGCTCTGTGAAAATACACGATAGTGAACTTCTTATATGAGGAAGCTCTTAACAATAGGGAGAGTATAGAGATCTATAATCAAAAGGTAAATATTTCAGTGTTGTATTCCAGTATTTCCAGGTGCTATTCATCAAAGACATTGCCTAGCATAGCTTAGCATAGGCAACCATTTGCAAAGGGAATTTTCAGGGTGTGTGTGTGGTGGGAGTGGGGGAGAAGCATATGTCTCAGCATCATTTGTATAAAAAATTTCTCTCAGCAGTCATTTCTCTCAGCAGTTACCACCAATATTAGGAGGAAGAGTCAAGTATAGTAGCAAACTTTCTCTCAAAAAAGCTAAGTAGTGAATGTTTTAGACTTTGCCCAATGCAATCTGTCACAAATACTCTGTCACCAGCACTCTGTAGGGCAAAGTAGCAATACATGTTATATATGCTTATGCACTGGCTGTTATCCAAGAAATGTTATTTATAGGTAATGAATTTATAATTTCTGATAATGTTTTGGTGGCAAAAAATATTCTTGTCATTTTCCCCCAACACTTTTACCATGTAAAAATCAGTTTCAGCTCACAAGTATGCTGTCTTTGTCCCACAGCCCATAGTTAGCTTGTAACTATTCTACTCTCTAAGCACTCCAACTGCTAACAGAGAAATAGAATCATGAATTGGTTGAGACTGATTAATTGGTTTGCCTAGTCGTGTTTATCAAGTAGCTATCGGTGCTTTGGTAATGGGTGTGGCATGGTATCTTAGATATGAAGAGATGTGAACCTTTTCCACTAAGTGTATTATTACCAATGTTAACATAACAAAAATTAACTAATTAATTTAAAAAGAATACATGAATTTGTAGACTCACTGATAGAGATTTTGATTTAAATAGTTTGTGTGATTTTCTGATAACTGGCATGATACCTAAAACAGTTTGTTGATTTTGGGACATGACAAAAAATTGAAAGGTGTCTACCTTGATATAGAAAAAAGTATTTGTAGAGGTCCCTCTCTGGGGATAAAATGGGTTAAAGCAAAGCCACTGCAGCATGAATTCTATCCCTGACCAGGGAGGTGACCCACAGGGCATGGCAGATCTCTCCTGACCTCCCCCACACCCTCTCTGTTCTCCTCAGCATTGTATTTCAGTAGATCTGCCTGTTCTGCTCCCTACTCTATCTCTGGTGAAATCTCTCATCCCCCGGATCTCAGGCCTGAACCCCAGTTCTTGTATGCATAAATAAGTAAATCTTTAAAAAAAGTATTTGTAGAATACAAGGTTTCATGTATTGGCTTCCATTTCATGTGATGAGTTTTTGCTTTTTTTTATAATCTGTATTTTTTTTTTTTTACTGTAGTAACATTGGTTTACAATTATGTATGTGATTCAGAGGTAAAATGAACACACCCTTCAGATGTTTTTGACAAGGTATCTGTGAAAATACAGTCTTGGAATATATATATGAAACTTTAAGTGTATTTCTGAATGTCTTTCAATAGATGATTCTTTAGGAGGATTATTTTGCTCCACTTGGAGCAAAATGTTTGGAAGACTTCTGAGTGGGAGAAAAGAGAAGCATCATCTATGTGGTCTAGCTCCACTCTAGAGCTGCTTTGCAAGCATTTATGTGAATCACAGACTGAAAAGTAAACCGGAAAGGATATTATTTATATTTCTCTTTTACAAATGGAAGACAAACATACACATATGTGTGCACACACACAGACAAAATAAATTGCCTAAGATCAAACGTACAGGAAAAGATCAGGGCTCTAATTCATGATCCCAATTCCTGATCACAGCTACTTCCTGCTACCACTTGCTGTCTTCTGCATTTAATAATTCCACTTCCATGCAAACTCTCAGTATTTAAAAAAAGGTTCAAACTAGCTAGATATATTATTACATATTATAGCATACCTGATATGAATAGACCCATTAAATTTATCTTTTCTCACAATTAGAAAGTTTTTGTAAACTTTAAAGGGGTTCAGTTATTTTTATGAATTCCCCTTTATCAAAGTTATCATATCCTATCTTAGGTGATCTGTTAACTGATGGGAAAAGGACTACTGCAACTATTACATTCAGATTCATTAGATTGACACTCTTATAAGATGCTAATCAAAATTGATCTGATATCAGCATTCAGCACTTGGTGACGGGTTGTGTATTTAAGCTTTATAATTCTATTGATGGCAAATACATTTTTAAAAAAAATATAGATGCTGATTTGACCATCTGACCTTTTTGAGATCCGCTTCTCACCTACTGCTGGTCTCCCATTCAATAGTAGCACTAATGCCAAATTGGATGAGGGAGTACAAGAGCAGTGTCTGAAGAGGCAAGAAAGGAACGCCTTTTGCCAAGACAATGGATGTGAGAGAGAAAGGAGAATGTTAGACAGAAAATTGCAGACGTTTATAGGTTATTCCTCAAGGGAGTGGTGGAAGTTATTGTCAAGGAAGGACAGCAGACTTTGGACATGATACAAATATTGATCCTTTCACTGAAACGGTGACTGAGCCTGTAGCCTCTCTCATTACAACAGTCACTCTGAGCATTGAGAATTCCGATGCTGTCCCCCGTGTTGAAATTTCAGATGCTAAAACTGCAAGTGGAAGCATCATCAGGAAATATAAAAGTGAGACGGATTAAAGAGAATTAAATTGGGAGGCTCGAGTCAAAACTAGAATACATAATGCATCTGTGGCAATATTACCCCTGCTTTTTTTTTTTCTTCTCTGCATAAACATGACTTTGGTATCTTGATTTTTTTTTGAAGTTAATTAGCTTGATTTGTTCATATCTGTGCCTCTTTATGCACAACATAAATTGAAATAGGGCTATTGCCATATTACCGATTACTTTGGTCAAAATATATAGCAGAGCTGAATCATCATTCAGGCCAGAATAAACACTTCAAAGTCTTAGCTGGCTTGTTTACTGATGATTCAAGTAACAATGCAAGTGTATTAAAACCTGGTAGAGGAGGCATATTTATTTTCCTCTTTTTATGTTTCTCAAATGGAAATGATGCAGGAGCATTCCTAACCAGAATACACCTAGTCCTCCATTCATGCAGGACTAGCCAGCAAATTATTTGGTGTATAGTTCTGAGATACAGTCTATGGAAGGTACAAGGATGAATATAATGATGAATGGGGCCATAGATATAATTCAGTAACCCTGATAGAGGTTAAGTATGGCCCAGATAAATTCACTATTGTAATCACAGTTCCAATGAATATTATGGAGCAGGCAGTTCACGTTAGTAAGAGGTGAGTTTGTGATTCACCAGGTGCTTATGGGAAGAAATAATTTTCTACTCTGCTGTCCTCTTTAGTGAAGGAAGCTTGATTTCTCACATTCTCCATTACTTGCAGCTGATGAGAGATGTTGCTCTTTTTAATTCCACATTTCCCTTGCCAAGCTAGGTTTTACTCACCTTCTTAGGAAAGTCATTCTCAAATGAGTAGGTTAATAGTAATTGCCTGGTTTCTTATCTCATTCTGTTTCCCAAACCTTATCTATTTTGTTGGTTGGCTACTACCTAAGTTTCACCCCTTCTACTCCAACTGTCAATTACCTCAGGTACCTCAGATATTTTCATGGCCACCTACCCAAATTTCTGACTTTATCTAGTGACCTTCATTTCCATTCTCTGTTACTCATTCCATGGCCAGATACTTGGATGGTAAAGTTGCTTTTTGGGAATATTCCAAAATTTCTTCACATAACCTCTCAATCTTTCAATTGCAGCAGAACTTTGATGGCAACATTTCTTTTTAAAGTCATTGCCACCTCCAGTTCCTGGCTTCCACCTACCTTTAATTTCTTCCCTAGTTTTGCAGAACTCATGCTGCATTATTTCAGCCCTTCTATTGACTAAAACACTCAAACCTCTTCCTCATCTAACTCTAGTCTAACTTAAGCCATACAACTGGAGTAGAATTTGCTCCTTCTAGGGCCACATTCACGTATGAGCCCTTATTAAAATTATATTAAACATGTATAGGTCCTTATCAAAATTATACCCTTTGTGATTTAACACTGATGTCTTAGTCTTCCTTCCATGATGATACCTTCCATAGATTTAGTTTTGTTTCTCTCTCTATAGACTGTCATATCGTCTCAGCTTCTCTCATGGGATCATTTACTTTTTTTCTTAAATATTAAGGATACTTCTACTTTTACATACTCTCATTTTACAACTTCAAGAGCCTATAAATTAGTCACAAATATTCACACATTTTAAGCTCAGTCATTCTCTGCATTCAAGATCATTCTATACAATTGCCATCAGCTACCTCATATCCCAGACAGAATGCATCATTTCCCTTATTCTACCTTTAAGTGTGTTCACTTTTATTTCCTATCAGTGGCAATCAATACAATTAAAATATTGTTTAAACTAGAAATATGACTGTCACTCCAGATTTCTCTTTTTTCTACACACACACAACACATTAAATTTAGTAAAAAAGCTTTGCAGATTCTACCTCTTTTATAGCTCCTCAGTGTGTTTACTTTCTTCAGTCCTTTAGTCCTGGCCAGATTTTCATTATCTCCTCCTTGAAATATTGCCATAGTTTAAAGTTACATCCCATCTTTGTTCATTACTTCCTCTCTCTTCTGTATAGATAACTATAAAGCTCACAAATAACTAGCTATTCTATAACTAATATGTAGTTGTATCCAAACTTGCTTTACATCCTACAAAGGCAACACTTAGTCAGTGGAAAATGTTCAAACATAGTATTATTCTAAGACCATTTTTTTGACACTTTCATTTTTTACTCCGTTCATCTCTTGTAGCTCCTCAACTCCCATATATTAGTTATGCAGAAAACTAGAAGCACACAGATACCTGCAGAGTGATAACAAGTCCAGCATGATTGACATTGCAGAGAGTTGTTTATTTTTTATATAAATATGGCAAATGTAAATGCCTCATGGTTGACTGAGCGTACATAGTACATACCTGACTTATAGTTGCTCAGCTAAGGTGAACTAATAGGAAATATCCTCATGCCTTGATCTAAAATGTTCTTTCTCATGGGTGTCCAAAGCGAAATTTTAGAGAACTCAGCACAGTAACTTTTTTGTGTGTGTGTGGGAAATCTTCCAGTGACTACTTCTTGGTCAAGGTTTCTTTCTTTTATTCTCAAATTCACATGAATTAGGCAGGGCTCCTAAAGTGGATGGAATTGTACATCCCAATTGCTCAGCATTTTATGTGTAGGTGAATATGGATATGGGCATAAAAATACCCATACTTAGTTGTTTTGGGTCACCTGAATCAAACTGTGCATATGGAATGTACTTGAATATAGCACAGTAAACATGTATTCTTATCCTCATGTTTTAATATATTGATCCTAAATTCTTATGTATACCTCATTTTTAAATAAGATGAAACTAAATTGAATACATGTCCTAATACTCTGTTTCCATGGGGGATAATTTAGGTTTAATGGAACCTTGAGAAATAACACTCAGTTGATAGTAACAAAACAGTCTGGATTATTAGAAAAATATTTTAAAAATAAGGTGATTTCTCGTAGCATGGAATTAACTTAATGAGCTATTTGTGTTACTACATGGTTGACTCAATAGTTTTCATGGACTTTTCTGTCTTAAATGGCAATACTTTCTAAATCCTTCTTGTATGCCTGTGTGATAAGGGGACTTACTAGAAAGCAAAGACCCAAGGTGACTGAAAATGGAATGAGTAGGAGAAAACGCACATTTTAAATACCTTTGTGTTCTTGCCTTTCCATTGCGTTTTACAAATTATCTATAGAAGAGCAGAAGCTAACTTAAAGGCAGCTTATTCCTCTTCTCATTCTATTTTCTTTTGTTTAATTTGGAAGGAAGATGAGAAAACAGGACAGGTTCTCTATTATTTCACATGGTATATCTGGCAGCTGGAGAATAGCCGTGGTTGACAAAATGTTCAGTTAATTGAAGCCATGTAGTGGATATTGATGATCTTTCTACATTTAATGGAGAAATAAATCTGCTGCTAGAGAAAAGAAAAAATACAAATGGCTCTTGAGCTGATAGATGTCCACACTATCCTCTTCAGGCAAATAAAAAAATAATAATTACTTTTCACAGATGTAATATGTTAATGCTTAATTGCACTCTAAAGAACATCTCAACTTTAAGAAAAATAACAATAAACATGTTCCTTGACTTTAACTGTTAAATACAATGAAAGCATGCTGAGATGAAAACATTTAATTCACACAGCAACCTGTTGGTGACAGCAAAGTTACACAAATTCTGGCATGAAAACATACATTCAAATGAGCCTATTCAAGCTTTCAAAATATTTGTAAAATAATGAGCAGTATAAGATTATACTTATTAAATGGATCTATTAAAAGTACATTTAAAACTCTCTGGTTGCTCCCTTTTATACATTATATTGGGCCTATTTAGGTTTCAAACAAAATATTGCAGATAAGAAAACATTGTAGACATTCCCATAAAATTTCCTGGTCCTCTCCAAGGAAGGAAGCATAAAGAATTCAGAGGTATTTATCAAAGAAAAAGATTTTCTAATGACAGTTTTTTAAAAGATTTATTTATGTATGCTTACAGAACTAGAGTACAGGCCAGAGGTGTGGTGGTAGGTGAGAGGATTCACTGAGACAGAGTGGGGAGCAGAACAGGCAGATCGATGAAGTACACTGCTGAGGAAAGCATCAGGCAGGTCCAGAGAGGTCTGCCACGCCATGTGGGTCAGCTTCCTGGCCGGGGATTAAACTCATTTGCAGTGGCTTCAGAGAGCTTCGTTGCACTTTAACCCATTGCACCACCAGGGAAAACCCTTTAATGACAATTTTAAAAGTGAGGCTTAAAAACCTTAGTCTTGGTAATTTACAAACAAATACTCAAAATTATCTTAAATTCCTTAACTGCCAAAAATTTTTTTTTGAAATAATTTTAAAATTACTATAATTTTTTGTAATTATCTATTTACAAAATTTCCCTAAAAATTAATTAACTTTAAAGTATTCATTACCCCCCTTTCTTTTTCATTAGACCAGCTAGGAATATTCATTGATATGGTACCAAGTCCAGGTCCTGTTACAGGGCTTACACAGTTTGTGAATATAAATTAACACAATCAAATGTAAAAGTTATGGTAGCTATGAGCTCTCTGCTCTGAACTCCAGTCCTGTCTGTTATGCCTGTTAAATTTCCTCTGATCTGGATCCTCCTCTGCTGCTAACTTCAATACTCTTACCTTCATGACACACCCCTCCATACCATCTCTTCTGTTCTTAAATTTCTCAAGGGTGTCTTGAAGTTCATGTCTTCATACCTGACCCTCTTTCGACCAAGGCTCAATTCTGTTTGAATCCTGTCACTAACTAGAGTATGAGTCAAAGAAAGATTTCAACTCTGGGTATAATCAAGGGATAACTGATTGCTGATCCTTCCTGTATTGCTTTGTTGAGAAGGATTCTGCAACCCATAGTCTCTGGTCTCAAAGGGAAAGGCTTCGATGATCCAATACCAAATTATGCCCTGCCCCCATAATAATATGGAAATGGCATTCTTATTTTAGAAACAAAAACTCTGTGTTTGTGAAGATACATATTTGGGACACCACTACCCTGGAAGTTTCTGGTTCTAGAGCGTGGTACAGAAAGGGTGCGAAAGGGTGCTTTTTTTTTTTTTTTTAAGATTTCTTTTATTTATGCATACAAGAACTGGGGTAGAGGCCAGAGATGCAGGGGTTGAGAGGGTTCATCAGAGACAGAGTAGGGAACAGAACAGATGGATTGTCTGAAATACACTGCTGAGGGGAACAGTGGGTGAGACAGGAGAGGTCTGCTGCACCATGTGGGTCAGCTCCCTGGCTAGGGTCCAACTCATGCTGCAGTGGCTATGGCAGCTTCATAGTGCTGCATTTTTAACCCCTTGCACCACCAGGGAGGTCTCTGGTGTGCTTTTCATAAGTATCTAAGAACCCTGATGTTGGTGGTAAAGGTACCACATTTTGAAAGTTACTGATCAAGTAAGTATACTGTTTCTTTTCTTCCTTTCTTACATTTTCTCTCTGTGTGTGAGTGTGCAAAGTGTCACTTAAACAAGAATGAATGTTAGAAGACCTTAAAAACATATAACTGGTTTCTGCCCCAGTAATTCTTTTTGTATATCTGGGGATTCGGTGTTCTAAAGTCTTCACAGATAATTCTGCGCACCTTAGGCTAAAGCTTCCCTGAAGGCAGATTTTCTGCCTGTTTGTAATAATATAAATAGCCAGCATGTAGGAGGGCCTTTTTTTCCCCAATGAGTGTGATTTCATAATTTATAAGAAAAATAAGAGTTAAATATGAGATTCATTTTAAATATCAGCATGACCCTATAGAATACTCCTTGGAGAGCTCTGTCAACCCTAATTTAGTGAGTGTGCAGTGGAAGCTTCCTAGAAGTAAGCATCTAGATCAAGAGGGAGGGAGGGGGCTTTACAATGATAAAGGAGTGTATGTAACTGAGGAATATTGTTGTGGGTTAGAGAAATGGAAAGTGTGGGTCGACTCTAGGTGACTGGGGCAGGGGACATTGAGTGATGCAAATCAGAGATTTGAGTTTGGTCTTGTATCATGAATCCTGTACCTCATTGGACTTATAAGACATGCTAATTTGCCGAGGTGGTGCTGGACAGCAT
Organism: Condylura cristata; assembly: GCF_000260355.1. Taxonomy (NCBI): domain Eukaryota; kingdom Metazoa; phylum Chordata; class Mammalia; order Eulipotyphla; family Talpidae; genus Condylura; species Condylura cristata. Next base: position 25,726,975 of record NW_004567127.1, on the reverse strand, counting down.
GAGCTTCAGTGGCCACAGTTAGCTCCTGAAACAGGGCTTATTACCAGATGTGCTACTGAAGTGACTTCCATCTGGTTGGTGACAGGGCTGCTGTTGACTCACACACCTAGCTGGGCAAGTGTGCACCATCACTTTGAGAAGTTAAAACCAAATCCCAGGAATGTTTCAGGTACACAGCTCATTTAAGGCTTGAGGACTTGGGCCTGGAGCCAGGGGGTGGTGTGTCTCCTGGGTCAGACTGGTCACTGTGATGAGATGGGCTAGCACTTTGCAAAGGCCACTTCTGGATTCCTGCGGGAAAGATAGAAGCATATCTTGTGTGGCCACTCTTCTGACAGGACTGCTGTAGATTGTGGCTGGGTGGCCCTAGAACAGTGTGTAGGATTCTGAAGGATGTTTGGCGGTGTTGATATGCATATCCCCCAGTTTTTTTTACCCCATCTGCTCAAGTCTTCATTTGCAGTTCCCTGATCATAATTGATGATAGCATTTTTTCATGTGCTTCTGTGAGAGTCTGCATGTGGATGTGAAGTTGAAGCTGATAGAAATTACTAGCAAATCCAGGAGAGAAAGGACTTGGATGGAGCTGTCAGAGGGGTTAAAAGTATAGGAGATCTCAGCCCTCCCTGGTGATGTAGTGGGTTAAGGTTCAGCACTGCAAGCTAGCCACAGCCGCGTCAATACAAGTTCTATCTCTGGCCCCGCGGGTTACCACATGGCACAGCAGACTTCTCCTGTCTTGCCCGCTGCTCCCCTCAGCAGTGTACTTTGTCAGTTTGCCTGTTCTGCTCTCCACTCTGTCTCTGGTGAATCCTCTCACCACCCTTGCACCTCTGGCCTATATCCCAGTTCTGTATGCATAAATAAATAAATCTTAAAAAAAAATAGTACAGGAGATCTCAGTGGACTACAGGAATATAGCCAGAAAGACAACAAGCACAGAATAGGAGATGGAGAGTGGGGCTTTTAAATTAAAGAATTTGCTATTGGAGGATATTGAAGATAAAGATTAAAGTTTTAATTTTTATGCAAGCAAACAAACTAAAGTCTAAATCCTAAGGATGAGGGACAGTATTATAGATATTTAGTGTGTACCCTGTTCAGTATATTGTTCTTGTTCATCTCAATTAAAGCTCTTAACAAGTTTTTATTGTTTTAGAACTGTTGAGTTATTTAGCATCTTGAAAAGCCAAGAAAAACATGTGAACCATTCTTTGTTCTTTGGGGGATCATAACTGAATTTGTAAGAGGTTACCAAAGGAGTTATTGACTCATCCTGATGGTTTTGTCTGCCTGGGTAACTTCTGTGTGAGATATAGCACAATGCTCTTGTTCACAAAAGAGTCTGTGTGATAACAAATATTTGCACCTGGCATAATACTTTCTTAGTCATTTCTCATATATTATCAGAATTGATTTCCATAGTAGACTCTGTAGAGGTTTGTAAAATACTGCTACTCAATGATGATAAGGAAAGTGAAATACATACCATTCAAAACTCGTATCCATCGTCTCAGAGTTAGATAACAGCCTCGCAAGGCAAGCAAATCAGGCCTCCTGGCTTGGATTCCAGAACTCTGCCCACAAAGTTGTCTTTTTTTTTTTTTTTAAAGATTTATTTATTTATTCATACAAAACTGGGGTACAGGCCAGAGATGCGGAGGGTGAGAGGATTCACCAGAGACAGAGTGGGGAGCAGAACAGGCAGATCTAGGAAGTATACTGCTGAGGGGAGCAGCGGGCGGGTCAGGAGAGGTCTGCCACGCCACGTGGATCTCCTCCGGGGCAGGCAGGGATCGAACTCATGTGGAAGTGGCTTAAGCTTCTTAGTGCTGTGCTTTAACCCGCTGCGCCACCAGGGAGGCCCCACAAAGATGTCTTTTAACACTGTCAGGTAAACATCTGCCTTTGCTACTTCCAAAGGAGATGTTTGCTCAGTGATTCGTGTTCCTACTGTTGAACTAATTAAACACTAATTTAAAATGAGCATATTCTACTTACAGAGCTGACATTACAAGATGCTTTTGGGGAGAAAAGCAATCTGTGATGATGCTAATGCCTGGGTTTCTTCCTTTTTGTAGCAATACTAAAATACTATGGATATTATAACCTTATTGTCACAAGTGCCATTTGAAAGTAATACAAAGGGGACCTAAGAAATTACTGTTGTGTAATTTTATACTGAGATGACATAAAGGGAAAGGAAGACATGCAGAGATAGATATGGGCTGGACTGATTAACTAGCTCTGATTTTTAAAAAAGATTTATTTATGCATACAAAAACTGGGGTACAGGTCAGAGGGTGAGAGGATTCACCAGAGTCAGAGTAGGGAGTAGAACAGGCAGATCTACTGAAATGCACTGCTGAGGAGAGGAGTGCGTGGGTCAGGAGAGGTCTGTCATGCCATGTGGTCAGCTCCCTGGCCTGGGCTCAAACTCATGCTGCAGTGGCTGCAGGTAGCCTCAGTGTTGTGCTTTAACCCATTGCACCACTGGGGAGAGCCCTGCTCTGATTCTTAAAATTAAAAATTTTTAATGTATGTGTACAAGTATTGGGCTGTACACCAGAGGTGCTGGGGTTTGGGGAGGTGTATGTGAAAGGGTTCACCAGAGACATTAGATTGGGGAGCAGAACACGCAGATAAACAGAAATATACTGCTGAGGGGAGCAGCAAGCCTAGACCAGAGATTGAATTCATGCTGTGGTGGCTGGTGATAGCTTGATAGTGTTGAAACTTTAACCCCTGCACAACCAGGGAGCCCTGATTCATTAGTTCTTGAATTATTAGCAAATCCAACGCTGTCATTACTCATTCAGTTATGCTGAAGCTCCTCTTGTTCTCTTGTGATGAAACAAGATACCATATAGTATATACCATGAAATATCTCACCTATTGAATTGGTAAGCTAAAATAAACTTTTGCTATCACTCCCTTTTAATGGAGAGACATTGGACAGCTGTAGCCACATTTGTGGGTAGGTTGCAGGGTAATGCATCCATGGCATATCAGTTTAATGTGTCTCTGATGATAACACAAACTAGTCTGCTATGTGAGACAGGTACAGATTTCTGGCAGTTACTCAACTATTAAAGGACTGGAGACTGTACATGAAAAAGCACCAAGAAAATTCAGATTTCTTAAAAGTTCAAAAATTTTGGTGATTCTTACCTATCAGCTGAACTGCACTAGGTCCATAAGTTTGCTCCATCTTTCTCATATGAATATATTTATTCAAATTGATTCACAAGGTTAAAGTGGGAGTTGACAGAGAAAAATAAAAAGGACATGGTTGGAATCACTTATCTAGAGGTACCATTTTGCGATGAAGGGACAGACAGCAAGTGGAACAAGTTGTCAAAACATGATTTCATATTCATTCAACTACAAAATTATCTATCAAGCACTTACCATATCGGAGACACTGACATATAGAGGGGTGAGCAAAACAGAAAGATCTTGTGTTGACAGAAGTTAATGCCAATGTTTAATTTTGTGACCTTTGAAGCATATTTATTATTTATCTGTATTATTCTTTATAAGAATTTGATTTTTTTTTAAATCAGTTAATTTCACTGAGGTAATGTTGGCTTATGTCATTGTTTGTGTTTTGGGGATGATAGGGTTCCCCACTTCCTATGCTATTACCATAGTGCACCCACCCCCAAAGCCCCATGAGCCACTTGTGCTCCCCTCCTAATTTATTAGCACCCTGGCTGCTGGCAAATTTCCCCTTTTGGAAGACATCTTTTATTTCATTGTAAGATCATTTCCCCCTGGCATTTCAGTAGCAATCCAGAAGATGATTCCAAACCTAGAAAATAAAAGTTTGAGTTTATAGCCATATTGCCAGATAATTTACATAAATGCAATATTTTAGGACTTTGAAGAGAATATGCTTTCACTGGTTAGAAAAGGTCATACAAAGCTATTTTCCGTTTTGATGACATGCCATTAAATTTAATAATTCCTGTTTTTTTTTCTAATTACACTTTTCCTTCTGCCAAGAGAACATCTTTATTGAGGCTGCTCTGAAATTACCTCCAAGAAGTCTTTTGAGACCTTATGTAGAGTTAGTTATTCTCCATCTTGTTTCCAAGATCTAAAGTTCAGCAAGAACATTTATTGTCGTCCAGTGCTTAGTGTGGTTCCAGGCCCATGGCTACAAGCTGAGTAAGAATATATGCACATGCTTTTGATAGAGCCCTAATCTATGCTACCTTAAATTATTTTAACTAAAATGGTTGTTTCCCTGCCTATTTCTGTCCCTTGAAGCACAGACTGAAAAATATCAGTTTTAAACATCATCTTTATTGAGATATAATTTTCATATATTACTGATAAATTTGATGGATTTGGGCTAATGAATGCAGTCATGTATCCATGTCTCAAACACTGAGCCACCACCCCAAAGTACCTTTAGCCAAAAAATCCCCAACTCCCATTTTTATGCTGGCAACCCCTTACCTTTATTCTACCATTCTACTTCCCTAGGATTTCCTATAAGTCCTATTATATGAAAATATAATATAACTATAATAATGTAATAAAATCTATTATTATGTATGAAATTTTATGTAGGTAGAATCATGTAGTATATATTCTTTTGTGCCTGACTTATTTCACTTAATATCATGCATGAAGCACATCTAAATTATTGCAGGTACCAGTAGTTTATTTCCTTTTACTGGATAGTTTTGTATGGCTTGGCTATATTACAACCTCTTGTTTCTCCACTCACTCACTGATAGATGGTGTTTGGTTTGTCTTGCTTATAATTTTGGCTGCAATGAACAGAGGCACTGTGAAAAGCTGCAAACATCTTTTAGTAGATTCTTATTATCTTGTAGTGTCTGATTAATTCTATGTGAAACTACTTGTTCATAAAATGACTTAAAATTCTGCACTTATACCAACAGTGTATTAGAATTCCAGTTGTTTTCTATTCTTTTCAACTTTTGGTATTTTCAGTGATCTTAATTTTAGCCATTATTGTCTAAATTATTATATTCCTGTGTGCTATATTATTTTCATCTGAGTCCCTCAACTAATGTTGAACATCTCTCCATATGCTTATGTGTTTTATGTATTCTTTGGAGAAAGCTGCAATAATTTTTAAAATTAAATTGTTCAACATCTTATAATTAAATTATTAAGAGCACTCTGTATATTCAGGGTAGAAGCTCATTATCAAATTCATATTTCTTTTATTTACCTTCAGCTTTTGGCTATCATAAACAGAGCTGCTATGAACATAGGAATGCATTGGCATTTATCTGGCATTGGTATTCAGAATTTATGATGTCTTATTCAGTTGTGCTTTTGTCTTCTTGTTTCCTTTTGGCATTTTATTCAAGAAGTCTTAGTGTAATCCAAAGTCACACAAATCTCTTATGTTTTCTGTGGTTTAAAATATTGCATTTAGGTTTATAACCCATTCAAAGTTAATTTGTGTATATAATCTAAAGGAGGTATTGGGATTATTAAACTTTTCACACATAGATATTCAGTACCAGAATAATTTGTTGAAAAGATCATTCTTTTCTTACTTAATAAACTGTGATAAATAGATGGCAATGGGATATCTTCATGTGTTCTAGAGTAGGGTAAATTAAGACACAAAATGCAGTATCCACAAAAGAAGATTTATATAAACTGATTACACTGTAATTAAGAATTTCTACTCCTTGAATGATCTAATTAAAAGAATGAAAATTAGGGCCCTCCCTGGTGGGTTAAAGCAAGCACTAAGAAGCTAAAGCCACTTCAGCATGAGCTCGATCCCCACCTGCTCCAGAGGTGATCCGCATGGTACAGCAGACCTCTCCTAACACACCCGCTGCTCCCCTCAGCAGTGTACTTCGTCACTCGGCCTGTTCTGCTCCCCACTCTGTCTCTGGTGAAGCCTCTCACCTCTGGCCTGTACTCCAGTTCTGTATGTACAAATAAATTATTTTTTTAATAATGAAAATTAAAATTTATAATAAATTGACAAAGACTCACATCCATAATTCATAAAGAAGTATTACAAATCAATAATATAATGGTAACTAAAATTTAAAAGTTGGAATAAATGTAACAGGCTCTTCATAAATATGAAAATTCAAATAGTCAGATTCTATTGAACGATGATCAATGAAAGGCTAATTAAGATTTTGGTGTAATTCTACTTCATATCTACCAGATAAGTTAAAGAGAAAGAAATCTGACATGATAAAGTGTGATGAGAATGTGGAATCAGAGAAACTCATATATTGTTGGAAGGAGAGTAAACTGGTATTTTTGTAAAACAATGGTAGATTTATATGGTAATTAAATGATGCTACTGATAATAACATACATATACTATTGATAATATAATAATGTTGATAATAATCAAACCCTATAAATAACTCAGATATTTGGCTATAATCAACTACTATAAAATTGTTTAAAAATTAATACAAACAAAAATGAAATGATGGTCATTATTTTCCATATAAATTTTTGAGATTGGGTACATCTCAGAAATTTTGATCAGCCTGGAACCCATGATCCAAAAAGTTAAAAAAAATATAAAGTTTAGGGCCCTCCCTGGTGGCCCAACAGGTTAAAGCACAGAACTAAGAAACTAAAGCCACTTCAGCATGAGTTCCATCCCCCACCCCCAGAAGGTGATCCACATGGCTGACAGACTTCTCCTGACCCACCTGGTGCTCCTCGCAAGTGCACTTCTTTGATCTGCCTGTTCTGCTCCGTACTCTGGTCTCTGGTGAATCCTCTTACCCCCTGCACCTCTGGCCTGTATCCAAGTCCTCGAAGCATAAATAAATAAATCTTAAAAGACAAGGTGATAGAGTTTGTAAAAATAAAGATACTGGGCCCTCCCTGGTGGTGCAGCGGGTTAAAGCACAGCACTGAGAATCTAAAGCCGCTTCCGCATGAGTTCGATTCCCGCCTGCCCTAGAGGTGATCACATGGCGAGGCAGACCTCTCCTGACCGGCCCGCTGCTCCCCTCAGCAGTATACTCTGCCTGTTTTGTTCCCCACTCTGTCTCTGGTGAAGCCTCTCGCCGCCCCTGAGCTTCTGGCCTGCACCCCAGTTCTGTATGTACAAATAAATAAATCTTAAAAAATAAATAAATAAAATAAAGATACTGGTTCTATTTAGGTGAACAGGAAAGCATCAGTCAAAAAGCATGTAGGGTATTCTAAGCAATGGGGAATATTTCATAACCCTGTTGATACTTACATGGATGTCTATCTTACAGCAATTGGTTAAGCTATATATTTATGTATTGTGCACTTTTATATTTATGTGTTTGATTTCACAGTCAATGTAAAAAAGAAAAAAGAGAGAATGATAAAAGAGAGTTTAATGAGACTTCCTGTAAATGGGGCTAGTGACATGAAATGGTTGCTGGCATCAAGAGAGGAGAATTTTATTGGTTTGGTGGGAAATTATATCATGTGTTGTATCAATGGGACTTATGCATGAAGTACACCTTTTACAAATAACTATATCCAGGGAGGTTACTCAGATTCATTTTTACAATTCCTCTGTTAGACTACATTAATGTGGAAATGAAGTTGACATAGTCTTGTAGGATAACTCTTAGATGAATGGCATTTTGATATAAATTGTCAGTAATATTGTTACTTTTTGTATTTCCACTCCTTTTTCTGGGGGAGCCCCAAGATAGAAGTAGTTGATTATTGTAAATCAGTTAGACATATAAAAATTGTTTCCTTCTATAGCCTACAGGTGTAGTCTGTTGTATCACTTCAGAGCTGAGTTGATGGAATGGGGTAGTGAGCACATAGAATTTATATCCATATCAGGAAATGTGATCCTTTTGTGTAACAGTGGGCTCCCTAACTATAAGCCCTCCCCCAAAAGAAAATGGAATTTTTACATCACTTGTTTTCATGTCTGTTAGCAAGATAACCTTGTAAAGTCTTTCCAAATGAGGAGAAAAGTAAATGAGTCACATAAAAGCAAATTTAAAAAATGGAAATACAAGACTTTCTCACTTATTCTCAACTACTCAGTGATGGATACACATTTTATTTTCTTCTTTCTCCCTGCTCTGTCAGCTCATTCCACACAAGACCTATATAGGCTGTATTTCTCTTTTTGCCTATCTTGGTATTATCTCCTTTGTGTCTTTTCTTTCTTTTCTTTCTTTAAGTTCTTCATTGTCAGTGTCAAGGGAGGTGCAGGAGGAAAGCTTACCCCCTGTCCCCAGATTGTTCTCAGCCTGCACAGTCAAACTAGTGAACACCCAATAGATTAGTAGAAGAAACCAACCAAATTTAATTATTTAAATGTGAAGAATGTAGATAATTACATGTACATGACTATAAATGGGGTGAACTAAGGGCTTTTGTCCTGAATTAAGGGATGAGTTAAGAGTCTAGGGTGTTAAGGAGTGGAAGGGAGTCTCACATGGCAGGAATGACTTCATATATAAAAGTCTTGCCTCTGTATGTTTGCACTGCCTTAAGAGAATTTTTCTGACAAGATGGTTGTTTCTGGAAATGACCCTAAATATGAGTGATCTGCATTATTTAAGTGTGGCTCTGCCTGGCGTAAAGGGCTACTTAGCCACCATTCTGGCTATGCCCTTTGGCCTTTTCAGTGCAAAGTTGGTTTGGCCCAGTCAATCAATTACCTAAACTTTAAGAATGCAAACTACCGACCCTGCAAAGATTACTCTCAAGTTCAACAAGAGCAGGATGCTTAATTCCCTGGGACAATAATTAAACGTCATGAGGCATGACCAAGAGTGCCTGGGGACCCATAGACTGATATATAACTTTGCATCCCAGAGACTCATCAGTGGAATGCCTTGCTAATAACATTGGAACCATGAGTGGGGGTCAGAAGCTTGCTTTTGTTCTTCAAACATGGGCCATAAAACTAATCCAGATCCTCAGACTCATCTCTACAAAAGCCTAACTAATCTAAGCGTACATTCACTTCAAACTAAATTTTTTCTCTTGGTCCTCCTGCCCTAACTGATTAACTCTGTAAAATCATTCAATCAATAAAAAGGCCAGGTTTTGCCTTCTCGGCAAGCATCCTGCCATAACAGCTTGCTCCACGACTTCTATTTCTGTAACAGTGTGGTGTTGCCTGACACAATATGTAAGTAATAAAAGTTTCTTTTGAGGTCCATAAAACCTCAATTGCCTTAGTTCAACTTATCAAAACAGCAAGTGCTGGCAGAATCTGCTTGATGCATATTAGATAAAAAGCTCATCTGAACATTTTTTGGAGGAGACCAAACCTATACATAAGTACATCTCATTTCCTTCATTAGCTCAGTTGTATACACTTTGAATGTCACAATAGATCTTAATATTTACTGGGTAATAACTAAGCATTGCAACATTTCTAAAATCTTTTATAATCAAAAAAACTAAGTTATGTTTGTTTCAGGAATTTCTAAGTATTTAATTTTCTTTACCAGGGTCTCCTACTGTGAAAGTCTTTGATCCTCACTTTACTGATTTCCCATACAGATTCCTCTTCCTAGAATATATTTAGAGCTATACCAAGCACATTCTGCCTTTCTCCTTGGATAAACCCATAACATTCTTTTCTTTTATTTATAGAAAGGCTCATTAGCATTAGTTATTGGATGCCTTTTATTTGCAAAGAATCTTATTTTTAAAGAAAAACAACTTTTTGACTTGGTTGTAATGACGATGTGGATAGTGAATTTTTATCAGAGTAGTAAGGCCATTTTCATCTTAATCATGTAGACTATTGTGAATTCATGAACTAGTAGAAATCTGAAATTTCTTGAAAGTGGGAACAGTAAACTTCTTGAGAATGAAAAGATTATTCACAAAGACATTGAGAATACGAATCCACTGCTATAGTGAACTAATACTTAGAAAGCTTGGTGATATTAGACAGTCAGAACAAAACCAGCAAAATTTGATGATAGAACGAACCCTAAACCAAGTAATACTGAGTTGTTTAAGAAATCAGTAGGTCTTTTCTGAAAGCAGTACACTAGCAATAGGTGACAATCCTACTAGCAATGTGTTTTAATTCTACCTGCACAGGTGACGATCCCACCCAAAGGTAAACCCAGCCAATTACCACATTAGCTCCCTCTGCCTACATTACTGTTGCAACTTTCTGCATAAAATCTTCAAGCAAACATAAAGCATATCCTCCTTTTATGTTCCTTTTGACTCTCCAGTGAACTGTACTAAAATCCAAAGCATTAATAACAAGTTCCAGTGGATTCGAATTGATCGGCATCTACTTTCCCTACTTCAGAGATTAAGAAACTGTTCATTGAATTTGGGGTCACATTGTGGAAGATGTTTGACCTCTGGTCTTCTCTAGCAGCCTCACTAGGAGCAACAGAACCAAGGAATGTCATGAGAAGGTCTGTATCTAGGTGATTTTAGTAGTGAGGTAAGGATTTTATTTTAACCAGATGCTACATGCTGGGTAAACCAAGGGTACAGTTTCTAAAAAGCAGACTGGTTTGACAATAGGTGAATCATGTCTAATCCAGTGTCTAACAATGTTGTTTCCCACTTTCTAATTAAAGAAAAATATTTTTACACATACAGAACTGGAGTACAGTCTAGATTTGGGGTCGTGGGGGAGGTATTTACCAGAGACAGAGTGGGAAGCAGAACAGACAAATGTACTGAACTACACTGCTGAAGGGAGCAGTGGGCGGGTCAGGAGAGATCTGCCACACCATGTGGGTCACCTCCGTGGCTGGTGATTGAACTCATGCTGCAGTGGCTGCAGATAGCTTCATAGTTGTGCTTTAACCTGTTGCACCATCAGGGAGGGCCCCCCACTTTCTAATTTTTGGTCTATGTCCTTAATGCAAAATATTCCTTCACTTCCTCTGCTGAGCATTGTCCCTTCAGCAATAAACAAGTCTCTTCTTTTTGCCAGTTCATGCTCTAACCCACTTCCAACTGTCTAAATATCTAACTTCATACTTATCCGAAAAGGTTAGAATTAAGTCCAGATTCTCCCATCTGCCACTGGTTTTCTGTGTATTCATATCAATAGCTATATGAATATAAGAAGCAGGGTAACAAATCCAAATATTCCCTTACGGTAGTGTTGGCTTCTCTTGTTATTACATCTTTGCTCAAAAGGAAGAAGTTATTTTTTCCTGAAGGCTTCCTGTATGAATTTATGGGCAATTATTCCCCATAACATAATGAGCTTGATCAGCTTCCTGTGACCTAATCTAGTAATTATTGTCATGGATCAATACACTAGAAAATTTCCTTACAAGGAACAACCAGAGAGCTGCTTACAATGGCATTATCTCTCGTCTCAATTTACTGGGGGTGGGATACTAGCCCATATATAGCTGAAATATGAAAATATGTATCATCATTGATGGGATTACTCCTGTAAATTAAAATCTAAAACACTATTGAATACATTATTGCCTCCTACTAATGTCAGTGCATTTTCATATGCAAAATGAAGCTACAGATTCCCAAGTGATTAGCATGCACTTCCCTTCTTCCCATTTCTATTGAGCTGGAAATGGAAACCATTCCAATAATAATCAGTTGCATAAAGCAAAGAGTATATTCCATAGCTACAAATCAAAGTTATCACCCTCTTCTTCCTATGTCATTTGACCAAAGCAAATGTAAGTAGGGAATGCTTTGCCAACTCCTTTTTTTAACTTCCCTTCTTTGAATGGGCTTTCCCATTTGCTCTTCTTCCCATTTAAACTCTCGAGATGGTTCTCTTGCAGAGGAAATTGCTCTGTGTCTGCTAGAAATAAATAGTTTTAATTTTACCTCTTAATCGTCACTTTAACTTTCATCTTGAATTTCCCATTTTCAAGTATCTGACTAAATTGATTTGATGCTTAATGCTTGCCAAATAAATAATGAGGCTCTGAATGAGTCCATATGTAATAAGGAAAGGATTTCATTACTCCTAACATCGCTATAATCAGGCAATGATTAAATTATTTCTAACATTCTTAATACCAATGTGAAAATATGCTAAAGACCCAGAACAATTTAAACCGTCCCACCATGTTTTGTATCAAGCATTTCTATTTCTAGCTGTTTATCACAATGTTGCAGGAATTGGCCTGTAAGGGTTTATGCTAATGATAATGGAAAGAACTCATCCACAGGTGTCCCCCCTTTATCTCAGCTACATCTTTAAAATCATTTGCAAGTTCCACGTTGACAACCCTAAGGACCACCAGCAGGAATGCTGATTAACACTTACCAGGGGGGGAAAAACGACTTAAATAATCAAACAATTTGCAAATTGTAGAAACCTAGACAGATGTTCAACTCGTGGTTATTTTGCAGAAGGATTGGGAGGAGCAGCTCTGAACTGAAGGGTGTCTGCTGGCTCTCCTCATTTGGGGGAGAGAGACTCAGGCAGGTCTTCCAATCAAGGGTGCTCAAATCTACCTCTGGCATAGATGGCATTCCTTCTGCTTTCCAGAAATCAGATCCCATCCATTGCATCCAAGGCAGAGGCTTAACTCAGATCTGAGTTATGTTTTAGTACATTTGGAGTCTGACAGGAGCACCCCCCTGACCAAGAAATGATTTGCAACTTTAATGCATGCCTGCAGGATGGTGATATTGATGAGAAATCTGTATTAGAGCACTGTGAATCATCATTAAAAGGCATTTAAAATGGGCTTGTAAAATATGGCTTTCGCTGCACTCTCGGCACTCTCCTGGAAAGATAAAGCAGTGTATTAAAATGATTATATGGATGTTAATAAATATAAAGTCATGGCTACTCTATTAGATCAGAACATGGCTAAAAGAACTCCTGCAGTTTGCTTGCAAGAAAGTAAAGGGAGTGTGTTTATTACTGACTCCAGAGGAGGCATTTTACTATGGTCTGGAGCCAACGCATAACTTTCTGGCCACAAAGCTAGCCACTGGCCTAGAATTTTAGTTTAAAAGTGCAAATGTGTATTTATTGTTTCTGTTTCTTATAAATTACTTTTTTTCAATTTATGATAGGCTGGGAAAGTGTTGAATCTGGACATCAAATAATTTCAGGCTCTCTGAATGCATCATGTAAGGAGTTGGTGAACTGCATATAATAGTGATTTTTCAATCTAGAAGTATTGGTGAGTTATGGTACAAGCCTACTATTATTCTGGGGGGATAGATCCAGTGCATATAGATAGATGTAATTCTCACTTCAGTCATTGTACATCAAGATAATTTGTATTTAGTGATCAACATAGCATTTAGTATGTAGCATTTATCTTATTACAGCCACCAATTTAATTATATATGAAAACATCCAAATTAGCAAACACATGAAAGAAAACTGCTTGTGCATGGAGAAAGATAAGCCCATATTATGGTTAATGTATTTATCCATTAATATAATCATTATGTAATTTAAGACATTTAGTTTCTACAAAAATGTCTTACTAATGTGGGTTAAAACGCCTGTGGTTTTCAGAATAATTCTGAATTTTCCTGCTCTTTCCAAGTTTTACATTTTCCAGTTTTTCCTCAATCAGTTGTTTAAATATTTTCAACAGCCTCAAGAGTATCTATGTTGAAATTTAATTCAGCCAGAATGTGTTGCTGTTTATCATTGAGATAGCTATTTTTCTGGAAGGGGTGGAGGGAAGTGGGGGGGTAGGGGAGAGAGTCTTAAAGGATGCTAGATGTCAACAAGTCTTAAAAAAAGTGCTGAGTAAATCCATGGGGATTTAGAGAATGGCCAGGTAAGATTTCAGATAATGTTCCATATTGTCCTGTCTTGGGATCATTGGTCAGAGAATTTTTTTTCTTGCCTTTCACAATATGTCCATTCATTTTGCCCATCAACTGATTACAACCACTTGTACTCAACATGTCATTAAAGAGTCACTCAGTAAACATTACCAAAACTTAAACTTTTTTTAAACTTCTGTCAATGATATCCATTCCTATTTCATATTGACATTTATATACATGTATTAACTTGTTCATCTAAACCCTGGGTAGTCACAGAGGTACCCTGTTCTTTGAAACGTCATGTTATTGGTAGCTCGAGTTAGCTACTTGATTCTGCCCAGGAGAACTCATCATTTTATTTCAAAATACAACTCCCTCTGAGATCACCTGCAAAATGAAAATACAGTCACTCATGGGACTCCCAAACCAAATCTTTGTTTTCTCCCTAACTCCTCCCTCTCCTTCACTTCTCCTATCACCAATCCAATTAATTCTGTCTCCTAAAATGCCTCTACAAACAATACCCACAATTACTGCTCTACTTAAAATAACCTGATGATTTTTATTTTTATTAAAAAAATCTTTTTAATGAAGTGCCATTGTTTTCCATCCTTGTAAATTTTTGACAGTACAGAATTTCTTCCTTCAAAGACTAGAAATGGCTCTGCCATATGACCCAGCAATTTCACACTGAGGAATCAACCTAAAGAACCCAAAAACACAAATTCAAAAGGAAATATGCACTTGTATGTTTTTTTTTTTTAAGATTTTTTATTTATGCATACAGAACTGGGCTACAAGCCAGAGGTGCAGGGGCGGTGAGAGGATTCACCAGAGACAGAGTGGGGAGCAGAACAGGCAGATCAACGAAGTACACTGTTGAGGGGAGCAGCGGGCGGGCCAGAAGAGGTCTGCCACGCCATGTGGTCACCTCCGGGGCAGGCGGGAATCAAACTCATGCGGAAGTGGCTTCAGCTTCTGTGCTTTAATCCGCTGCGCCACCATGGAGGGCCACACTCGTATGTTTTTATGGCACTACTTTCAATAATCAGGCTACTCTGATTTTATTATAGTGTCCTCTTACCTGTCCTTCTTAGCTCCAATTTTACCCTGATGTACTTCTTTATGTATAGCTGGAGGATCTTTCTGGGTACAAATATGCTTGTGCCATCTTTCTGCACAGACCTTTCTTAGAGACTCATTGCCATCAGAAAAAGGTCCAAATCTCCAAACATATCTTAAGCAGTTGTTCCTGGAGTGATTCCATCCCTCTTCAAGCCATTCTTTGAGCTCCTATATAATGCACTGCTTGGACTGAGTTACAGCTGGTGCCCTAAGTCCCTTGTGCTCCTGTGCTATGTAGCTATGTCTGTGCTTCTTTCTTTGCCTGGCCATGTGCTCATCCAGTCACATGCTCTTAACATTTTACTCTGTTGGTCTTTATTTTGGAGAATATTTCTCTGAAGCTCCTTCCTGACCTTGTGAAATTTTGGCCTAGTACACTTGGCTATTTTCTCAAAGCACCTTCCACATAATTTTGTGACAACACTTAGCATGTCATGGTGTGATTACATACTTACCTATCCACCATCTACTTGCCACTGTGTCCTTGAGAGATAGAGCACTGCCATCCATCAGGTAAAGCATCTGGCACTAGATGGATGACCGTTAGGTTGTGATGAAAAAACTGGGAAATTACAAGAAAATATGACTCAGTGTTCTAGTTATGTAAAACCTACAATCCTTCCCCATTATCTTTGAGAGAAAATTCATGTCCTTGATCTTGGTTGACTATTGCCAACAATTTCAGCTCTTTAGATGCTTCCAGGTGTATCTGGCACCTGCACCTTGACATGCTCTCTACTGAGCCTTGAACCTTATCTTTCTTTTCTTTCTATTTGCTTCTTAAGGTATAGTTACCATCTCCCATTAAATGCCATATCCTGTGTCTCTGCAGGGTGGAATTAAATGTACTTTCTTAGTACTTCTCTAGTGCCTTGCATACCTTTAATAATTAGTTTACATGGCTATATAGCTTGAGTTCCTGGCATATAACAGAGTCTCTAGCACCTAGAGATGTCGAATGTTTAATAAAGGGTTATTGGGTAAATGAGTTAGGTGGGCAATATTTTGCTGAGGGAACTGACCATTCAATTGAGGTCTAATTTCAAACCACAGATCTTACCTTTCAGTTTAACATAAAGAAAACTAAGAAGATGCTCTTGAAAATAATGAAACACATCTTATAGGAAAATGAAACCTTTTGATATTGAACATTACCCCAATATTCTATTTCTGTTATATTTCTAGTATTGTAATTTAATCATATGGATTCTGATTTCTTAAACACTCATGCACAAGACACAGTGTTAAGAGGTTTAAACAGTGTTTCTTATTTAGTTCTCACAGCCCTAAACAGAGGCTCCAAGTGTTGTTTTCTAAGAATGAGAATAATTAGAGCTATGATAGTTATATGTCTCAACTAAGATCCCTCTGCTTTTAGTAGCAGAATTAGGATCTCAGCCCAGATGTGAGTAGTTCTACATCTACTACATTTTATACAGAATTTTTTCACTCCAAAAGGGCATTGTGTTTGCTAAGGAATAGAACAAATTTCTGGCAAATAGTTTGAAATATGATCCCCTGTAACCTAAGCACCATTATGTATAATTATCTTTAAAACAACAAGTGAAAAGATCTTTCTATGGTTTGTACATGCTCCAAAGCCTGGTAGGCAGCAGTTATCATGATAAATATAAGTACAGACCAAGTAAATTTCAAATACTTGTCTCCTTTATAATGCCTAGAATAGTGTGTCATTTCCTCTAATTAAAATTTATTGAATTAATGAATAAATTGAACAATCAAGCAAATATTATATAGTATATCCCCAGAAAACTATATTTCAAATTAAAAAAAAAAGCTATAAATAGAGATATAGATAAAATAAAGGAATTTTTTTTATATCTAGAGGAGAGTGAAATAGAAATCTGGTCCACATAGATTATAGATAAGACTTATGGAGATCATTCTTGCTCACCAAGTATACCTAGGTGGACAGGTCAGAAGAGTAAAGTCCACCAAGGACATATCAGGGTATAGAAATTTGAGTTGGATAGGAAGATAGCCCCTTCTTAGATAATCACCTTCTGCAGCAATTTTGGTCTTAATATCAACTTTTTTTCCCTCTGCAGTTGCAAGACCCACATCAGATGATTGGTGCTTCATAGAGCAAATGAATGGGGAAATGGCAGATATTTTCATTTTTAGGACACCATCTGGCAATTATTTTTTGTTGAAAGCACCTCAGTCTAATACAGAGGAAGCATTATCACAACTCCTAAAATTTTTCCACAGCAGAAGCAGTAACAGTTGGACTAGTAAGTAATAGAAAACTATGTATGACAGAAAGTAGATTAGAGGCTCTGGGAGTTGGAGTTGGGAGGAGCGGGAGGAAGAATGGGCATAGAATTACTGTGTTGGGTGAGGAAAAGTTTGGTGATGATATGACAGCATTGTGAATGTAATTAATACCACTGAGTTGTACACTGTAGTTAATATGTTGATATATTTTATAATATAAAAAAATTAATAATGTAACATACCCCCAACTGTGAGATTGTGCACTTTACATGAATGAGTTTCAGGGTAGGAATTATATTTCAATGAAATGATTGTATCAAATATATCAAAACAGTTTACAAAATAGCTATAGGGTATGTGAATTATGTTTCAATAAAATAGTTATATCAGTAATAACAACAACAAAAAGCTCTGTATCAGTTTCCTTGGGTTGCCATAACAAATCATAACTCACTACAGGATTTCCAACAGCAAGAAATGCATTATTTCTTAGTTTTGGAGACCATAAATCTGTAATTAAGATGATGGCAGGATATGTCTGAAACTTTAAGGATTCTTTTGTGTCTTTTTCTAGCTGTTGGTGGCTCACACATTCCTTAGCTTGTGGCTGCATCATCTCAGTGTACTTAACGTGATTTAAAACCTGCTGGATAACCCAGGATGATCTTGAGAGTGTCAGTTACATCTACAAAGCACCCTTCCCTAAATAAATTCATAGTCACGGATCCAGAATATGAATTTATATTTTGGGGGCCACTGTTCTGTCCACTCTAGCATTCATAGTGTAGCAGGGTCTAGGTGCTCAGCATTTCTCCCTTGTGTTTAATTTTCAAGCCAATTCTAAATGAAACAGGTGCAATTATTTATTTAAACTTCATAGATGTTATAACTGAGATGCATATTGGTTAAATAACTTGCTCAAGATCACACTGAGGGCCCTCCCTGGTGATGCAGCGGGTTAAAGCACAGCACTAAAAAGCTAAAGCCACTTTCACGTGAGTTCGATTCCTGCCTGCCCCAGAGGTGACCACATGGCATGGCAGATCTCTCCTGGCCTGCCCGCTGCTCCCCTCAGCAGTGTACTTTGTTGATCTGCCTGTTGTGCTCCCCACTCAGTCTCTGGTGAAGCCTCTCGCCGCCCCTGAGCCTCTGGCTTGTACCCCAGTTCTGTATGCAAAAATAAATAAATCTTTAAAAAAAAAAGATCACACTGAGAAGAAGCAGCATTGAGATAAAATGAGGAGAATAATTTCAGAGACCACTCAATCAGCTTAGCAATGCCATTCTTCATTGTGGGGGTCCTGGTCTATCTTATAATTTCCCCCCATGTCATGTTTTTGCAAAATTCCATCATTGCTGGGGTAAATAGGAAGTTTCCACTGTCTTTGATTTGCTAATGAAGTCTCCTATATGGTATAAACTTTGGTTTTTAACCTGAGAGATAATAGCTTAGATTTGCATTTATCCAACTGGGTTTTTAACTTGTCCCCAAAACTTCTCTCACGAAGAGCACACATACCATAAGGGTGAGTAATGCTAATCATGCAGTTCAGAAGTGGTAGGGGTCTTGTGTTAGAAAGCTCCAACTGTGTAAATCTCTTACTTCTTACTTCAGTTTTCAATGGCAAAGTGATTCTGTCCTTTCAGTAAAAAGTACAAAATCAAATATATCTAGAGCCTCCCCAGTGGCACAAGGTGTTAAGGCTCAGTAAAGCTATCAGCAGCCATTGCCGCACAAGTTCCATTCCCAGCTAGGGAGCTGACCCACATGGCACAGCAGTCCTCTCCTAATCTCACCCACTGCTCCCCTCTGCAGTATATTTCTGTCTATCTGCCTGTTCTGCTCCTTACTCTGTCTCTGGTGAATCCTCTTACCCCCTGCACCTGTGTCCTGTATCCTAGTTTTTATATGCATTAATAAGTAAATATTTTTAAAAAATCAAATATCTCTAAATGAACACAGTAAAAAAATAAATAACTGGAATAACCAACAGTGGATACTCCTTTTTTTTCTCTCATTAAATCACTTTTAGTAAGATAGCTTTTGAAAGCCATTTCTGTTAAAATTGCTGTGATGGAGAAACACGATACAGCAATTACTATATATAGAAGTCATCTTCAATCCTGAAGATAATACAGGATATTCAGAGCCTAGGACCATCACAATTTGGTTATTCCAAAGTGTCCTGTCACAAAAGATTAATGACAGCTCTGCTTATCGATGGAGCACTTAGGAGTTCAGTTTCCACCATGCAAACATCCAGCAGAGCAGTCCTTCATACTGTAGTTTGTATTTCCTCTGTAAGTTTCATTTCCTTGCCTTTTCAATTTTACTTTCTAACTGTCTGAGTTAATTTTCTTTGCTTCCTTTGGTCTATTCCAGTTTAAATCTCAATTTTATGATCTGTCGCATGTCAGAATCCACTGGAGCATTATTAAGTCACCCACTTTTTGTTTCTTACTTCATGGTTACAGGGCTAGTGACAAAATATCCTTGTTTCCATACAGAATATATTTTTCACTTACCTAGATTTAAAATCTTTTCCTAAACATGTCTTCAAGTGTCAAAGACCATTGCTTAGGAAGAAAGCAAACAAAAGCACAAGAAAATTTGTCTCAGAATGAGGATAAGCAAGTACTTTAATGATTCAGGTGCTACAGTTTTTGCTGTGGGAAGCCTACCTATGCCACTTATAATATTTGAAACCTCATCAGATCAATCCATATGTTACTGATGACTTCGTCTTCTTAGATTGGAAAAGATCATTGGAACATAAAAAATCCTATTTTTCATATTTCACACTATCATCTATTTGCAGGAAAAAATGTGATTTTAGGATTCTGAAGATTGGTTGAATGCTCTTATCAGAATTAATGAGGAAAAGAACTACTAGTAATAATATTTGATATTTAAATTTAGAATGTGTCAGTACTTGTGCTATGCATTTTCTTTAAGATTTACTTATTTATACATACAGAACTGGGGTACAGGTTAGAGGTGCAGGGGGATGAGAGGATTCACCAGAGACAGAGTGGGAAACAGAACAGGCAGGTAGATTGAAATATACTGCTGAGGGGAGCAGCAGGTGGGACAAGAGAGGTCTGCTGTGCCATGTGGGTCACCTCCCTGGCTGAGGATGGAACTGAGGCTGCAGTGGCTGTGATAGCTTTATAGTACCACACTTTAACCCATTGTGCCACCATGGAAGACCCTGTGCTAAATATTTTTTTTATGTATATTATTTCATTTTATCCTTCAAATTAGGCATTAGTGTTTCTTGTAGAGGAGTTAAGCAGGTAAAAAGGTATTTGTGAGAGTAGAGCAGTGGTTAGACTGATTAATTTATTAACCTTTGTAGTCACCACTTCCTAGTAGCCTGCATTTCTTCACACTGTGAACACATGATTTTGATGGTTACAAATTAAGTGTTGCTAGCTGCAAATTACATCCTTATGTGCACCAAGATTTTTTATGTCCCTTGGACTCTGAAGCTCTTACCTTTTATTTAAGTTTTTGCAAATAGATGCCTTAAACACTTTCCTAGGATATCTCTTCATTGCTGTCACACTTCAGAATCTTCAGAATCCTAAAATCTCAATTTTTCCTACAAATAGTTGATAGTGTAAAACATGAAAAATATTTTTTATGTTCCAATAGTCTTTCACAATCTAAGAAGCTGCAGTTATCAAAAGCATATGGGTTAATCCGATGGAGTTTCGCATCTTCTCATACTTCTTCACACTTGCATATGATACACTAACATAGACTGTTATATACAATTCCAGGGTTGCCAACGTTCCGCCATAACACAAAATTATTATGTTTCTGCTTCCCTGTTTTCCCTCAGTCTCCTTTGGGCTAATCTTCAATCTGTTTTGCCACTAAGGAAAAAAGAATTTTTGCCTGGGTGAGAATGGTGACCCTGAGCCTACTGACAATGAGGAATGGAACTTTCATGATAAAACAATCTTGGATCTTAGTCAGCTTCTTCTGTGGACCCCAGAAAGGAATTTGGCCTGAAGTAAACTCTTTCTTCTCCAAATCTCTACGTTCCAAGACCTTGGGCTCTAGGTTAGGAAACTTTTCCCCAAGTTTTATTATTTGATATGGTATGGAAAGCAGAAAGATATTCTCTGTTTTAATGCTTGTGTTTGGTTGGACTACAAAGTGGGTAAGAGTCACCTAACAATGAGATGCTTTGAATGAAAACCAAAAATTGATAAATACCTAGAGTGAGAAAAACTCATAAATCAAATCTAGTTATAAGCAAAATAAAAATTGTTTACACATTACTATAACTGTAAATGTTCATTCTGTGGTAGTCAGACTTAATGGTTAAAAGCTTTCTGTCCGTTTACTCCTTATTTCAAACGCCCAAAATAAGTGCCACACACATGGTAAATAAATATGGAATGTTGAATGAATTTTATATTGAATTTCAGAGATTTCTAAATGTGTTTACATATTTTTAAAGTGATAGAAGAGGAGGAGGAGGGTATGCGCCCCTCTTCTTTCAGTAAGTACCACTATGAACTTGGTCAGCCTAAATCACTTCCATTAGCTGGGAATGACGACCTTCTTAATAAGGTGGATACTAAAAAACAACAACCATGTGTGTAATACAAGGTACATTCTTAGCATTTATAAGACAATGGCCCTTGAATAGAATGCAATTACTATCATTATCACTTCCATTATTACAGACAACACTATTATATATCCCCACTACTATCCTTGTCCCTAGAAGTTTTCCCTTCTAGATAAAAATAAGAACAAAGAAAATGTAATGTCGTTGTCACAAAACTATCACACTGAATGTTTGATTTCTCCAAAGGTGAGGGGAGACACTTATCGACATATTAGTTCTTGATGTGTTCTCAATGCTTCCAAGCATAGGCAGCAGTGAGTAGTCTTGACTCTGCACTTCCCACCCTTCTGGAAAGCTTATAAGACTTCTTTTGCTTTACTAGAAATGACTAGATTGATATAGGTTATGAGCTGTTTAGAAGACATGCCACACCGAGGTTTTTTACTTGAGACGGAAAGGGGAGCTTTGGATAAGATGGAGAAAGTGTTCTGAAAGGTACTGGAAGGGTGGCCTGTCTTGAAGAAGATGCAGAACACAAGTTCTCTTTAGATACCAGGGTCTGAGCCCCAATTATACCCATTATTCTTTTGCAGAAGAATTGTTCCCACAGTTATTAACACTTTCATCACCTCACATGCTTTTATTTTTATTTTTTATGAGAACATTTAAGTTTTATTCACAATAGAGTTCAAAGGCACATTACCAACAGTCCCCAAACTATTATGGTGCTGGTGACAGGTAATGATTTTTCAACTTTATGATGATGCAAAGTGATACACATTCAATAGGAGCCATTCTTCCTATTTTGGATTTTGGCATTTTACTGCCTGGTGACATGTAGAATGATATTCTCTTGAATTTGGCCATAGGCAGCAGGCACAACTACAAGTCAACCATGCCACGATGATGAAGTGCCCCCCCCACACATACAGTTGGCAAAATAAGCCAACGAGTGGTGCTCTACAAACTTTCTTCATTCAGTACAGCATTCATTAAGATGCCTAACACTTTTATTAATAGAGTAGCTTTGTGGTAGGTAATTTTGCCAACTGTAGGTTATTTTAACCTATCTTGAAGGAAGGCTAAGCTACGATAGTTGGTAGTGTAAGTGTATTAAATGTGTTTTTCAATATATATTTTCAACATATGGCAGATTTATTGGGACATAACACCATCAACTGTAATTACTGTATTTTACATTTTATCTTTTCCAATTATATCAATATCTTTGAAGGAATTTTTCACTGTTAGCATTAATCACTAGATAATTCTTGTTTAGAAGGGCATGGACTGTCCTGTATATTATAGGATATTTATAGAAGCCCCTGTTCCCAAACTACCTGAGGCTTATGACACATCCCCTTCCTCTAATTGTGACCAATAAAATGTCTTCAGACATTGCCAAATTTTGCCTGAGTGATAAATTGCCACAGTGCTAAAGGAACTGCAATTTAATAAGGGATGCTTTCAAATGGATGTATCTGTGGAAGTTGGAATTTCTACCCCACGCAAAGATCATTTAGGTTTCACAATCGGTGTTGTTCTCTTTGCACTTGTCTGTCACTGCCTTCAGAGGTAAATATAAATTGCATGTCTTCATCCAGTGCAGCACTCCTATCAAGTGTTATGCTTCAATGACAATTACTCTCAAGTCAAAAATCTGGCACTCAACAAACATTGCTAATAACACGTTGCATAAACAATCCTGTAACCTGCTCCAGATGCTCAGTAAAGTTTTTCCATCCTTTCAGAGTCCCTGAAAAGCCCCATTGTGTGAATGGTTCCATGAAGATGCAGCAGGATCAGCAAGACTACAGGTTGGTACAAGTTATACCTTCCTCCATTGTGGGCCAAACAGACTCTCAAGGAACTTTCATACCTGGAGTAATATCCAAAAGCAATTGTTGGGCTTAGCAGCCACACTTGTCCACAAAGCGTTCTC
The DNA here is from genome assembly GCF_000260355.1 of Condylura cristata. NCBI lineage: Eukaryota > Metazoa > Chordata > Mammalia > Eulipotyphla > Talpidae > Condylura > Condylura cristata. Next base: position 25,703,362 of record NW_004567127.1, on the reverse strand, counting down.
TATAAAGCTTCTTTTGTGGTTTTCAGTAACAAAATTCATTGTGTATATCCTTTATGCTAATTAATAAACCTGGTGGCAAATTTATATAGTGACATTTGAAGGCTTCTAGAGTGTACAGAATTGATTAAGAACCTTTAGGTGCTAATGAAACACCTGGAGTATAGATTCCTGATTAGGCACTTCAGTAGTTACTCAACTACTCTTACAGTGTAGGTAAATGTTTTAAAGAAATGCTCATTGCAAAGTTGTTATTGATATACTAAAAAGAAAATGAAGATTTTTGAACCCAAGCTTGAATGGAAGGCTGGGAATATTAGATCCTTAGTATTCGGAATATTAGAGGCCTTTCCATGAATTTTTTTGGAATGAATTAATCCTGAAAATCTAAGATGCCTAGATTTCTTCTCAGACCTAGAAAGTAGACCCTAACTTATATTTGAAATAATTAAGAAAAAATAGGTCTGTGTGTGTGGAGAGGGTGGGGGGGCATCTCCCCAGGGGTCAATCAGTCTACCCTCTTTATTACTTAGGTCTACTACTGAGTTTTGTGTTGTTCAGTCTCATTTATTTTGGAGCTTGGTAACTTCCAAATTTATGCTGTGTTTGTTCTCTTTATGATGATAATTATTTTAAACCTATTTTTATACGGAGATTTTGGTCTCAGCTGTTAAATTCTATTTTCATTGCAGTGAATAACTTTTAAAGGCAAGGATAGAAAAATTTCCCCCAAAGTATGCAGTGCAACAGTTGATAACATTTTTTGTTTGGTCATTGTTTTAGTATCCACAGGTATATCAATGTATGTCAAACAAATTTCCATATTTTGAAGTTCTGGCAGAGTATGAAAATTCACATTTATCCATAAAAAAAGTTTCATGTCACCTTTCAAGTCATCAAGATTTCATAAAGTTCATTTAATTATTGCTCCAATCTATTTTATGGTATGTTGTAAGAATAAAATTTTAATTTTAGGGTTTGTTTTTACTCCAACTTTAGTTATATGTGGTGATTATGTTTGTCTAAATGGTACAAAAACAGGACTTTTCAGTTTTGTTTTAGAAATATTTATGCATTAAACTGACATTCATATTCAATGCCAATCCCACGCACTAAAGAAAATGAATTGATTCTGTTCCTTTAACATACCTGGCTTCTAATTTTTTTTTGTCTGTTTGCAATTTCTTCTCTCTTTTTTAATGAATTGAGTTTCTATTTTTATTTGGGGGAGGAAGGCACTTTGTCTTCAGCGCACAGATCTCACTACCCTCTGTGCTTTTTTACATCCTCAAGATGAAGGTTCTACTCATGGTTGATTCATGACCCCCATAAGTCCTTCTTTTCACAGATGAAATTGGACTGAAAATACTTGTTTTCCTGGCCCTTTTCGCACCTCCCTTCCAGTTCATTGGAGGCAAGAAATATGCTTAAGCTATTATTGCATTCTGAGAAGCTAGCATAGTCTATGGCATAATATGAGCATCGATAAAAATACCATGAATTGACTGGAATTAAAATTACAGCTTTCTTTAATTTGCATAATATACTTTGGAATTACTTTTGGTATATTTAGTTTACAAAGGAACATATTTTGGGGTGACAGGGAGGGAGAATCCCATTGGAAAATCAGTGTAACCAGGGCACTGGATTATTTCCCACAGCTAGCTCTGTGTGGTGGAGTGGGTAGCATATGTTGGGCTTTTGGAAGGCTGAGCCTAGTGAGGGGCATGCAGTCACCAGAGACTTTACATCCTGATCTTCAGTAAAGTTACTAAGTTCATGCATGCTACAAGCAATGGGATTTATCAGGAGAAAGGAATAAGAATATAAATTTGTGTCCAGATCTGATGGGGCTATAGGGGTTGCCCTTGAAAACTGAAGTGTGGAAATAAGGGTCAGTGAGAAAGTAAGATGGGAAATTTGCAATGAGGGTATGGTTTTCCCAAAAGGGTCAGATAGTTTTTCAGACAGTGGGTCTTTTCTGATGAGTGACCCCTTGGTATGAGAACTAAAAGTCAGCGCAAACAATGAGGCTCCAGGAATCTATTACCACTACCTAAAGAATGCAGGTTGTTTGAGTTGACAACAATGAGGGTTCTGGAGGCTGAGGAGAAGCTTTTGTTCTTGCCTGAGTCTTTGCCATTCTCTAATATAAGAAGAGGTCATCACTCCTTGAGTTTCTGCCTTTTCTGAATTGAGGAAACGATGATTGCTTCCCTCTTTATAACCTAGAAGAATGGAATTTGGGGTGGAGGATGTGTATATTACCCAAGTGTATGTTTATCAGTGAACATGTTCTATGGCTCACATTTTTGTGATGAGAATAAAATCTTTCCCTCTCTCTCTTTGATACCTTTGGTTCCTAAACACAGAATATCTCCAGTCTGTTCTACTATTCTTTAGAATTTACAGCCATGCAAATTCTTCATACACATAGCATTAAATTTTGATCTTTTTCCTTACTCATCAGTCTGATGTTAACTGATTAATCTGTCCAGCCTCAGAAAAATACAGAAAGTGAGGTAGAGTTTCCCTCTGCACTTTGACTGAAGATCAGGATTTGTGATTGTGTGTATGTGTGTTGGTAATTGCTGGAAACACAGGAAATTTAAATTTTAGGTCATTCAGGCCAAATTTTATGTTAATGTCCAAGGGACAGAAAGACTTACCATTGACATCACTGACACTACCTCTTGATTCTCCATGTTGTTGGAGTGGCCGAGTGCAAATGAGAGAATACACTGTGTTCCCTGACATCTTGATTAGAGAACAGGGCTGGGTACGGGGCAGGGCTGAGTGACCATTTTAGGAGCTTTAGTAGAGGAAGACATGAGCACCTCTTGTCTTTTTATCCTTAGAGTAGCTGTAGATCGCAGCCTCCCTGCCAGATGGCTGAGCAGTACATCTTCACCACTGGGCGGGGGGCAGTTAGGGGAAGCCTCTGACCTCAGCAGTGGCAGACCCCTGATGAGAGTTGGTGGGACTGTGGCAGAGCAGGCTACTTGCCCTGGCTCCAGAGGCTACAGCCTGTTAGCTCCTGTAGCTGCAAAACTACTATTGGCATCTCTCGGTAACTGGATATTCTACCTCTTCCTCTATGCTTCCAATTCTTCCTTTTCTTCTACCCTGCTGGCTAGAATAAACTTATTTTTTTTTCTTTTGCTGAACCAAAAACCCTTTTGTTTGCCTTTGTGGCAAATAAATGAAGAACAATTGAGAGAGATTCTGACCCAGCGGCAGGTTTTTAGATTTTTGCCCAGTAATAACTAATAGCAGTAGCACAATAAAATCAGCATGCGCTCTAGCTATTGTTCTCATTTTAAAGGTGAGAAAATGCAACTTTGTGAGGATAGATTGAACAAATGATAATAATGATGATTAATACTATTAATAGTAAGCAGAATTGTGTCAGGTTTTATATGCTTCACTGCATGATTTTATTTAATTTTGTCAAATATAACAAGAGGCTACTATAGAGTGGAGGAAACAGAAGATTAAGTGTTTCCTTCACTCACACACAAGTCATGGCTTGAGAAACAGATGTGGCCAGTGCTCAAGCCTCTATAAATAGTTATTCTCCTGTTCTCCCTTTCCACCTTTGAACCTTAAAGTCCGGTTCTCATGAACACAGCTTTTTTCCTAATTCATTTTAAACAAACAGTAAATCCAAAGAAAGAAAGAAAGATCTAGGAAGTGGTTTCATATCCCCAGTTTAACATTTGCTCATTCATTTTAATCATGCTCTAACACAGCAAAGGAGCCTGGGGTTCCAAGTACAGTCCGTAACTTCCTCCATATTCAGAACGGGCCTTGCATTCCATCAGCTGGCCACCTGCTCTGCTCATTCTGTGTGATCACACACGCAGCCAGAAACCCTGCTGTTCCTTCACCTCCTCTCTCTTTGCATTTCAAGAGTTTCAGGGTGCCAGCAGACAGGAACTCATTCCTCCCACCTTCTGCTCAGAAGGTCACCATCTCATTCCTCCCAATGGTGAAGGTGAGGTACACAGAGGAGGGAGTTGTCCAAAGGTCACACTGCAGTGGGGGTGGGCCCTTGGGGGTCTGGGGGCTGGATACCCTCATGCTCCAGGCCCAGCTGCCTCCACTAATTCTCTTATTGATCTTCTAAGTGGAGACTCCATCAGCAGCAGAGAGAAGGTGGGTTGCGGAATTTGATGATAATGATTAGCATGGGGAAACTTGGAAAAGAAAATTTTTATCAGTTAAGCAATGCAGGACTAAAAATATTGCAGAATGATGAAATTTTCTGAGTTCAGTTAGAAGAATTCTGCTCTCCCTCCCTCTTTAAAACTGTTGTCTAGCAAAAGAAGGAAGCTTTAGAAAATCCTCAATTTAGAAATTTTTAGATAAATAAAAACCTAAATTGAACAGGGCTAGACTTCCACTTCAGAAAATAGTTTTTAAAAAAAGATTTATTGGGCCCTCTCTGGTGGTGCGGCGGGTTAAAGCACAACACTAAGTAGCTAAAGCCACTTCAGCATGAGTTGGATCCCCGCCTGCCCCGGAAGTGATCCACATGGTGTGGCAGACCTCTCCTGACCCGCCCGAGCTCCCCTCAGCAGTGTACTTCTTCAGTCGGCCTGTTCTGCTCCCCACTCTTTCTCTGGTGAATCCTCTCACCATCCCTGCACCTCTAGCCTGTACCCCTGTTCTGTATGCATAAATAAATAAATCTTTAAACAACAAAAAAGATTTGTTTATTTATGCATTAAAGAACTGGGGTCAGAAGTGTGGGGGATGAGAAGATTCACCGGAGACAGAGAGGGGAGCAGAACAGCCTATCTCCTGAAACACACCACTGAGGGGAGCAGCAGGTGGGTCAGGAGAGGTCTGCCATGCCATGTGGGTCACCTCCCTGGCCAGGGATCGAACTCTTGCTGCAGTGGCCTTGCATAGCTTCATAGTGCTGTGTTTTAACCTGTTGCACTGTTACAGGGTAGCCCAGAGCGAACTGGGCCGCCTGTCTTTGGGGCCTCACCTGCTTGCTCACAATTCAGTTACACTGCAGGCACACACAAAAGGGTCAATAATGGGTTTATTTACAAAAGGGGAAAGGAATAGGAAACAACCCAGGGAAAGAGAGCGGAATACAAAGTAAGTGGAATACCTTACGGCTAGGCTGACTGAACACACCAAGTCACCAGGTCACCAGGTCAGGAGAGCCATTTCCGGAGCGAGAGACCCAGAAAGTGAGATGCATTCACACTCTATTTATCCCCCCAAATGTCCCAGAATCCATTCCTGCTAGCTCTGCCCTTGGGTCCTTATAGTTCTTTCCCTGCTACTGCTGGGAGTTGTAGTTTCTAATAACTGGAGTATGGTACAGAAAGCTGGAGTAGAGGGTGGAGTCCATAAGACTGCAGAGTTCCTTTAGGACATCCTTCCCCTTAACAATTCCCCCCTTTTGATTTCATACCACCATATCTATGGTGGCACAGATCACAGTGTGTAGTCTTCCCAGACAGTCGCTGTAACACTTCCAGTTTTTATAGGGTTTCCAGCATATGCATAAGAAGCAGCAGTCACCAGCAGTGTTTATGAATGCCAAGGATGATGGTCATTACTGTAAAATAGTCCATCACATAGGTGAAGAGAAAAAAAATGTTGCAATATATGTATGTCAAAATAACAGGAACAAGCAAAAATCTTCAAAAACTGGTTTAACTTCTGTAAAAATCAGTTCTCTCAACCTTGATTCCAACTTAATCTAATAATGTATAATATAGTTACAAATTCAAGCTAACATTTAACCATATTTCTATTTGTGCATAAAAATCACAAGGTAGACTAACCAAAGAGCAATTTTTAGATGGCCTTGTTGGAACAGTCCATAGTATCAGAGTGAAAAGTCGATGTCCAGTTGATGTAGGCTTCAGGAAGAACATCAATTCCAGCAGATTCCACGTGGGCTCACCTCTTCTTGAGGTTACCAGGGCTCAATATTGTCCAGTCCGGGTTGTCCAGGCTTTCCGATGGAGGCAAGCTTCCTCACCTTCTTTGGAGGTCCCTGAAACCCTACAGCAGCAGCTCATCTTCTTTGTTCAGCTCTGTTTGAAGTTCCTGGAGAATGCCAAGCAAAGCCACTGAAGCACATTGCCAATTTCTATAGTTTATGTATACAAAAATACTGTTGAAGTTATGCAAAAAGAGACTCATGAGTAGTAAAAATTACTACTACAGTTTTTATATTGTGTTGGTATCAAGGGGAGAGAAGAAATAGAAACAAAAATTCGCTCTGTTGAAAAAAAAAGGAAAATTATTGTAGATTTTGGGCAGTCAAAGCAAAAAAAAACTGTCTTTAAATTAAATAAACAAAAAATGTCATTAGTATTTCAAACAAAACTTAGTAGATCACTCTATTTGGTTCTTGTGGAAGATATTTTTCAGTATCAAAAGTTCAATCAATTAGAATCTTTTGAGAGCTGTTACTGGAAACAAATAGTTTTCATTTTCTTTAGAAACAATTTCTGCAAATACTAGAGTTACCAATTTCTTCAGAAACAATTTCTGCAAAAACTAGACTATCAAATATAGTATGGCAAAACAATGATCAACATTCAAAATTTACATACATATCAAAATTTTTTTCCAGAAACAATTTCTGCAAATACCAGACTAATATGACAAGACAATAATCAACAGTCACAATTTATATACATATCAAAAAAACCTTTTTTTACATGTTTTAGAAAAAGAAGGTTAACAGTTATGTTTATGTGTTTATTTGCAAGGTTTACCTTTTTCCAAGTGACAACGCTTCCTTCCCAATTTTACTGTAGTATGTATACCAAGTTAGACAAATTGATCTAGATGCTTTTTCCAGGGGAAAAAGGAGAAATTTTGTGGAGTGTCTCAGGAGCTCTACTGAGGTTCCACAAAACTTCCTTCAATGAACCAAATCACAAACTACCAAATTTCAATTCAATTTGGAATTCTGGGAAGCTTTGTCACAAATATGAAGAAGAAAAATAATAACAGCAAAGACAATCCCAATTTCGTGAAAGCTCCGGCTCAGTTCAGTAAGACAATTGTTGACATTCAAGCCATAGCCATATAGTTTTCCCTATTTTCCTTATTTTATAAGTAGATACTCTTTATTTTCCAAAACCTTAGTTATTCCAAACTTCAATATGCCTGATATTATGAATCTCAAATAAGAGAAATATATATATCCAAACATACATAATCAATACCTATTTTTTCATTGTTTTAACAAATTAGTTACCATAAAGATTACAATTTTGTTTGTTTGTTTACCATAGCAATAGGTGCCATGCAAACCAATTTAGAACACCTCAAGGCCAAGACAATTAAATACAAGTAAAAGACATACAGACATTCAACATATAGACAAAGACAGTATTAGTTATGCCATGTGGAAACAGCAGTTTTACTAATATAGGCCAAAAATGATTTTAAAAAACAAACAAAAAAGAAATAGGAGAAAAAAATTTACTAAAAAATATCAAGAACAAGACTGAAGGCCTTATTATGTAGTAAAATCATTTTTTAAAAAAAATAGTGCTAACATAATTGCATGATATCATAGTAGTATTCCTAAATGTTTCCAAAGGAAAAAGAATAGTTAGAGCATATCTGTCATCTCAGTGTCCTTCAGAAAGTGTAGTTGAAGTACACTGCTACATTGCTGAAAAGATGTTCTACCACTTCACTTTTTTTATTTTCTTAAATATTTCAGGTCCTCAATAGGTTCACAATACCTATGGGATTTAGTCTCTATGTCAGTTCCATCTGGGGCTTTCTTAGCTATGGAGTGATGTACCCAGGGTTTTATGCCCGAAAATATCAAAGAAGTAGGTGTGGTCAGTAAAACATCATGTGTACCAGTCCATTTCTTTGACAGTTGGGTTTGGGCATCTTCCCTCTGCCAGCTCTTGAGTAAGATCTGATCTCCAGGTCTGAAGGGATGTAATGGTTCATCAGGAGGCATAGATGTCCTTGATTCTGCAAAATTGTGCATTACTGCCAAAACCTCCTGGATGTGTTTCACATATTGTGTGATCCTACAGTCCTGTTCTATATCTGGGGTGGCTTTCAGAACTGAGGCCTGGAAGGGTCTTCCAAACACAATTTCAAAGGGGCTTAATTGTAGTCCACTTCTAGGTGCCACTCTAATCTGAAGAAGGGCAAGGAGTAATACCTGATCCCAATGCAGTTGTGTTTCTTGGCACAATTTTGCCAAGGTCTTCTTTAGGGTGTGATTCATCTTTTTGGTTTATCCAGATGATTGCGGTCTCCACGCAGCATGCAACTTCCAGTTAATCCGTAAGGCATTGCTTACTGCATGAGTAAGTTCAGAGATAAATGCAGGCCCATTATCGCTCTGGGTAGAATCGGGCAATCCAAAGCGAGGGATTATCTCCTTCAGTAGCTGTTTTGCCACTTTCGAAGCTTTTCCGTCTTGGTGGGGAACGCTTCTACCCATCCAGAGAAGGTATCCACAAACAATAAGAGGTATTTGAAATTGCCAGTGGTTCCAGGCATTTGCCAGTCCTCAAAGGGCACTTGCCTCTATATTGAACTCCAATGGTTTTAGCATGTGTGTCAGTCTTGGGGTTATTTCTGGCACATATATGGCAACCTCGAGTGATCCATTGAGCTATTTTATGTAAATATGGGCCCTTCAAATATGGACGCACCATCTCTAATAAGGCATCCCTCCCGTAGTGGGATCCTTCATGCAGATGTTTCAGCACTGGATATGCTAGGGCCTCTGGGAGGAGTATCATCCCGTGGGAGTTTATTCTCCAAGTGGAGCTGGGGGTCAAACTCAGTAAATCCCCATTCACGAGCTCTCCTCTCATCCTGCTCGGTGTATTCAGGAGTATATTGTGTTAGGTCTACAAGAGGGATGAGTGCATTGTGGAAAGCAGAGCGAGCAGCAGTTTTTGCCACCCGATCAGCTGCTCTGTTGCCCTTTGCCATGTCAGACCCACCCGTCTGGTGGCCAGGACAATGCATCACGGCTACCGCTGATGGTAAATGCTACTGCATTTAGCAAGGCCAGGATTTCCGGTGGGTGCTTAACGTCTCTGTTACTGGCAGTAAGGAGTCCTCTCTCCTTCCAAATGGCCCCATGCATGTGAAGAATCATGAATGAGTACTTAGAGTCAGTGTATATATTGACACGTTTACCTTTAGAAAGTTCCAAGGCACAGGTCAGGGCTATTAATTCAGCTTTCTGTGCTGATGTGCCTGCTGGAAGAGCCTTGGCTTCTATAGTGTCCTGGAGTGTCAGGATATCCTGCACATCAACGACCTTGGTCCATGAAGATGCTGCCATCTGTAAATAATTCCCTCTCTGGGTCTGGTAGAGGATGGTCAGTCAGATCTGGTCGATTCTGCAGAGTTCCTTTAGGACATCCTTCTCCTTGACAGCACCACTAAGGAGGGCCCCAGAAGGTGGTTTTTTAGCAACCAGAGATTTAAAATCCTTTTATTTAGGAAGGTGGGATAAAAACTGATGTCCTACCAATCCATACTTTCTTAAACCTCAGTTACCTAGTTCTGTCATATCCGAGTCAGTGTTCTCCTGTTAATTTCTTAAGTTACTTAGTTCTTTTCTTCAAATTGATAATTTTTAAAAGCTTAACTTTTAGCATGTTTTTAATAGACATGTAATAAAAATTTCTGATTAACAATAAAAACATAGCTATTAAAATAAAACCTTTTCTCTTAAATAATACCTAACACCATTTCACTTATGTTGGGGAGCTGGGGTAGTGTCATCCCCTCCCCCCATTTAGATTCTTCTACGTTTGGACTGATAAACAAGCTAACATTAGATATATTAGTAGAAGAAAAATTCAAAATTTAATAATATACATCTGAAGAATTTGCACGGTTGCAAATTATAAGCAATCACAGAGCAGGGCTAAAAGTATTTATCTTGCAGTTAGGGTTTTGGGCATCAAGGAGAAAGGGAGGAGATTTAATGTGAAAGACAAAAAGGGGGTGAGCTCATCTTTTTGCTGAGAGTAAAGACGAACTTCTTCGATAGAAAGGACTTGTTCACGATAGACCCACCCCAGATAAGACTGCTTCCCATCACATCTTTATAGGCCAGAAAAGGGTGAACAGTGATTGTTGCTTCTTCATTGGGAAAAGGAAAGCAGCTTCCTCTGGCCTCCAGGACATTCATCACTTTCAGCTCAAGCTAATCACATTCTGAAGTAAAGGTATAGACCCTCTTCATGAGGCTCAGGGCCTGTGTTGACCATTAGCTCCTATGTGAAGGTGACTGAAGTCCTATCCTGGGTCCTGTGAGAAAAGCATTCTGAATTTTTTTTTGGCACCTACCACACATGCACCACCAGCAGTTTACATTCCACCTCTTAAACATTCTAATTAGTAAACTTAGGCACAGGGGTCATAATCCTCCAGTCCTAAGGAACTACCGGTCCATGAGATCATATTTGTGTTAAGAAAAGTTTTGTATGGACATGAAGGATGTTGGTTATAAATGCTGTCTTGGATGTGCAAGCATCTTGAATCCCTTGGCTTCTGTACTGATTATTTTTACAGTTAGGCATCTTCTTTCACCCAAGCAGAGAGGTGGATTTTGGGAGTAAATACGGCAACAACTGAAGACTAGGTGAGCTTTTTCCTATTTGCAATCTTGAAATGGGAGAAGGAAAATCATCTGTCAGCTCAGAATTCCTTTCCATATGTATTCATTTTGCTAAAGATATAGACAATGTGGCTGTTTCTTAAATATAATTTCATGGCATCATGTTACTCTATTTACATAAGACTTAATCATCTCTTCCAAAAAGAGGTGTTTATCTCCTTCCTAGTACCTCTGCTTCCCTATACAATGCTGACACATGTAGCAAAAATAACTAACCTTTCCAAAGAGAGACTGGCCTTTTCCCCTGGCTCTTGGGAGGTGTGATTTCTAGGTCATTGGAATGTCCTGCCTGTTAAGAATGTTGACAGAAGTAAAAGTCTGCATGAGGTTAGGAATTTATTAGATGACCAAAGTGAGGATTGGAACTCAGGAAGAGTCTGATCAGATTTACTCTGTGAGAACTGTCTCAACAGTCACAAGTTTGACTTTAGTTAGATAGGAACAATGAGTCATGGATGTAAAAAATTATTCTTGAAATGGGTTGGCCTTCTGAGTTTCTTCGATAAGCTTAGATCTTTCTGTTTCCAGAAGAAATGTGGGTGCTAACTATGCACAGAGGAGAGCAAATATGGGGGTTCGATCACCTTCTCACATTCTAAAGAATGCCCATAGAAAGGGTAGGTGGGCACCCGTTTAACTCTTCTTTATTTGGTTTATTTGTCATTATTGGCTGCTGCAAAGGCTGGTTTACCTGCCAGCAGCAGATTTTTGTACAGCAGCTTTGTGGTCGAGGGTAGAACCTGTTCTGAATTCAAGTCTATGCAGTTCACTTTGCTCTTTCCTGTAAGATCAGGATGGGGAGGGGTGTGTTCCCAGAACACTTTTATATTCACAGGAGTGTTTTGGTTTATCTGCGATGGTCTGACAATGTGAATAATAATAAAGGCTTCAATTTATCTACTTTACTTCTGGATGGACCAGAGACTAAAGGTCAGACACACTGACAGTGAGCTAGATGACTCTTCCAAAATCCTGGGCATCAAATCTTGGTGAGCTTCCCTGACTGGCTATATTCTGTGCGTCTTGCCACCTATCATTGCTGGGAGAAGCAAGTCTTTGGTTTCATTAGGAAGCTCCTCTTGGAGATTTCCTGCCCCATGCATGTCTTTCAGAAACTCTAATATGGTAGTACCCTTTCACTGTCATAAAACATAAACATGAATGTAATAGTGAGTGGTAGTCTAAATGTTTTAGAGGACAACCCTGTAAATAGACAGTAAATGGCCTTCATCTCTGTGCTTAAAAAGTTGGGATAATACCCAAAAGCAGACATGGAGAGAAATAAAAGGTTAGTTTACAAGGGAAGTGAGAGATTTGGGGTGGGGGGAAGGAGGGAAAGAGAGAGGGAAGAGAAAGTAGGAGAGAAGGAGAGAGAGAGAGAGAGAGAGGAGGAGGAGGAGAAGGAGGAGGAGGAGAAGGAGGAGGAGGAGGAGAGAGAGAGAGGTACAGAGTGCAAAATAAGAGAACAAGTCCTCTCCTCTGTCTTCAATGTTTTAAAGGTCAACATGGCCACTCAGCATTATTGCTAGTTCCTAGTAGCCTCCACTCAGAAAGTATGGTTCATGGTGTACTGGGAGTTGTATTGAGATATCTGAAGTGTGGATATCTCCATGGGGGTGTGTATTTCACAGCATCTGGTCATGCCATCTCCCTGCTGTCTCAGACCCCAGTCCTACCAGGATGCTCAAACAAAACCTCCTAATGAGTCATTAACCTGAGGTGCATCTCTTACCATGAACACACAAAATGCCCAGTTTCTACTGAGGCGCTAAAAGAGTTTTGCCAGAGAACTTTGAAGTCATGTACACTGGCTCTATCATTCAACAGCTGTGTGTTCTGTGACAGTTTATTCAACTTACCTGAGTTTTGGTTTATACAGTGAAAATAATGCCTTTTTGTACCCTATGGGGTTCTGAGAAATCAATAACAGTGCTGTGCAGCGGACATTAGAACTTGAGGTAAAAGGAAAAGTCAACTGCTGATCTAGTCTTCATTTAAAATTTTGTTTTTCATGTGTATTTCACTAATGTTCATTTTCCCAAAAGTCATCATCTTCACTACTAAGTGTTTGATGGCTCCTGAGAGTTTGCAGTTGAGTCGAGAGGGTCTCTCTTCTCACTGTGGGATCAGTTTTCCCAAGAATCAGGCAGGCTCACCTGGATAGGCCTTTTTTCACCTGGGGATGAGAATTGGTGGACAATCGAAGCCTCAGAGGCCTATTACTATTCCTTGAAAAATGCAAATTGTTTTAGTCTGTCAGGGCCTTGAGGAGAAGCTTCAACCCATGCCCAAGTCCTTTGCCCTCCCCTAATGTATTCCTGACCTTTATCTAATAGAAGAAGCCATCACTATTGTTCCTTTAATGGCTTTAGAAGAATGAGGTTTCAAGACCTCACTCAGTTCTGGGTTTATTAGTAAACATAGTCTCTCAAGCTTAGAATCTCAGCTCAACTGAAAGTGAGGATTCCCACCTTGACTGCCATATCTGACCTTTCATACCCCAGGCTCCAAAACCTAGCATAAATATTCCGGATCTCTTGCATTATTATTTAAAATCTATGACTATGCAGAGTTATCAGGTTGATTATTTTTCCTTTGCTAACCTGTATGATCCTGTTTTGATTACTTATCTAGCCTGAAAAGAACCCTAAGGGGTACAGCGTAATTTCCTTTGTGCCCCAACATCACCTTAGTCTTGATCCTAGTGAGGAGCCATAGTAATAAAGTAAATTGCCTGCCACATAGCCAGTACCATAGGGAACACTCAATAAATAACATGTGTAGTTGTTATTATTATCGTAGTTGTTATTACTAACTTTGTTACTGGAACAGTCTTGGCGATTGTCCAGACAAGGGAGGAATTGTCTTCCATCCAGGCCTCTGACATGACTGAGTTGGCCTGAAATAGCTTCTGCTCTTTCCCAACAGCTTCACCTGTTGGGAGTCAAAGGTATGGGTTAAGGTGTATGGTAGACTGGCCTATTGGGCTCTTGACACCAGTCAGGAATGAATGAGGACTCAAGTTGCTGACTGTAGAGACAAGGTTTATTTGAAGGCAAAAGAGCAAGAGACAGAATGCCAGAGTGACTGCTCTGGGTGTAAAAATCTCCCTTTTTGTCTCCAGAAAAACAGATTAGATTCAGTTGTACTTGGGGAGGGTACTGGGATGGTCTTGGTTGCAACAGTGTGTTTTCTCTTTCTGGTACATTCCAGGCTTTCCTCCATTGGCTTCTGCACAGTTGGTGATCATGCTTTATTATATCTCATGTGCAGAAAATCATGGCTAAATCCCACCCAGAGGTGGAGATTTTAACATTATAATGGGTATTTTTAATCACTTTTTTCTTCCCAAAACAAGCCCTTTAAGTCAATCTTAAGAAGTTGATTCCAGGATCTTTACTCCCTCCTCTGGTGGCCTGGCGTCCTGATGTTCTGCAAAGATATATTGAAAACACAATATTGCAAGAATTTCTTAGTATAAGCACATATTTTAACATTTTATTTAATGGAAAGACTCCTAAGACCATGATGAAGACATCAGGGTCCCGCAAATCCCTGGACTTGCAGTTGTGGACCAATCTTGACACCCATAAACAAATTGTCCATGTCCCAACTTTTCTTCTGGACCGCAAACCTGATTCATTAGTGGAGTATAAAATTATGTGTGATAAGGGCCCTCCCTGGTGGCACAGCAGGTTAAAGCACTGCACTAAGAAGCTTAAACCACTTCCGCATGAGTTCAATCCCCGCCTGCCCTGGAGGCGATCCACTTGTGGCAGACCTCTCCTGACCCGCCTGCTGCTCCCCTCAGCAGTGTACTTCATGGATCTACCTGTTCTGCTCCCCACTCTGTACCTGGTGAATCCTCTCACCCTCTGCATCTCTGGCCTATACCCCAGCTCTGTATGAATAAATAAATCTTTAAAAAAAAATCATGTGATAAGCAATTAGCTAGCATTTTCCTCTTAAAGAGACATCAGGAGTTGATTTCCAAATGCAGTGTGAGAAGGCCAGACAATATGAGTGTTATAGTTTAGTTTTGTAACTGATAATGGGAGAAATGGCAGTAAGTAGTTAGAAGCACTTTATAAATGCTAACAGTTATACAAAGTTGAATTTGTATAGATTATCTTTAAACAAATAGCACATTCAATGGTCAATAAGTTGAAATATCATAAAGTATGCTATTCTAGTTAAATTGATTTACCCAGAGAATTTCTCTCACTTTAAATTTTAGCTATCAAAGAGTCTCTACATGTATTCTCCACATTAGTAACTAGAGTGATGGAGATTAAAACCTAGTGGCAGTGTTATGGACATTCATAATCTTTGGTTGAATTGCGATTTATAGTTGTAACTTTTGAAACCAAATCCCCGACAAAAGATAGCTTTTTCTTCCATGACTGGTATCTTACCATTTGGAGAAGATAAACAAAAATAACTTTTTGGCCATTGTATACAAAAATAAATGTATGATCATTTTACCAGACTTCTGGCACTCAGTTACTGAAATGCTGGAAATTTACTCTTTTGCATGCAAATGACTCACAAGGGAGGGGTAGTGTAATGTGGCAACCAGGCAGAGAGCCTGGAGGCTGGCAGCAACCAAGCCCCTCAGCCCCTCTAATCTTTGTGCTCTTTCTCTGCGCTCTCTCTGGCGTAGCATGGTTTCACCTATTCTGCAGTTATGCGTCCTCCTGGAGCATTCTCCCATATCCACCTTCTGTCTCTGAGTAACGCTGCCATTATAGCCCAGACCTCCAGGATCAGGTGCACACACTTACACACATGTGTACATCCAGGTTCCAGGTGTCCACAATCAGACACGTGTGCCCCACACCCAAGCTCTCAAGCATTTTCTAGATTAATATCATCAAGGTCGCAAGTGATAGCCACAGAGGCTAGTGGTGATTAATCCACTTACCCTACAGGTAATTATGTAGCTATCTTCAGGAGGAAGGGAAGTTCTCATCTTCAGTATAATAATAATAATAATAATAATAATAATAATAACCAAGTGATTAAAGGGTTAGAGCTTTCAACAGTGCCCAGCCCTAGGTAGAAATGCTAGAGATTCCAGCTCAGTCACAAGTGGGCAGTGATTTAATGAGCTGAATCTATGTAAGGAAACACACAAGAACCTCTTAAATGACAGGTTTCCACATTTAGGGGCTGGGAGGGTGGTGTGCCTGCAGATGGCATGGAAACATTGTGTTTCAACACCATTTTCTTTTGTTTGGCTGTCCCTGAATTGCATCCTTTGTAATAAAGGAGTGAATACAAGTGTTTACTAGGCTCTATGAGTCATTTTGCAACTATAGCTCAGAGTTTGGCTCATACTTACCAGCTGTAGGTTAGAAGTACCGATGTCCTCTGGGGCACTTGAGATGAATATAGTGTTGTGAGCTAGAGCCCTTAATCTGTGCAGTGTGTGCTAACTCTTCATAGTTAGCATCAGCATTTAATAGTGGATTTTCAGTTGGTATTGAAGACTCATGGACCTGCTAGTACAATTTATTTAAGGTTTCCCTGTCTGAGCTTCTTCAAAAGTTTGTGTTTATTCTAGTTTTATAAATGCATAAACACAATGACTGTAACTAAAGCTTATCTCTGTTTTCCTATTATTTCTGTCAATTCCCCAAAGGGAATTAGACTGCCTACTTTAAATAACTGATGAAATCATCACATCTTTGAATGCTGCATGAAACAGTTTATTGGATAAGTTTTTCCATTCTTTAGGTTGGTATCATTTATGGTAGGTGAGATATTTCTACTTCTGCGTGACCCATATAAACTGCTCAAGCATAAGTTCTGTGAAAATTAATCTCAAAGCCATAGAAGGAAAGTTGGGATGCGTAAGGGGTATGTGAAGATTTGAACCAGCATTATTCAATATTTGGCCATTAAGCAGCAGCATCCGTATCAGCTGTGACCTGGATGAGTTGCAAACTCATTGGCACGCTTCTATTTATATAGTAGTCTGTGGTAAAGGTTTTCCAGGTGTTCCTCATGCACCATGGTCTGGAAACCCCTGCTTTCCCTCCGGTACAGTCAAAAGTAAGTTCAGGTGAATAAATCAGGGGGCATGGGAAGCTCTGAATAAATAGGAGGTTATCAAGTGGTTCAGTTTGTTTGGGACAGAGCAGCTTCTCAGGATGCAGGACTTCTAAGACAGCACCAGGTAAGTCCCAGGCAAACTGGGGCAAGTACTTACTATGTTCAAATTGACTGTACCAGTTTTAAAAGCTAGAAAGCCTTACATTTTATTTTGTCACTGTCAGATATTCATTATTCCCTGACCGATTTCCCTCAGGCTCCTGGCATGGCCAAATTAATATGGCTATCTGATGGGTCATAGATTTGGGGAATTCGATAAGATAGTTAGTTTGAGTTGACATTTTGTTCTTGTAACTGCTGGAGTTTGATTACATTAGAGCATGTGATCCATAACTTGTTCCTCTGCTTAATTTTCCCTCTTATGTGTTACATGGATAAAAGGGTTCAAAACAGGAAGGATGTTAGGAGTCATTTTAAGGTTTCTGAAAATCACTTCAATTTGCTTTCTTTTTCTTTATGAGTTGTTACTCTAATCCAGAGTATTATGAGGCTTTCCTTTTGTTTCCTGACTGAGCAGATTCTTCGTAAATAGTAAAACTTGTACTTATGTTTGCATTTCAAATTTTCAGTGTTTGTTGGACATTGCATCTATTTGCAGAGGTCGCAATGGTATGGGATGGTGAATGTCTCTGAGAGTTGATGAATACAATTAACTACTGGTGCTTATGAGTGCTATATTTACTTTCAGTGTGGTTTTATTTGAATGCATACATTGAAAGCTTGTTTCTAAGGAAATAGAGTAGGAGATGTTTTAAAGAAATGAGTTTTATCTTTAGTAAAGTTTAACACAGCAACAGAACAAAACATTGAACAATCTGTGTCTGTCTCTAATGAAATCTAATGGGTTGGTGGGTGTGTGTTTCTTCAAACATAATAACGCTGCACAAATTATTTGTTTTTAATGTTATAAAAACCCATGCGATAGTACTTAGGTTTTCTTAACGCTCTTACAATGAAGACCCAATTATGTCGCATTCACAAACAATTAGGTTTGACTATTTGGATGCAAACTATTGTTGCCAATGTTTTGCAGCATTTTT
Source organism: Condylura cristata (assembly GCF_000260355.1). Classification (NCBI taxonomy): domain Eukaryota; kingdom Metazoa; phylum Chordata; class Mammalia; order Eulipotyphla; family Talpidae; genus Condylura; species Condylura cristata. The sequence goes on along the minus strand of NW_004567127.1, from coordinate 25,685,536 downwards.
AACCAGTGAAAACATTCTGCTTTCTCTATTAAAATGCTCATTTTGTAAATTGTTTCTCATGTGATTCAGGCTGTAACACAAATGCTTTCTTTCCCTTTGCAGCTAATTTTTTTCCTGTTTAGCCACACAATTTGCTGGATAAGTACTATGAGTTATTTTTAAAATAGGGGCTTTCTCAACTGAATGAATGACTCAATTTCAAATATCAAAGATCCGTAGAGCCCAATTAAAAGAAAGAATCATGTCCCCAAGTGCTCATAGGCTCACACGGCAATTTGTGTGCTCTGGTTCATGACATACATGGCACATTGTACTCTGATCTGGGTTTGGCCCAGAAAGCAGGGTTTTCTGTGTTTTGGGTAACAATTTTAAAGTACCTGTAATGAAAACTAGCTGTAGTCCATAATGGACCACCAAGAATCTTTCAAGAAGGTGATGTATTGCATATCAATATAGTATTGGTATGTTAGGAGCACAGTCATTTTGTGGTCCTACTACTGGAAAGATCACTTGTTTTCAGTTAAGCACCCATTGAAATCCTCGAATCTTGTTTGTTGGTCATTATGAGCAAAAGTACGGACTTCCTATACTGGGACCGGAGTCGGCACAGGGAACTGGGCTAACAATAGGAACAACTTGTCTATCAGGACACCACAGGGGACAGTAGGGTCCTGGCTCCAATTGCCCTCCCACACCACTCCTGCATTGTGTGTGATGGCAGACAGACCTACCTTCTGCTTAAAATGCCATTCACTTGCTCGCCTTCTTTTTGTGTCTCCCTTCTCTCTCATTTAATTCTCAGTGTCAGTCTTTCAGACCTAGGTGTTGGTTTCATTCCCATTTGACAAACAAATCTAAAAAAAGGTCTCAGTGATTCTCCATGGTCACCAAAAAAGTAAGGCATGGTTCCAATATTCAAGCATATTCAAGCCTAGAATTTCTAACACTGAAGCTTTTACCCAAGCCCTTGGTGGTAGGGCCAAACATGCCCAGGTAGAGTCCTACTTGGCCAGGTGTGTCTGACAGGGGTGGCCAGGATGGGGGTTAGGGAAGCCAAAAAACAAAAGGTAAGCTAGAACCCTGAAATGTATAAGAATCATATCATTGAATGTTCTGTCACTTCTTTGTTGCAATGGTCTCAGACAAATCTGTAGTAATTGACTGCTTTTTATTGTTTCCTAATTCCTGGCACTAGGTTTTAAATGTCCTTTCTTTTCAGGTGAGAATAAATTTTTGATGTGTCAGTGGCTCTGATTGGTTGAAAGAAACTGTTTTACAAGTATTCCCAAGTTTAGACAATGACTGAATAAATGTCTTATTATAGCTTTTTTTTCAGTGTAAAATACTACAGTCTAGTAGTTCAGGATTTGAAGGGTTTAATTCTTGTAGTTTATGTGAAGATGGGACAAATTGGATGGCCCCGAGTCCTTCTGTTACACCTGTAATAGCCACTGGTCGTATTTTTGTGTCATATTAATTTTGTAGGCCAAAAACCCACTCAGACATTTTCCATGCCACTGTTCAGTGTTTGTCTTCATTCCTTACTAAAGGTACACTTTCCAAATTAGAATCCAGATAACAGACACTGGGCTGTACACTATACTTGGAGGTTCCTGGTGCAGGGATCCAGAACCTGCAGGATAAACTTGTGAACCATCAGTGAGCTTTGAAGGTTTTGCAGTCATCATCCAAACAAAATCTTAGGGCTTCATGATAAGCCAGCTTTTTGTTTCTTTTCAAAATCACATTTTAAAAGAAATGAAAATTTACTAACTTTTCACTCCATGCAAAAATAATGGGATCCTAGTTCATTGATATTCTGCGGGGACAACATATTTATTCAGGTGCCAGATGTAGAGTGTTAATGGATTAAAGTATATTGGCAAAGTGGGCAATTGTACTGTAAATGTTACTTAAGTGAATTTGGCCTGCAAGGGTATTGATTTATTTTATCTAATTTGGTTTGTATTGCAATTCAAGCTCAAGATTGAGGGTTGAAGTCATCTGTCTTCTATAGGTGAAATGACTTCAGGTCACAAGGGAATGAAACTAAGTGAATACGAAGTGCCTTCCTTTGAGGAAGCAAAGCGAATGGAAATATTTTCTGGTTGGGTGGGGGTATGCAGGGGGGAATGTTGTTCTCCTTCCAAGGACTCTAGGAAATCATAATTCCACCAGGAAGAATATATGCAACCACAACTGAGTGAAGCATTTTGATATCCCTGTCAATATTAAGACAATATCCTCTTAATAGCTGAAGAGTGGTACTTTCAGGGCTAGGCGTGGAACTTCATGATGGTTCTTATCATCGATCACTTAGTAAATCAGCAGAACAGGAAGAAAGGTGCCTTTTTAGCTGACGTACGAAGCACCTTATTAAGTGTTACATGTTCACTTAGTTGTTTTTTTCCAAGTGTCCAGGTTGAAGAAAAGGGCTGAAGAGCACAGCAGTGCAAACAAAAAAATTTTTTTTGAAGATGTTATGAAATTTTTTAATCCTAAATTTGATGTCGAATGGCTAAATGCAAATCATGGAAAATATTAACTGGTTAGTACCATTGTGAGAATATCATGTTATCATTTTGAGAATATCAGATGGTATGACTCTAATCATCCAAATTATTCTAGCCTGAAATGATGATGATAGAAGAAGGCAATTCAGGATTAAAAAAAATAGGGTGTCACAAAACAAATGACTTTGGTATGAATCATTAGTTTGGGTCCTCTGACATATCCCTGTGTAAAAAGGAAGGATTTGTATGGTCTTCAACTAAGGATGGCATTGAGGTCTAGGGAGGCCTGATTGACCCATCCTGGGGCAACCATGGCAAGTTTCCAGAAGAAAAAGTAATATTGCACACCAATATCCATTCCCTGACTTTTCTGCTTGTGGAGTTGCAAAGAGATCTATTAATTAAACAAAACAGGCAGACAGCTCCCCAGGAGCCTTTGAATGTGAAGTCTCTAATGGCTATGCAAAATGTCCCAGACCAGAAACATCTGTTCTGGAGATACCAGTCAAGTTCCCCTCCACAGTCCCAAGCTAACAACTTATTTCCTTTCCTTTTATTTATTTATTTTTTAACTGTGTAGCAGCTGTCCACGTATTTCAGAGGACAGACCTTAGTTTTAAACCTCAACCAGAGAACATGATAGAGAGAACTCTCTACACTTCACTATATGTGCTAATTAGGAACTTCTTATACAGGCACATAAATTCATTTATACACTGATGAATTTTCAGTTGCCAAATAACTCCAGTGAAAAGGCCAGAGAAATAGAGAGTCAGTCTAATGAATTTAACATTTATTTTTTATGCAAGCTTGGGTAATTTTTAGAATAGTTTTGGAAGAATGATTTGCATGTGCAATACTTTGTGTGTTGTGTGTGTGTGTCTTTCTTTTTTCCATGTCTTTGGAAATATAACTGCCTGGAAAATAAAGGCAAATTTTCTTGAGATAAATGGCTGGCTGCCTCTTATCAAGTTAAATCCAGGTGACTAGAAGTGAAAGAACTAGAGATAATCACTAGGTCACACCTAACAGCCTGAGGTCAAGGATGAAGGCCATCAAAGAAAAACAAAGGTGACTGACTGTAGCATGATGTAAACTTCTTCCACTGTGAACCCCCTGGCCAACAAGGAGCTGTCATCAGGTCTCTTGCTCTTATCTCCCTCCAGTGTGTGTGTGGGGGGGGCAGTCCACCTCATTTCTCCCACAGGTAAACAATTTCATATGATGTTCTTTTCAATCTTTTCATTTTTTTAACTTACTTGATCCTCATAGGATACACATAAACACGCAAAACATGCTTATCCATCCTTCCTACTCCTCCTATCCACCTACCACTCACATATCCCTGCTACTCTCCAACTTTCCATCTACCCATCCTTCCCACCTATCTATTCATGTACTAAAGGTTTATAATTGATCTGTCACTGTCATATCCCATTCATAATCTGGTCAGGAACCATATAATCAAAAAGTAAACAAATCCATAATAAAGATAATTATGAACAGAAAAAAATGGTTAAATTGTAAAGTATATAAATAAAAAGCATGATTAAACATTATTGGGAGGAACAGTAGCCCTTGGGATAAAGACTTTGATCATGAAAAAGACTTTCCCAAAAGGTAAGTTGATTTGCCTGACTAATGTGAAGGAAATAACCATTTTTAGGAAAGGTCCTTTTCCCAGAAAAGAACAAGTGCCTTATCCTTGAGACCAAGGTAATTTAAAAAGTGGAATCAAAGCTATAGGTTAAGAGCATGGTTGTCTTAAGCATGGACTAGTGGTCTGGGGGCAGGATAAGGCCAGTTTGCTGAACAGGGGCTAACTCATGCAAAGTTTTACAGGCTATTAAAAAAGGGCAGTTTTCTACATGCTATCTATGTAATAAGCTATGTGCCAACTCTGAGATCCCGTGGATAGAATAAGGCAAGGAGACAGAAGTAAGAGGGGACAGGCTTATTGTGCTCCCAGGTGGGGGTCTGAAAAGTCCCAGCCAGTATATAGCCTTGGGAATCTTTTATATGCCCCCCTCTGTTGGGCCTGGGGAGGTAGTGGGAGAGTACCAGTGAGTCATATTGTCCTTTTGGTCAGCTTTGCTGTTTATTCAGGGTCTTTGATCCTTATCAGGGTGGCTACCTGAGCAGAGAGCAGCAACCTGGGGCAGCCTCCTGAGGACTGCTTACTTGATAGCTCTGGATATTCATTCTTTTGCCACTCTGGAGGCCTGGGTGACCTTTCACCAACCACTTTCTAGAAACTATTTCATGTACCTTCTCAACAACCCTATGAGGAATGCAATGATGCTCTCTTTGTGAATAGGGGGGAAAAGATTAAAAGAGGTGATGTACATTTACTAAAGTTATTTAGCTAATAAGAGGTGGAGTCATGATTCTAAACTAGAGCTAATTCCACAGACTGGACCCTTGTCTTCTCTCCCCTTTATTCCACTTTTCCTTAAATCTGTTTTCAGAACTGGGTGGCATGTTTTAGATATAATGCAGGTGAATCAAACACATACACAAATTATCTTCTGTAATAGAAGCATTCAGATCCTATTGACCAATAGCAACTGGTAGAAGAAAAGCAGTGACTTAGAAGGGCAGTTTATGGCAGCTGAGTTTGGTCTCTGCTCAGTTGTTTTCTTTCTTTGATTTTGTCTTTCCACTGTAGCTGGATTGAATATTATTCTGTCAAGAAATCTTTACATATACATACAATGTCAGTCACAAATGTAGAGTATCTATGTCTATACATTTAGAGTTGTATTCAAGTATATAACTGATTTATATGGACTACTATATGTGAGTTATGTGATGTCATCTTTGGAGTTAGTGCAGGGTCCTTGGGTTCACTCTGGGAAAGGTTTCACCAGGTCTACCCTTTCAGCAGCACATGGTGAGTTCCCAGGCAAGTTTCTCCAGAGAGACTCGGTTATATTTAAAGAGCAGGTTTATTAGGGAAAAGAACAGGACTATTAGGCACTTGCATAGATACAAGTGGGCAGGAAGAGCTTGCTGAAGGGTCAGGCTTGCTGAGCGAGGCCTGCATGGTTGCAGGCGGGGGGGCCTTAGGAGAGTGACCTCCTCTGAGGAAGGTCAGGGCAGAGAAGTCCCTGCATGGTACAGGTCATGGGCAGGCAGGAGGCTGCTGCCGGCAGAGAGAGAGAGTGGGTGGAAAAAAGGAACACCTGAGTAGTCACAGGTGGGTAGAGGACTGTTGTCAGGTGCTGGTGCAGAGACTGCCCTGAGATATATATATATATCCCCTCCCCTTCTTGGGAGGGGCTTACTCCTTGTGAGTCTCAGTTGTTTTGTTTGTTTGTTTGTTTGTTTGTTTTTGAATAGAATCTGAAAGGGACAAGGAGATCCCACAGTGGAGTCAATCTCCATATCTTTATCTTTTCACCTTTTGGGTCTGAGATAGACACAGTCTACAGCAGCAGTCTGCTACCTGCTTGGATCTTATGCTTTGTAACCTAGGCTTTGGCAACTAAAGATCTTGATTGCTATACCTGTGTCAATCTTTATGCTAATCCCTTCTAACCCCAACTCCTTGTGTGAGTCAATCTTCTGATGCTTCTTTGCTATTACTTCCTTCATCATATGTATTAAGGAAAATCACCTTAAAAATAACCAAAGATATTTTTGGACCCATATGCACTCTTAGAACTTTACAATTCCTCACTAAAAGGGACAGTATTTTTTTTTCCTTGAATATAGGACAATCAGAGAGAATCTCTCAATAAATAGAATCTGAAAGAAGGGGCTGCTGTAAAACACCTGATGCTAGCTAGGCTGTGGAATATACTATCTCTTGTTGTCACTCTAGTGCCTTCTCCCCTGATCCCATACTTGCCTTGGAACTCAGCAATTGTGTTGTAAGCAACCCCAAATCATGTAGAAAAGCCATGGAGAGTTTTTCTGCTACCAACCACCAGTTAAGAACTCAGGCTTCAGATCATTGCCAGAAATATGAGTAAGTTCTCCAATGGGTTCAGCCTCCAGCCTGCAAGTCACCCCAGGTGACCGTGAGTGGAACAGAGAAAAGTGACCCTATTCGATTTTGTCTAGATTGTAGATCCAAGGGGAAAAAATATCTTAACCATTGTTTTAAGCTATTAATTTTTAGTTTTACTTGTTATACAAGAAAAACAGCAGGAACACACATATATGCATATTCTTTGCATGTGCTATATAAATAAACATACATAAGAACTACAAGCAGATTTTAGAAGATTATTTGGATTATGTAGATATCTGACTAAAATGATTAGAAGTAGATCTTGACTTAAACTTACTTTTTCTTACTGATGTAGTTATTTACTATTCATTTTCTGATTTATTAAGTATAAATATTAGTGGTTTCTATTACATATGATTGTAATGTAAGATTACATTACAAATGGCACCTTTGAGAGTTGCAATTGTATTTTACAAAAACAGAGCCACTTTTGTGAGGTTTTATAGTGTTGCCTTTTTGAGGAGGTATTGCTGATGATTCAATATTATTCTTCCCTCTTGCACTGCTTTGATTTAATGTCATTTTTTTTTCTCTGTAAAAATGAAGGTAAGACCAGATGGTTGTGGAATCTTTGCTTGGTTTACTAGTGTCTTATACTATTGGGCAGATTTTTGACTATATTGCAAGTGACAGCTTGCTTTTACCTTTTAAAGCACAAAATTTCCTTTCTCAGGATTCTTAGCATCTATGGACCCAAGGTGTTATGAAGACTTAGTATTTGGAATTTTTCTCTATGAAAAGAGCAGAAAAGTTCTTTGATTCTTACAGAATCACTAGCGCTAATTTGTGCAGTGTTTGGTACAGACACTCTGATGTAACTGCTGGCCCCAAACAGAGCAGGCTAAGATCACAGAGAACCTAAGACCTTCTCTTTAACTTAATATTGAGGGGTTTTGGTGCTGATTCTGGGACTCTGGTTCTACTCCCTGAACTGGCTGCTGGTATCTACTGAGATGCCTTTTGGGTCCTGAACATCTAGCTCTGAATATTCAGAAACTACATTGAGCTGCAGGGAGAGAGTTCAAATCTTCACCAGTGGATGCTGCTCTGGATAAAAGTCTGAAATGAAATTGCCTTTTTCTACTCTGGGAAAACATCTTTTCAACTGAAGTTTAATGGTTCTTTTTGATACATGTTCTCACTCATTTTCCAGGGAATATTTCTGCTCTTCCTCCTCTGTGTACACCCACTTTTAAATTGCATCTTCCACCAAATTAGATGGATATGCTTTGAAGAACCATATGCCTTCTATGTTCCCTGCATTAGCACAAACATCCCACTTTTATTATTATCTTGTCTTCACCTCCAAATACTGCATATGGAATAGTGGCCACAACTGTACTTTCACAGCACCCACACAGTCCCCTAGAACATGGTCTGACTAAGAGTAAGTGCTGAAAAGGTGAGCATTAAAAGAAAAAGGAGTGGATGATGTTATCAGATTCTCAGGACCTTGCCATCCTAGTAATTGGGCTAAACATTACATTGACTTCAAAAATGAAATTAAAATTTAATTGAACAGTGGAAGTACACTGTTGGTACTTAATAACAAGCATTAAACCCATAAAATAGGATAATGAAGAGTAATGTGCACTACTATCTTGCCTGCAATCTCTGCTTTCTCCATGCCTGTCCCATACTGTTTCACATCTAGAATTCATAGGAATTACAGAAAACAGTGCAGCAGTCTTTTATTGGATTCAAAACCTAGCCTTGCATATCAACTATCAGTCAGTTTTCTCATTTCCAAAAGTTGTGCGAATAGTCCACCAGGTAATAAGAATTAGATTTAACCTAATACACCTAGCACAGAGATCTGGAGGCAGCAAGAATGCATCACATGCAACTCTTCTTCATAGTGGCATTATGTTTTCATCTTCACACACTTTCATTGACCCTCTATTACCAACCTGAATTCCTGGATGTGGCCTTCACGAGTCTCATCACTGTCTTCCTCTTACTTCAGTTTATCTGTCCAATCGTCTAGCTCCCTCTTCTCTTACATGCTTGGAACCTTCAGGTCTTTGTGCCTTTGGTTATGCTGGTTGTCACCAGGATGGATTATTTATCTGCTGACCTTTCTTTTACTCTGAAAGGCCATTTTGAACAGTTGAAAATAGATTCAAACCCTAGTTCCCTTCTCAATACACAGCTCTGGCCCTAGGTGACCTATAAAATAGCTCCATGCCTCTGTGTCAGTGTATGTAATTAGAATACGGAGACCCTAATTTCTTAGGATAACAAGGATGATGATAATTTGCATACATAAAGTACCTACAATGGTGGGATAAGAAGTGAACACTTAATAATGGTTGATAATCATCAGCAACACCCTTTTAAATGTATTTCCAGAAATATTTCCCCCATTATTTGTGAAAGTATCTGTTCTTCCTTAGTCGTCTACCAACATTTCTATCTTTATTATAGACCTTAAAAAGTTATGTTTTGTGTTACAGGATATGGCTTGAAAGCTTGCCATAGTCATAAAATTCTGTGTCTCTTTAGTATCAACCCTCTTTCTTGGTGTGTTTTATTACTGAAAGGTCTTAGAACTATTCTCAAATACTTGTTAGCTGTCTGTAGTCTTACATGAGAATGAGAGCATCAACCTGATCCGTCACTGCTCTTGTCCCAAAGCTTCAACTGTGTCTGACCCACAAAATCAGCACCCAGGAAATAGTTGTTGAATTAAAATATAAATAAAAGAATCCATGAATGAATGGATCAATTGATAAATCTAAACATCCCTGTTTGAGGTTTCTTGGAATTCCCTGTAGTGAATTGCAAGTGCATGTCTCAGCCCTTGGGTTCCCTTTGTCTTTCCACACCCACCCTTGCTATGGATATGTAGAATGCAAAATTGGAATCATTCCACAATCAGATTGTAAATTGGACATGTAGGCAATTACTTGACTAGGTGGCAGGCAGACATTTGAACAAAAATATCTTCCTAGAGAAAAGCAGGTGGAATTTGCCTTTTCAACATTTTTATGCCAAGCCAGATAATTTACTTCTCACCTGGGAACCATTTCCTTCCCGCAGCCATAATGTGAGTTTCACCACAGCTGTGGAGCTAAGTCAAAGTCAAAGTAGAGATTGCTGTGTCACTGGCTGTGAAATGACTTTTTACTTTGGGTCTGTGTCCTTGTCTAGCAGCTTTCTTCTTCATGTTTAAATACACAGACTGCAGAGACATGCACATCTGTTTCTGAGTGTGTAAGTGGAACATGGAAGACACTTTTTTTCTGTATCACTTTAAATTCCTGGACTCTTTAGCTGTCCCAGTACACACATTCTGACTTCTATTTTTCTAGCCAAGAAGCAGCAGCTGCATCTGGATGTGTGGATGATACATCTGAGTTAACAGTATTTAACAGAACATGCATTTCTTTTTTATCTACACAATTCTGAGATAACCAAGCTTATCAGTAGGATGCTGGTATCTTCCATCTTCTCTGTTCCTTCGCCTACACAATTTCCATTTTGAGCACCAGAGATTCAGAATGGAGACTAAAACAAATGACTGTCTGTATTGCCTTCTCATTGAGCTCATTTCTTCTTTTGATGTTGACCTTTCATAATAGGAGCAGAGAATTGTAAGTTAGAATCTTAGTGACTAAAATCAGGACAGAGCTAGATTAAAAGTAGAGGGAGGGTGTGTTCTTATTTTTAATGTGAAAATCTTGCAAAAATCACACAAATTCCCCAGTGCCGAGTCAGAGGTCATAATAACATCATGGCTTTCCAAAGGGGATGGAGCAAACAGCAAGACACACAGTGACTAGATTGTAGAAGTTGCCAGGGACATGCATGCTTGAGTTAATGGCAGTTTCAGTAAAAGAAGTAGAGAAAAGGAGAGAAAGATGTTTTCAAACATTGTCTGTGAGTAGGTGGTGAAAGCCATTCCATATGACTTGACTGTAACCTCATCCTGGAATCTCTCTCCTGATGCCTGACATAGTAAATGTACAGCTGAGATGTACCACTCTGTATTCATGGCACTTCAGTCTTCTGAATCTCCTCTGCATCCTGTGTAATATCAAATATCTTCTCTTAACTCCTGCATGGAAGTTAATTGTCCTGAGCTGAAACTGGAGCAAGGGACCAGCAAAGATAGGGTTGTCTTCAGAAACTCCAAGACAAGAAGATAAGTTGTAGAGTCATTCCAAAATAAATTGCACATGCCTGCGGGAAAGCACATGAACTTTGTACACAGCGATCCGTGCTTAGGTTGAGAAGTACCCTTAGCCTCATGCCCTTCAAGTGAGAAAGTAAGAGACAGAGGGTAAACTATTACTCAATAATATTTGAGACCCTCTTGTCCTAGCCTGACTCTTCAGGAGGAAAAATAAGTGGGTACTGTTCAGAGAAAGCTTTGTAGGGAATGTAAGTAGTGAGCATTGTAGAAAGAAAATAAACTAAGAAACAGCAATCACAATGTCAAAGTTTGGCAGGGTTTCACTTTGTTAGTTTGTTAATAAAATTAATAAAGCTGCATCTACTCAGTCAGTGGCCATCTGTCCTGTTACAATAGCCAAACTGAACAAGTGAGGTTGAACAACATGTGAGAGCTGGCCTATAAATATAAGATACTTACTCTGTGGCTCCTTAAAAAATATGTAACTGTCTACAAAAAAAAATAAAGCAACAAAAACACAAAATACTTGCAGTATTTTAAGCATTTAGATCAGCAAAGAACACCCAGAAAAGCCCTCCTAGGACTCATGCTTATGACCCCAGAACATAGGGAAAATGGGAAAAGCATTTCTGGGATTCCTCATTGGCAACAACTCTGAAGTCATATCCAGATTTTTAGTTTTGCTTTCTTTTTTGTTTGTTTATTGAAGTAGTGTTAGTTTATACCATTGTTTACATTCTGAGTGTATGGGAACCTCCTCTTTGAGTTGTCCTTGCCATGGTTCACTCCCCAGCCAAAGAACAGTGATCCCACCTCAGTTCACTGTATTCCCTTCTTCCCTCCTTCCCCTCTGTGTTCCTCAGTTCTATAATCAATTTGCTAGGGTTTTTCAGTTTGGTTTCATTTGTTCCTTTTGTTTGTTCTCTATATTACACTTATAAGTGATGCAAACCAGTATTTGCCTTCCTCCTTTTTACCTTTTACTTACCATAATCCTCCCAGTTCCTCCATGTTGCCACAAATGTCCTAAGTTTGTACTTTTATCTTTTTGATTGCTGGGTCGTATTCCATGTGTATATATACAACATCTTGATCCACTCAACTGTGTCTGAGCATTTAGGTTGTTTCCATAGTTTGGCTACTATAAATTATGCTGCTAAGAAACTGGGAGTGCATGTTTTCCTTTGAACTAGTGTTTTTATATTCTTTGGGTAGATACCTAGGAGTAGGATTGCTGAGTCATACAGGAGATCGATTTTTAATATTTTGAGGAAACTTCAGACCCTTTTTCATAAGGAATGAACCAGTATGCATTCCCACCAGCAGTGTAAAAGGATTCCTTTTTCTCCACACTCTGACTAGTATTTGTTGTTTCTGGTCTTTTTGAGGAAGGGCATTCTGATAGAATTGAGATGGTATCTCATTGTTTTACTTAGCATTTCCCTGGTAAGTGCTCCATGCGCACATTGGCCGCCTGTTTGTCTTCCTTGAAGTGTTTACTTATCTTTTCAGTCCATATTTTGATTGGGGTATTTGTTTTCTTTTTGTTGAATTTGTATGAGTTATTTTTTTAAATAGATCTTTGATAGGTGCTCTTTGTCAAATGTATGTTTGCAATTTTTTTTTCCATTCTGTAGGGTGTTATGATTTCCTTTGCTGTGCAGAAGCATTTCATTTTAATGTAGATCCAATTGTTTTATTCTTTTACCTTTCACTGGGGAGAAATTCACAAAAAAACACTGAGGCTTATGTCATAAAATGTTTGACTCTATGTTTTTCATTTTCTTAATAGTAATCACTAAATTATGTATCAGTCTTCTCTCCCAGCTCAATGCTTAAGTGATCTTGTGTTTTTACTTCTATTAATCCTTGTCTGATGATGTTTGCATTTGTTTTTCTACTGTTTTTGAAAACTCATTGAACTGTTACAAACCTGGCAATTCATAATATAATGTGAATGCTGGTCAAGGGCCAACTGTCACATACCTGTTGAGTACTGATACCAATTCTTCACTAAGGTCAAGGGCCAACTGTCACATATCGGTTGAATACTGATACCAATTCTTCACTAAGGTCAAGGGCCAACTGCCACATACCTGTTGAATACTGATACCCATTCTTTACTAAATAATCAAAATTAAAAGGCTAAGAGAATGACTCTGACTGATTTGCCACGGAGTTGTGCTGAGAACATAGAAATATACTGTGATAAGGTGCATGTGTGTAACACGTATGATTGAAGAAAAGGTTATTTGTGTTTTCAGGCCATTTCATGTTATAATGAATAATGATGCAGAAGATACTCCTATACTGAGGTTTGAAGGAAAGCAGACTGAAAAGTTTTGCTGAAAATTCATAAATGGGATTACTATGCAAAATCCACTGATTAAAAGGTTATAAAATTATTTGCTGAACGGGGGTGATTTGAATACATCACATGAACCAAGTAGACAACAAGTTTGCTACTTGAAGGTTGCCTCAGTCAAATGGGAATAGATACCACATACAGAGTGTGCAGGAAACCACCTCAGATCCTCTTTGCAAAAGCACTACATAAATTGCTTTTTCTTCACACAGTTATTATCATTATTGCATTTACTGCCTTGTCATGGCTAACAATGCAACCTTGAATTCACTGGATGTGATTGGTACTCATTTCAATCCTCTCCTCATACAAAAGCCCATTGACAGTGTTCTGACCAAAAGTTGTATTGCTCATAGTTAGGACTTGAAAATCACATGCTTTAGGCAAATAAGAGGGAAAAGACTGCCTTTCCCATTCCTGACATGACTTCAGTGTCTTCTGCAAATGGAAGCCTCAGGATACATTATGTGCTTTCTTCTTTGCACCTGGTCATACACCTTTCAGTAAATGCTTGCCGTTAAGATGATAAATGACGCTATTAAAACACTTTAAAACATAGTGCACCAAAAGTGCCTACTTAAAGGCTAGTTTCCCTTTAGAATTTTGAAGAAGTTGCCTTCTCAGCTTTTCTTTCTTGGCACAATTCTTCAGAGAATGGGAAGGCAGGTACAAGCCTGTGTTCCTCTAAGTCTCTTCCACAGAGAGTGGTGCATTCCTGTAAAAGCTTCAAGAGGCTTTTATGACACCTTCTCCCCTCTTCCTCTTCTTCCTTCCTCAGAGGGTGGTGAGATGGTAAGGATTGTTCATCGCTCAAGCTCCCTTGCTTCACTTTTTCTGCGCACTATTTTCAGAGATGAGATTCTGCAGTGCAAGTAATTTCTGGCTGAAGAAAAAAATGTGTGATTGCACACATGTTTAAAGTACAAAAACATTGTTAGGAACAAAAAAAATTCCTGGAAAAGCTAATATACAATCAGAAATAAATGGTGAACTCAGATTTTCTTTGTTCTGCAATGTAAGCCCAGTTTTCTGAAATAATGAGAAGAAAGCCATTGTAAAGAACCACAGATCTTTCTGTGACTTTTCCTTGTAATTCCTGCCCCTTGACACTCAATGTATGTGCTCAGATATATTTGTAATATCAAGTTAGAAGATAATCAGACTTTGGGATTTTTACTAGTTTTGCTTGGAATGCACAGTCACTTCCTCTTAAAGTGATCTTATCATTGTTAATTAAATGTGATTTTGGAAACCCTGTGTAAAGATGCCATCATTGTAGTATAACTTACTATGTGAAACAGAGCAGAAAAGCTCACTGGAGACAGACTAGTTAAGTCTTAATTAGCATTTTAAAGTGGCTTGGTATTTGTACCTAACATTGACTTTTATTTTCTTCTAGAATCTATGTACAATTCTCAACCTACAATAACATGCTAAGATTAACTGAGTCCAAAGTGATGACTCATGTGCAAAGGGTAGTTTTATTCATGAAGATAAAATACCTATTTTATTCCATTAATTTCTATTTTCTTGAGGAACATGGCAAAAATTTTTTTGTCACCAAAGGATCGAACTTCCTATTGATTTTGATTTCTGTTCAGATTTATACTTCTCAACTTGTGTTTTAATTTGCTAGAACAACAAAGAAGCCAAGTCCTCTGCTTTGTACCAGTTATTCTATGTGCCCAACTAGCAATGTGCTAACAATAACTTCTTACCTTTCTGACAACATCTTTTGCCAAGTGGAGGCTATTTAGAAGTTGGTACAAAGTGAAAATAAATGTCTGCTTTTCCACAGGCTGTCCTCTGAAATGCCGTCTATCATCTGTAATTTCCCTGATGTTATTTGGTGGTTATGATTTATCACCTTGCCACTGCATGAGTCAGCTGTGAAATCTCCATGACTCAATGGCATGCAACAAAAGCAATCAAGAAAGTGACATTTGAATGAAGGGTTGGTACCTGGGTTTGAACAAGATTTCATTAACTTAGAGGAGCAAGGCAGAGTAACTTCCAACTTCTGAAGTATTAGAGTCAGCATTTCAGTTCTTTCTTTTCATTAGTTAATACCTCCAAACTTGGTGGAGAATTACCATGAATTGGAGACAGACAACAAATAGGGACTTATGGAGAGTGACAGTATTATTCTTACTTGGCCTTTAATCTTTTATTTTCCCATTTTGTTCAGAAGAGCTTTTTCCTAATCTTGCAAATGAATTTCTCACTGCTTTTACATTTCCTTGCTACCATCAGTTTTATCCTAGGTGGGAAAAGGGTAACAAAATGAATTTATTCCATCAATAAATATTTATTGAGCTGATTCTGAGTCAGGTCTTGTGTAAGAAAGGAGCAAGTATTGACACAATTCTCCCTTTTCAAGATTCTGCCTAGTGAAAGGCATCATATTTAATTTTTAGACTGATTACCATTAACCACAAGTGGGGAAAATGCCCAATTTAAGCTCTTAACATTTCATATACAATTAATTTGACTTTGTAACTTTTGGATGCATATTAAGCTACAACTATCTCATTGGGAAAAGTGGCACAAATTTGACCTGTTGGCAGTGATAGGATTTGTCCTTGGGGTACTTACCCTGGGACTCCAGTTTAACAGTTTATGTTACAATTTATAGTTGCTATTATATGACATTTCTTTGTTGTATAAATAATATTCAACCCCCTTCAAACTAAGAGGAGGAATATTTAGTGATTTCTTAGGAAATTTTATCACTGGAACCTAGTCCTTTAGCTGTGAGGGTCAACCAACAGCATTAGTCAGGAACCCTGTTAGGCTGAGTACTGCATACAAGTGAGACTGGAGAAGAAAGGATAATGGGAAAGTCATAGGCATTAACAGACATGTGACTTTAGCACACATTCAAAAAGATGGATTGTCTTGCAAACAGAACTATGGTCACTCACTTTGGTACTAGCTGCTTCTGGGATAGTATCTGGAACAGAATGGAAACAGTGATACTCTCACTCCTTTGTGCTTTCTTGAAAGTATACACTGGGTGTTAGGCATTGTATGAAATCTTGAATCAGAAGTACTGATGATATGTGTCTTTATTATATAGAAAGAGTAGAGAGGCAAAAGACATGAGTTAATTGGCATTTAATATAATAATTTTTAAAGATACCATGCCAGCTCCCTATTCTTTAGGAGGGAAAGATGCCAGATATCAAGAGAATGGAGAGAGCCCTTGGAATGGCTTGCACACTTTCAATTCTGAGTTAGGGTAGCTAAGATCTCAACAGGAATTTGAGTAAGAAGCAGAGGCAATCCTGACACCCTGGGAGATGCAGCCCTTTCTTGGTTGATCAGAACACAGAGCACCACCTCGCAAAGTAACATAAGAAAGAAAGCACAAGCAGGTGAAGCAAAGGGTCAGTTTGGGTATAGATCTTATTTGTTTGAGATACATTTTGCATAAGAAAAGTTGGGGAGAAAATGTAGGTTAAGAATGAGATGGTGATGTTATAGTGAAGAATAAAGTTAGTTTTATCAGCAAACATTGTATTTTAGTAGATACACAAGTTGCTTATCAAGGATGTGCATTGAAACATGTTACAAAACAGTGTTATCTCCCTTAGACAAGTGAGGTCATGAAGAGAAAATGGGACATGCACATGCAAGTGTTCACTTGGGCCTTATAAATACTATAGGGAAATTCTGGGTTCTAATCAATGGTTTTTCTCTTGCCCTGGTTCAAGTTAGTATGGGTCATTAAATCATACAGATCTTACTCTTAGTATGGGGGCTAGGAAGAAACTTAGGGAAGTAGAAATGAGATTGGGCAAGTGTGATATGTTTGCTCTCTTTCGTGAGCATATAACCTTCAGGCCCTCTAAATCTCCTGAAGCCTCTCCTTGGCATCCCAGAGAGAGCTGTGCCTGCCTCTGTGGGCGCAATGATTAATAAACCAACACCAAGCACTTCACACAGATGACTTTGTTTTGTCCTCCAATCAATCATATCCTTCTAGGTTATTGCTATTCTCATTTTACTGAAGGGTTAGCTGAGGTTTAAAGAAGTCAAATAACTTGTTCTGGATCACGTTAACTGCATTAGTAGCAACAATTTCATTTATTTCAGATCTGATTTTTAAAGTGAATCATGGCCAGAAATAAGCAAACTTATTAAAAGACTGTGCCTGATTTCCAAAGGAGTTAAGTTAATTTTCATCACCAGTGGAAAAGAGGTAGATGGAAAGACTGAGGTAGATTATCATGTAATTACAAATAAAGCAATTGAAATCTGAGACAGAAATTTGGGGGAGAAATTCTGGGCCATACCTGAAGAACAGATCTGTCAGGGCAAATAGGAATCTATAATTTTTGGCT
The DNA here is from genome assembly GCF_000260355.1 of Condylura cristata. Taxonomy (NCBI): domain Eukaryota; kingdom Metazoa; phylum Chordata; class Mammalia; order Eulipotyphla; family Talpidae; genus Condylura; species Condylura cristata. The sequence goes on along the minus strand of NW_004567127.1, from coordinate 25,668,156 downwards.
TCTAGGCAACTGGCTGGAAAATACAAAGAGATTCCACTCATAAAATCTTGGATGTCAGCTGTGATCTCATCCAGCTCCATTGCCACCTCATTGTTAAAGATGAACAGTTAATGTAAATGTAGATGAGACTGAATTCTTGGTTTGAAATGTGGAGCTCCTGACAAGCTAACCCCTTTTCCCTTCCCGACTACTCTGTGCTTAAGCCTAAAGGCCCATTAACAGAGCACATACATACATAAATGGAACTGTACAGCCGTTGAATCTGCTTTGCATGCTGTGCTCAGTGACTCCGTGTTCTTCCCCTGTGCCCACGTGGAAAATCCTTCTGGCATTTAAGATCATCGCCTCCCTCAAGCCTTCCTGTCAAAAAGAGAACAGCCCTAAGTGAAATGCTGCAGATCAGTGAGTTGGTAAACCAGCTACGGAAACTGTGCTTTATAGCCCATCAGGCCCCTGAAAATATCCTACTTGGAAGATGTAAGAATGAGAGAGACATATCTGAATTAGGACCCAGAGAAGCATTTGGAATGTGGGCTGACTCAGATGACCTTTTTAAAAGACAAGAAATTTTCACTTCAGATGCTGACCTCTGAAATAGCTTTCAAACTGAGTTTTAGTAGAGAGGCTATAAATCCTAGTAATAAAGTCCTTATAGTGTAGCCAGCAATTATTATGTACAGAATAGGTACCTGCATTGAGTTAAGTGTACAATCTGTATGGTATTACTTAGTTTCTGTAAATCACCCCATTGGGTTGGTATTATTTATATCTCATTTTACAGGAGGAGGAGGGAAGAAACAATTTGAAATGTCCAAGATGATAGCATTCATGCTATAAACAGATGCAAACGCAAACCCTTATGACTGCAAAGCCTTTGCATTTCAAATGTAACAGGATAGTGCTTCATCATAAAGTTCAGAACCCACTCATAGGAAATGGGTCTAAAGGCAGCAGGGCTGCTGAGAACAACAGGTAGTGAGTGCTGAATCAGTCACCCTGGGAAGGGTAACATTGTCTGACCAGGTTCACGGTGGCCCTCTATTCAGTAGTCTGATGAACTTTTCTCTGGTAAGTTGGAGCTCTGGGAGGCAGGATCTGATTCTGATGGTTTAATAGCATGAAATTTATCCAGAGACAAAGCATTAATCAGGAAGATGGAATGGGAGATGTTCTGTACAAGAAATGACAGCTGCTGCTTGAAGGGAGAAAACAGAGGGATTATGTATAATCTCCTGTGGGTTTTCAAATAAACCGCTGGGCTAAAAGGACACATGGAATAGATTTGATATAGAAAAGCATCTTAGATTTTAGAAAGCATTAAACCAGAGTGAGCTGTAGGGGTGTGAATGGGTAGGTTGGCTTATAGCATCAATACATAAAAATATTTGTTATTTAATAGTAGGCTGTTACTCTTGCACTTTTTATAAAAGAACAACAATTGACCTTTAAGAAGTCTGATGACAGGAAAGCAGGTATAAACTGATGGTTGGCCTTATCAAGTTTAAATATTTGAAAAGGTATAATTCATGCAAATGTTTAGCCTTTTTTTTTGCTTGGTTCAAGGGCACAACCTGCCTGGGCTGGTATTTACTTTTCTAATTAGAAAAGCTTGAGTGATGTGAACAATTAAGATAATACAATACCTTTACAAGATAATTAATCTTTTCTTTGTGATTCATCCTACCACATCCCAAGCTGATAATGCTATTTACCTCCCAGTTAAGGGTATGTTAGAATGTAATTGGAGCCATTTGCTTTGACTGTCTGAGGAGAAAAGATCATGCAATTTGCATCTCATATATCTAGAAATTAAAACTGAAGGACTGACCACTTGACACCACAGAAGTTCCTGAAATGAAGCCTGCTGAGCTCAATTTGTTGTGGCGGCTAAATGAACCTCTCTCTGATTTGAATGCATGATGAAACTCCTATTAGAACATAGCACTGTAATAATTGACAACATAATGAAACTGCTAAAGACAAAAATGCAAATATCTCTCCACTGACCCTTCAGAGCCGTGCTCTGTACTTGGCAAGAAGCAAATGTCTTTGCCAGAAGGAGGACATGTCTAGTAGGTTCTACCTCCCTCTCTCCACCAGGGGACACAGAGACATTCCTTTGGAAGCCTGATTCTTTAGAATCAAACAGCTGAATGTTACCAGCAAGGGTAGGTTGTAAAATCTGGTATAGTAGATAGAGTTAATTAACAATAATATTTGAAAACAACAGCTCCTATCTGCCATCAATATCACTTGGTAAAAGTAAATATCTATTTTTCACATTAAAAATTCTAGAAGAATATTATTCCAGGGCTAATGATTTTAGATTAAAAATTAGCTTCAGTAAACAAAATCCTGATATTATTGTTAGCCTCTAATCTATGAAAACTTGATTAGGCATCAGACTGATCTTTGAAAAGTACTAATCTATGTATATGGATTTTTTTTTTTTTAAGTAACTAATCATTATAATCTGATGTCTGCTTTTGTCGGATGTATAAAACTAAAAACTTCAGTGCTGACTTGATGGTCTATCTTCTCTAACTGGAGGAATTATTAGCAGAGGACACCTTGAACTCTTCCTTCAGTTTTAATTGTCTTTGGATCCACCTTCTTCATTCTCTTCAGAGTAGTTTCCTCTTCCTTTATTGTTGAAAGAGGTTGGTTTTCAGGGTTCCTCACTAACCCCCTTCCTTTCCTATCTGTATCTCCAGCCACTACATAGTTGCCATTGCATGCCCAGAAGCACTTCCCCAAGCTAAATCCCCACTTCCCCCACCACTTTTGTGATTCCAGACTGGTAAGTAGAATTACAATTCTCCAGTTGGCCAGTCACAAACCTTGTTACCATTCTGTCTCCGTCATCAAAGTCTATTAAGTCATCTGCTTGCACTTGAGATTTTGCTACAGCTAGCCAGGACCCCACTATCTTCACCGAAGATTGTGTCCTCACCATCTTCACCAAATTTTTCACTATAGCCAGAGCCTTTTTTATGTATATATTTTTTACATTATTTTTCATTGGATAGGCAGAGCCTATTTATAAAGATGTGTGTCTTATGATGCTACTTGCTGTCCCTGTTCCAGGGTCTTCCCTTTCACTTCAGGGTAAGGTCCAGGCTTATGGTGGCTTATAAAACCAAATGCCACTCATGGGTTAGTCCTTACATGTAGCTCCTGCTAAATTAATTAACCTACCATTTATTTTCACCCATCTTTTACCTTCCTTCAATATTAGAGAAATTTCAGCATTCTTATATACATATATTAAAAATCAGCACAATATATTTCTTAACTATTCCTAGAGACCAAGGATATGCATTATTTAAATCATAATGATGCAATCAGATATAGTAGTTAAGGGTGTTGGCTTTGAAATCACAAACCTGCATTTTAAAATTGACTTTTCTATACTGTATCTGATATCAAACATATTAGTGAACTACTTTAAGTCTTAATGTCCTCATATGTAAAATTGGGATGATATTATCTTGAGTATAAAATTGTTTTACTAGAGTTGCTATTTGAATTACATGAGGTGATGCTAGTTAAGTTTACCAAAATCAACCCCACAGTGTTATTTTAGTTTGTAAAGTATGTTTACTACTGATACTATATAAAATACTTTCCATAATTCTTCATCACTCTTCACATACTAAATAAGCCTTGTTTGTTATTTATGCTGGCCAATAGTGTGTCCCAAATGGATGATATTAACTCCACTTGGGCTGCTCTCCCAAATTTGGGCTGAAATGCATACTCCCCTCCTGTCTACTTTGTGATTGAAATTCCACTTATCATTTGGTTGAGTTATTTTGAGGAACCCCTTCTGCACAAAGTTTTCTCAGCTATGTTATTTCTTTAGATTGTTTACTTTTGCAGAGCTTCTCTGAAAATAGGTGTTATAATACATACATAGCCTTTTTCCCTCGGTTGCTTTACAGACATTCACTGGTAGGCACCTCTACCTATCTCAATAGCATCTTATGACCTGAACACTTTTGAACTGAATTTCAGAGTGGTCTCTGCAATGCATTGTATTCTTCCTA
>NW_004567127.1:25652784-25663067 GCF_000260355.1 Condylura cristata | reverse complement strand
TAGGATGACAAAAATATCATTCTGATTTCTGATCTTACACTCTGTGGATGTATTTTAGATCTGTGATTACTTTTTAATTTTCACTCTGCCTAGGATAGATGATCTCATACATGTCAATCTTAAAAGAGGTAGCTTTTATTTCCTTATGCAGGTAACGAATGGAAGTCTAGAACACAATTTTATTCAGCATGGTAAATGTTCAACATCTCCTCTGAATCTTTTGTTGGAGTAAATGGAAATCTTTACCAAGAAAAAAGTGAAGGGAGGGCTAATGAGGTGCTAGGATGTGAGAGAAGAAAAATTCTGCACTATTTTTTCTTAAAATTATAGTTTGAGACAATAATCACATTCCAGAATAGAATGGAAGACTCCCAATGCATTCTTTCTACACAAGTCAGCAATTATAAATTTCTTATGTCTTTAAACTTCTGTATTCTCTAATTTACCATTAAAACCTCTCCAGAAAACTGACTAGGAGACAGCCTTTTACACTGCATCACAATCAGAACTCCTGGAGGTTTTCTTAGTTTTGTTTTATAGTATAAAAATTTTATATTTCAGTGTAATTATTTAAGATAGCTTTGTTTCAAAATTCATATATCAGATGTGAAAACTTTGACAGATCCAACTTACATTTTGCCAATATATATTGAGAGTTTTTAAATATATATTTGCTTTTATAGGGTGCCTTGGTGGTAGGTGTGGTGTGGTAATAATAAACACTGAAGGAGTGTGATCTTTTACCGGAGAATCATGCACGTTGTTGTAAACCAGTGTGACCTCCATGAAAAAAAGAGAGCAGGAGATACAAATAGTTACTTGAATAGATATTTTTTTCATTTGATTTTTTGCCAGGATTTTTATAATTGGTTTCAAAGTATGCTGTGGACTAAGAAGGATTTTTTTTCTGCCTCTTTCATTTATATGGTGAGAACTGAGGCCTTTGAAAATGAAGGAGATGAGATTTTTGGTTTGAGTTTGCATTACATACATGGTTCTAGATTTTTCAGTGTCCTAAGTGACAATGACTTGTCTTAAGCATCAGCTTCCCTGAAGTAGACTTTGGAGGTGTGTGTGTGTGTGTGTGTATGTGTGTATGTGTGTGTGTGGTTGGACCTGGGCAGAGGGAACAGGCAGGGTTCTTCTTTCTATGCAATGATAGACAAAGCAATTTAAGCTTGTGCCATTTTACTCTTTTGTATATGACTCCCCTTGTAGATGGCAAAAGCGAAGAATTCTGCTGCAAGTGTTTTCAAAAGCCCAAATTAGGAAGAGCAATTTCAATTGATCGAAATAGCATGGAATGTTTTGTGTGTGGTTGAACATGATTTTGATATCACTTCCATAAAAGGAATTTGCATTTTGAATTTTTCAGACTGAGCTGCTTAAAATGTGGACTGAGTCTGTTATTCCTGTGGGTATCTCCTTTGTAGTTAGTTTAGTGGATACTTGTCAATACTTCTTTAATTTCTGTCTTTGAATGAGGACATGTGAACGTTCTTGTGGAGTCTTCACATTAGCATCAGAGTGATTTAGTAGTGAACCACAGTGTGTGAGAGAAAAAGAGTCTCTCTTTGAGATTTAGATTTGTTTCATTCTGTGGTTAGTGACATAACTGAACACTTCTTGACAGGGAGATTCCGCCTCTCCTCTGGCTGACTCTTCTGGGGCCTTTAGGTTAGAACCAAGCACCACTTCTATAAATCAGCTTCTCCATTTTGGGGCCACCCAGTATAATTGGAAGCACAACTAGGCAACTTTGCCTTTGGGAAGGAATGACAAGGTCAGGACTTTTAATATTTGCAACTAGTTTGAAGATAAAAAAGCAAAATGAATGAGCATGTCTATTCCATGCAGGGTCTTTCAAGAGCAATAATCGTGAAGAAGGTATCTTTGATTTGATTTGAAATTGCACCCAATGTCTCTTTTTCATAAAAGTATAATTGACACACATTATATTTCTTTCAGGTCCATCAAAAGTGATGGACAATTGTATATAATGAATGATGGTCACCATGATGAGACCGTTTCCCATGGATTTTAAGCACTTTTTCAAAGCTGTATCCTATATACTTGCCCATTGACCACATGCTGTATTGTATCCCTATGACTTATTTGATAGCTGGAAAATTTTTTTTTTAAAGATTTATTTATTTGTTTGTACAGAACTGGGGTACAGGCCAGAGGCTCAGGGACAGTGAGAGGCTTCACCAAAGACAGAGTGGGGAGCAGAACAGGCAGATTGATGAAGTACACTGCTGAGGGGAGCAGCGGGCGGGTCAGGAGAGGTCTGCCACGCCATGTGGTCACCTCCGGGGCAGGCAGGAATTGAACTCATGCGGAAGTGGCTTAAGCTTCTCAGTGCTGTGCTTTAACCCGCTGCACCACCAGGGAGGACCAGATAGCTGGAAATTTATCCCTCTTGGTCCCCATCACCCATTTTGCTCAATGCCCAAATCCTTTCCTCTCTGGTCAATACTGCTAATCTGGTTTTTGTATCTCAGAATGTTAGGTTTACTTGTGTTTTTAGATTTACACAAGAATGATATCTTACAGTACTTCTTTCTCTAATTTATATCACTTAGCATGATCCCTTCAAGTTCCATCCATGTTGTCACAAATAGCAGTTTCTTTAAAACAGGTAACAGGTTTGATTTTTTTTCAAAGTAGGAAATTATACCAGGATCTTGGAGAGTGTTACCATGTACAAACAATGCAAAGGGAAGGAACTGTGTATGTTATGGCCTAACCACTAGCTTTTCCTTCTTGTCAAAGGGAACGGTTATTCAATGGTAATAAATGTAAGGAGGAAGATAGTAGCTGAATTAGTGTTCAACCCAGGCATGCCTCTCTCAAGTTAAGTGTCCCACTTGCATTAGAAATCTCTAATATTCCAGGTGAAGAGAGCAATGAGCTTGGGTTTGAACTACTTTATGGAAGTTTGAACCAAGAATGCACTAGTGATAATAGTATCCTATTAGCAAGAGTGAATTGTATTTAAACAATAACTGCAGATAAATGACATGTGAATCAATATATGAAAAGGCATCACAGTGCTTACACTATTGATTTTCTGCCATGTTCTTCATGAGCTTACTGAGCTGAAAATAAGATTTATGGTGAGGTTTTAATGAGTCACATCATTTTAGATATGATAAAGTTTCATGGATATCAAAAGGATTTAATCTGGTAGTAGGGAACAACATTAAAATGTAACTATGAAATTACCACAAAACTGAATTTGTTGGAGAGAAATGATTGAAGATGCAAATATAAAAAGCATATAATGTTCCGTTAGTCTGGTAACAACTAATTTTGCACAAAGGAATGCATTTCTTCATTGTAAGATTCTTCACTCCTTTGTTAAGAATTAAATACCTTGTAAACTTTTTGATGCTATTGTTAATTAACATATTTTATTGATGTCTTTTAGCTCATTGTTTGTGTATAGGAAAGCAACTTATTTCTTAAAATGAATTTGCAACCTACTACCACTATAAACTGCTGACTTACTCTATTTCAATTCTTAGTTTTTTTAGGCTTTCCTATGTATATTATCATATTATCTGCAAATAACACTATTACTCCTTTCCCAATTTACTTTCCTTTTATAGCATTCTATTGCCTAGCTCTTGCTAGAAATTCAGCACTATTTTGAATAACAGTAATGAAAATGATTCTTATTTTACACTAGATGTTAGAAGAAAAGCTTTCAAATTTCTATCAGAGGATGATGTTGGCCTTGGCTTTTAGATATGATAAAGTTTCATGGACATCAAAAGGATTTAATCTGGTAGTAGGGAACAACATTAAAATGTAACTATGAAATTACCACAAAACTGAATTTGTTGGAGAGAAATGATTGAAGATGCAAATATAAAAAGCATATAATGTCCCGTTAGTCTTTGTTATGTTGAGGTATGTTCCACCTATCCCATCTTGAAGTTTTATTTTTTTAATCATAAGTAGATCCTGAATTTTATCAACTGCTTTCTCTGTATTTATGTGACCATATGATCTTTAACTTTCCTTTTATTGATATGGTAAATTACAGTCATCTATTTGCATATATTAAACCATCCTTGCATCTCTGTAATAAATCCCTTTTGGTTATGATGTCTGATCCTTTTAATGCAGTGTTGAATTCAGTTTGCTAGGGCTTTTGCTTTTATATTCATCAAGTATTTTGGTCTATAATTTTCCTTTTTGATGATGTCTTTATTTGCTCTTGGTATCAAAGGAGTAGTGAGCTCATAAAACATGGAAGTATTGCTGCTTTCTCAGTTTTCTGGAAGGGTTTGCTAAGAATGTGCATAAGTTTGATGGCTTGATAAAACTCAATGAAACCACCTGTTCTGAGCTTTGTTTTCTGTAATACTTTTCATTACTGTTTAAAGATATATGCTTAAAATTGGTCTGTTCACATTTTCTATTTCTTCTGGATATTCAGTCTTGGAAGATTGTTATTGCCAAAAACTTGTCCATTTTTTGTAGGTTATTCAATTTACGTCTGCACACTTTCACAGTAATCTCTTATGTTTTATATTTCTAAGATAACTGTATAAATTGTCTTTTGTTTCTATTTATTAGACTTTTTCCTTTCTTCAGCCTAGCTAGAGGATTATCCATTTATTATTTTTTATTCCTGTATTTAAACACTTTTAATATTTAACCAAAAAGTTCCCAAAGTTTCTGATGAGGATTTAGCTGATATTCTCATTAATGATCCTTGTTTCCATGCCACTATTAAAATTCCATACTTTTCTTGTGTTGTGAAAGTTTGTGTCTTGGAGTGGGTCTCTTTTAGTTTACTGGGATTTGTTGAATGTCACAAATCCTTCTATTTATGCCTGTCAACAAATTTGGGGAAATTTCAGCCATTATCTTTTTGAAATAGTTTCTCTGTCCCTTCCTGTTTCCCTTCCTGTTTCTCTCGTCCTCTTGTGATTTCTATGATGCGTGTGTGTTAGTACCTTTGATGTTCTAGTAATTCTTTAGGCTCAATTACCATTTCATTATGTTTTTTTATTTCTCTCCCTCAACTATGAGGGCTTTCATTACCCTGTTGTCAAGTTCACCGGTTTTGTTGCCTGTTCTATTTCTCATTTTAATGACTACCGTAAATTATTCATTTCATATAGTATAACTTGCAATTCTAGAATTCATTTGAGTTTCTTTTCAGGTTTCCTATCTCCTTATTAATAATTCCATTTTGTTCCTACATATTTTCTTGAATTTCTCCACATCTTCCTTATGTCTCAAAGATACTCAAAAATTATTTTTCAAAGTTTATTATTTTTTAGTTCATTTGTTTCTCACTATATCATATATAAGTGAAATAGTGTTTCTTTCTCTTCCTGACCTATTACACTAAATATAATGCCCTCTGGGTCTAGCCATGTTGTTCCATGTATTTTTAAATCAAATTTAGTAGTAGTCTGTTATCTGTATTCAATCATCTGTTGATGGGCACTTAGGTTGTTTCCAAACCTTGACTATTGTAATTAATGCTGCAATAAACATGGGAGTACATATGTAGAATATTCAAGATTAGTTTTACTGCATTTGGGGGAAGTAAATACACAGAAGTGAAATGAATAACTGGATTGTATAGGATCACTAATTTGTTTAAGAAAAATCTCCATAATGCTTTCCATAATGACTACTAATCTCCCAACAACTATGTACAAGGTTTCCCTCCCCACCCTCCAACACCTGTTATTTCTTGTCATTCGGATAAATGTGAGGTGACATCTAATTGTTGGCTTGATTTGCACTTTTGTTGTACTACGATAAAGTAAATATATTTTAATCAAGTAGTTCACTTGTTCTTGAATTATGACTTCTTTATATGTCTTGGAGATTAACTCCTTTTGTATGATATACAAAAATCCTCTCCCACTCAGTAGGGTATCTTTTTAGTTTGATAAAAGTTGTTTATTTGCTTAATCCATGTAAAAGGTTTTGTTTTTCAAAATTTGTTTTGGTTTCATTTGTTTGTTTGCTTATGTTTTGTTTTGCTGTTGGGGTTGAGTCATGGAACACATCTCCAAGGCTAATGTCAAGGAACATGTTGACTAAGTTTTCTTCTATGCATTTTATAGTTTCAGGTCCTACATCCTACTTCTTAATACATTTTTAATTATTGTGTCTTGTGTTACATAGTGGTCCAGTTTCATTTTTTGCACCTTTGAGATAAGCAGCAATCAGTAATTGGAACATAAATCCCCTGTATTTGAAAATGTGATTCTTTTGTGTCTCTTGGCTCCTACAAGCTATAGGTTAAGCTCCTCCTGAAGCGTATACATAGCTCTCGGCTATAGAGCTGTGCATTGGGCGATGCTTAGTTACTACTATACTAACAATTGAAATTGATTGAAATTAATGGCAATTTATCCATATACACTTTCCCCCTGCGATTTGCAAGTCTTCATTAAACTTCAGAGTTCCAAAATAGTTAGATAAGGTAATTTCTGCTAATGCAATTATTGTCTAGGTGGGAAGACCAGAAATCATTTATCATTTTCCCATAATTTTCATGAATTTTTCCCCAGATATATAATGACCTGATAACCTGATTCCAAAGTTGAATAGGTAAAACCATAGGGGTATAAATACTGATAACCCAAGTCTACAAAAGAAGTAGTCTATAGGAACTTGCTAGGAAAAGTACAGTGACCTCCTTCAAACTCAGAAAGGAACTTCACTTGAGATTACAATTATGGGATTGGATTTGAACGTTTTTCTTTACCATCATCCAGTGATAGTTTATCAAAGGACTTTGTACTGATACCTATGTACTGGTAAAGACATTGCTGAGAAATTGTACAACATAGAGAGCAATCCTTTGGGAGACATCAAAGCTTTAGCTTTTTTTTTTTTTTTTTAATTATCTATACAGAACTGGGGTACAGGTCAGAGGTGCAGGGGTGGTGAGAGGATTCCCCAGAGACAGAGTGGGGAACAGAACAGACCTACTGACGAAGTATATTGGTGAGGGGAGCAGCAGGTAGGTCAGGAGAGGTCTGCCACACCATGGGGATCAGCTCCCAGGGCAGGGATAGAACTCATGCTGAAGTGGCTTTAGCTTATCAGTGCTGTGCTTTAACCCATTGTGCCACCAGCGAAGGCCTAACATCAAAGTTTAAAAAAGAAATAAATGGGTACAGCTAAATGTACCTGACCTGGTTACCTAATTTCTTCTCTCAGCAAGATGTAGGCTCTTTCAAAACTATACATATATATGCTGAAGAGAGACAAAATTCAAATGTGTGAAATTTTACATATTTGGTTAACCATCTACAATAGTTGTCATTTTGTCTTTCATTAGTTCCAAATAACATGAAATTGAGAGACAACATGATACAGTAATTGAAAATGAGCATAATTACTTGCAGTACTTAGAAAAAATAAGCAAAAATAAGCATGTAAAACATATTAGAAAGCTGAATGAATTCTCTATTCATGTGACTTTGGATATCTAAATATTTGTTTCAAAATTTAAAGAACATCACTTTAACATCATTTTTGTGATTTGTCTGCTATGGAAATATGGATATGTGGCTAAAGATGCTTTTGGTGGTCACCATCCAGAGGATGAAAAAGAGGAAAGACATAGCTGGCAAAAGACAAGTGTAAAAAAAAAAAAAATCCCTAACATTTTTTCAGCATTCTCATTTATATTAATAAAACCAAACATCAAGGTAGCATTTATCTATTGGCTGTGTTATATCTTAATGTTAGCAACAGGCAGAGTGAAAAATAAGATAAACCACCAAAATGTCTATATGATTTACAAATAATCTTGGTTACTCTCAAGAGAGCTATACTTATTCCCCATCTGCAAAGGCACTGTGTTAAGTTAATCCATTCAACCTTGTATATCATTGCAATAAAAGTTAAACTTGTACATTTCTACCTTTAAATCACAAATGGGTAATAATTTTCTGAGACTATTTAAAAGGGGTTAAATACGTGGTCTTGTATTTAAAAAAAAATTCTATTTCCTTGTGACAGGTGTGACTTAAGATTGTCCACTTTCAATTTGTTTACAGTGGTGTCGGTTCACTATCATTTAGGAAAAACCCACATAACTGTGCTATAAATGTCAAGCTACTTAAGGCAACATTTTGTATTTTTATGCAGAATAACACTGTTTTTTTCTTTCTTTCAAGTCTTTCAATACACTTACCTATACATACTTTTGTTTTATGTCCCTCCCTTGTTTTCTAAATATTTCTTTCTAGTAAACCTTGTTGAGCATTTTTCACCATAGTTAATATTAACTGTCCTTTCCATGGAGGGATATAATTAAGAAACCCCAGAACCCCATCATGGTTTAATAGAATATCAACTCAGAACAGAGTGGACACTGGAAAGGTGGTCACATGACCAGTTACACAGATGGTTTTCCGTTTATCTGAAAGCAAAATTCCTCCGCTATGTCAGTGTACCTGTTACTACTATGAACTTCACTCAGGTCTGCCTTAAATTTAAAATGGCTCTAAAAAGTCATTGAAATAAAAAATATTGCTAGTGTAGAAAACCTAAAAAAGAATTAGAGAGCCTGCAAGTAAGGAAATATACAGAATAGTTATGAACAAAAGTTTATATAGTATGGGCTTAATCAATGGAAGGGAGGACTATACTTACAGATGAAGGTTAAACAGCAAGAGACAGCTAACCTGGCAGGGCAACTGACTGACTGAAAGTCCAATTGGGGTTGTGTTTTATAATAATGTATCAGGAATGTATCTGCATGTCCAGGGAGAGATGCTGAGAGGCAAGCCATGGAGCAGGTTTGCAAGGCAAGACTGCTGCTCAGTGAGTCCTCCTGCTATTTACTAGCAGTATCATGATTAATTACATGACAAGAGCAGGCGGAACAGGGTCCAGGGGAGAAAATGGGTAATCATTGGAGGGGACCATGCACAAGAGGGTTTATAATAAAGACAAACCTGTTCAAACACAAGGAGAGCTTCCATGTAAGTAGCAGTGTGTATTTCTGTAATCTCTGAGCTGTTCCCGGGCCACTGGAGACCATGATTACAGAATCAGTCAATGGCTACCTAGGTGACCCCAGGCTTGCTTCATGATGTGGGCCATTGTCTTAGGACAGTCATGTAGGAATGCTGCTTCCAAATACTTCACATACAGGCCGCGTGAGTAGTGACTAAAATAAATAAGGGACAAATATACAAAACATCTTTACATGTAGAATAATTTTCTCCTATCTGTGTAGCTATAAAATAGAAATAGTGGCCCTAAGTGCAAACCTCTGTGCCCTTAATGTACGTTCTATTATGTCTCTGATTATAGGAGAAGGAAACTAGAGTCAGAAGAAAATTTTAGGAGTGTCATATTCAGAGAACTGAAAAATGCCCATAAGAACATCTTTACTAGTTCAAAGCAATTCACAACTTGCGATTGTAGTCAATCATTTCTAAGAAAACAAAAGTTAACCAAACTCTTTGTTAAATAAAAATTTAAAGAAATTCTCTGAAATATGTCTGTCATTAACTGTAGATGATAAAAAGATTTAAAACAGCTCTTTCTTGCATCTACCTACAGGTATTTGAAACTATTTAAAATACTTTTTTTTTTTTTTTACCTTGGAAACACTCTCGACAGACTCAATTAGAAGCTATTAGTACAGTCTCTACTTCTACTTGGGGTAGATACTTTCTCCATTTTCATAGAAATAGCCCCCAAGACATAATTTTGTTTCTGGAGACAAAAAGTGTCTTACTATTCAAATAATTAAAGTCTTTCTTTTGGCTTTGAGTTTCATTTTGTGTGTATGTGGTATCTGTGTATACCAAACATATATATGACTTTTGAATATATATTTAAGGAATTTGCCTTTGTATTATTGCATAATGATAGTGAAAGTCATTGGACAGATTTGGCTAGGAGAATAAAATGAGTCCTGCAGAGATAAATTGTAATCTTTATATTGTAACTCTAAAATTGTAACACTATTGCTTTCTAAAATGATGTGATGAAAGTGGGGAGACACAGTTATGCTGTTAATATGAATTGTATAGCAGAGACTAGACTGCTTTGGGAGATTTAAATAACCCTCAGGGAATTGTGTGGTCTCTATAAACCCTTGATATCCTAAAATTTTATTATATCTCTGAGTCTAGGCATGACTGACGAAGTATATTGGTGAGGGGAGCAGCAGGCAGGTCAGGAGAGGTCTGCCACACCATGGGGATCAGCTCCCAGGGCAGGGATAGAACTCATGCTGAAGTGGCTTTAGCTTATCAGTGCTGTGCTTT
>NW_004567127.1:25624091-25651959 GCF_000260355.1 Condylura cristata | reverse complement strand
GAAGCGGCTTTAGATTCTCAGTGCTGTGCTTTAACCCGCTGCGCCACCAGGGAAGGCCTGCATGTGGCTTTTTAAAGTGTGTATATTGCAGAGAATATAGAGGACCCCATCCTAATGAGCTCTCCAATATCTGGGTCTAGCTCCCATCACATTAGCATATTAATATTTAGACTTTAATAATTATGATTTAATTGGTTTATAACAAAAGGGGAATTTCTGCTAATAAATTTATAAATGAAACCTTTCTTAATCAATAAAAACCTGCCACTAAATTGGTTTCACATTGTCTAACTGATTTATTTCTGGAAAGTCTTTGTCTTCAACCTCTGTTCAAATTCCCTGATCCTGAATAAACTGTTTATTCAATTTTACCTAGTGAGTTTAACATGAGTATTTGATTACTGCAGTCTCAGAAATACATCTCTGAAAATAGTATTTTGTCAATGGTAGTTGACAAAAATTATGAACTAAAATTTCTACTTAAACTGTACTAAAAATAAATTAAGTTAAGTGTGAAATTTAAGTATGGTAGTTTTTCTCTGGGTAGACCAACTTTGTAATTCATAAAATGTACTTTAAAATTACGATGGAAATAAGGTCTTTTGGTCAGTGCCATGATTTACCTTTAAATGGCCTTTGTAGAGTCATAATAAGGTTGTTATGGAAGATTTATAGGTCATGTAGCCTGGTTTAGATTGTGCCAGTTTAGGTTGTGCCTTGATACTTGGAAGACTTACAGAGATGATTAGTTTGGCTGTAAACTGATTCTTTGTTTCTGGTTGAACATGTGAGTCAAACCATGAGAAACTGAGGATCCTTATGATCAGGGATTAATTTATTCAGTTCCTACTGGGGAAGAGCTTTTCTCAGTTAGATTTTATGTTCATGGTAATTCCTTTGGAAATTCATTGCTCAAATACAAAGTCGTTTTTAAAGGTACAACTGATAACCTATGTAGAGAACTCAAAAAGGGCTGTTTCCTTTATGCATTGATGATTAAAGGATTGAATTCAAGGCTTTTAGTGTATTATATATATTAAGGGCAGAAGACACACTTTTAATCATGCATTTGAAGAAAAGAGTAAAGTATTATAAAAGATCGCAGAGGGAGGCTGACTGACATTGTATATTTGTGCATTGATTGTGTAATGAAATAACAGAAAATTTCAGTAATTGGATAATGGAATGAAGATATATATTTTCACAAATACTTGACTATAGGCTTCTCTGGAAAACATTAATCATGGCTACCAAGATCAAACATGGGAAACATGATATTTTTGTGTTGGAAAGTTCTTGGTTGCAACTATGACTGTAGGTATGGACATATATGGCCATACATTCATTCATATATGTAAAAACAAATTGAAACTTCATACAAAGTTTTTTAGTCTTCCCCAAGCAATAAAATATATAAAACCTATAGATTATCATTCCAAAAGCACTTAAAGATTTATTTTTCTCATTATTTCAGAGTAGGAGTATTTTCAGAAGGGGCTTATTCAATTGAATCATTCTCTTTGCAAATAATAATTTATGCCTTTCTTAACTGAATATCAGTTAAAATGAATTAGCTTGTTCCACTGCACCTCATAATTACCTCTTGAAAATGATAAGAAAACACTTGTTCCCTCTACCACATTTTTTTTTTCTTTGTTCAAATAATCAGACTACAGTTAGAAAAAGGCTGAACATATCAAAGCACCAAATTCTCCTCTCCATATCGATTATGAAGATTGTGGATGAAATAAAGCTTTTTAAACCCTAAACAAACCATTTTCAAGAGCTCCAGAAGCTGAAAATTGTTTCAGGGCCAGTGTGGGTTTGGAGGCTCTGTGTTCCCAGATCCTGGGTCTGCTGATTTAGTGATGCCCTCTCAGGGATCTCTCTGAACATTGAGCCCCTTGGGGAAACTGTCTCAAGCTCAGATGTGCTTTAAACCAGATGGCCACGCACAAATAGTACTTGAAGTAAGTACTTATTACTTAGTAATGCAAATGCAATTCTGGTAATAAGTTTCACTAAAACCATTCTTCGAATGCATTTTAAAATAACAAATATGTGTATAAACACACCATTTCTTTCTGAAAAGAGCTGCAGGAAGGGTTGCCAGGCAAGGAATAGGAGTTCATGATCCTTATAACAAATGGGGGCAAAAAGGAACTACCATATTTGAATTGGTTATTACAAGCCCTCTTGTGCTTCCTCAAAATAGTCTGGCACTTTGAATTCAAAAATTAGTTCATTAAAACCTTAGACATCTTACAAATAAAATTTAGATAGTCACAGTATATTTTAAGGAGGCAAAGTGATCATTCTAAATACTAGATTACTTGAAAAGGGGATTTTTATGCATATAAACTATGAAATATTCATAAAAATGTGTTTATGCTGGTTATTTGGAGGTAGAAGAAAATTAAATGGGAAAATCAAGATAAAGGGGGAAAATCACAAAATAGGAACATGCATATTGTGAAATTATAAATACGAAAGTAAAAGCACAATTTAAGTAATTCTGTTTATAAAATCATTGCAAATATGGTTTTAGATATAAATTTTAACATCAAAAAATGTTAGAGAAAAAATTGACAAAAGCACTCCATCAAATTCTTGACTTTTAGGTGGCTTTTTACCCTGAATTTCTGTTTTTAGTTATTTTATTGAGGTAAATTATTTTACAATATTATATTTAGAAGTGTAGGCTGATTTAGAGGTAGAGGCTCACACCTCTTTAGATGTATGTTACTGTATCACACCCAGCACCAAAGCACCCATATTCCTGCACACAGCCCATTGGATGCCATCCCCCTTTACTCCCCAACTCTGCTTTCCCCTTTGCATAGCATCGATTCTACTGTCAAATTTTTAGGGCTTTTTTTTTTTTTTAATGTCTGTTGCTTTCCTTTAGTTCTTTGTAATCATGTGAATAAAATCACTTGGCATTTGTCCTCTTCAGATTAATTTCATTTAATGTATTCCTTTCTAGTTGTATTCACTGTTGTCAAAATTTCATCTTTTTGGAAGATTTTTGTTTGATGTATTGTTTTTTTCTGTTTTGTTTCCCTTGTTATTGGAGCTGTATTCCCCAAGTATATCCCTGCATTTAGTGCTTCAAAGTGCTTTCCCCTGTTTTCTCCTATATATTATTTCAGTTTTAGACTCAAATATTTAATTATTTTTTGAGTTTACTTTTTGGATAACCTGAGATAAACATCTAGTTTTTGTCTTTTTGCATATGGATATTCAATTTTGTCAGCGTTTTGTTGAGACTACTTTTTCCATTGTTTGCCAACGGAGAAAGTTGCCAATCCATGACCCCTTTATTATAAATTAACTTTCCATACAAGTGTAGGTTTAGTTCTGACCTTTCATTTATAGTCCATCGATTTGTGTGTCTACTCCAATACCATACTGTTTTGATTACTGAAGCCTTTTAGTATAGTCTGTACTCAGAACATGACACCTCCTTTTTTCCTTTTGCTCAAGACTGCTTTGAGTATTTGGGGTCCTTTGTGGTTCCATGTCAGTTTCAGTAATGTTTCTTGTAGTTCTTTCAACAATGCCATTGAAACTTTGATGGGATTACATTTAATTTGTATATTACTTTGGGTAAGATAACCATTTCAACAATGTTAATTCTTCTAGTCTATACATTTCCTTGTGTCTGTCATTTCTTTTATTAGCATCTTAACAGTTATTGTAGGTTTTCCACCTCCATTGGTAAATTTATTTCTAGGTATTTAATTCTTCTTGATGCGGTTGTAAATAGGATTGTTTTCTTAATTTCTTTCTCTTCTTGCTATAGGAATGAAACATTTTTGTGTATTGATATTGTAGTCTATATTTTTGCTCATTATTTTTAATACTTTTAGTAGAATCTTTAGGGGTATCTCTGTATATATTACTGTCCTCTGCCAATAGTGGTAGTTTTATTTCTTCTTTCCCAATTTGAAGTCCTCCTTCAACTGTCTCTTGCCTAAGTGCTCTATCTAGGGTTTTCAGTACAATGTTGACTAGCAGTGGTGCCATGTGTTATATGCTTTTTAACTGTCTATTTGCTACTTGAGATTTCCCTGTTTAAAAAGAGTACCATTATAGTACAATTCCCATAGGTGATGCTGTGGTTGGATTTGATTTTTTTTTTTTTTCTCTTTGCAAGCTTCTGTAGGCAGTAAAGACCTGTTTTGTATTTAATATGTCAGCAGGATGGCAGAGGGGTCTGCAGCGTTCCAGCTATGCATATGAATGTATTGTGGTAAAGGATAGGCTTCTGTTTGTGGCACCATCAATATGCCTCTACTTTGGTGTTAACGTCCTCATACTGGGTGCAGTTTCTCTCTGGTTGGAAGTTTGTTACAAAAGCTAATATAACCTTACCATAGGCCCCAGTCATCAGACACATGGGTATTTACTAAACAATGACCTTGACAACCGGTGTTGTCACACAGGTGTTTGTAGACTTTTTATTAAAAATAGTTAAAACTTGGAGGCAATCCAGATGTCCTTCAGTAGACAAATAACTAAATAAGTAGTGGTGTATACAGACAGTAGGATATTAATCAGAGTGAAAAAGAAATAAGTGATCAAGTGATGAAAAGACCCAGAAGAATCTTGTGTGTAATACTATATGAAGGAAGACTTTTTAAAAATTACATATTGTGTGATTCCAACTATGACATTTTAGAAAGGTGAGACCATGGAGAGAACAAAACATTTGGGAATTGTTGCAGAAGAGTGGGGATGAGAATAGTGAATAGACAGGGCATGGGCTTTTGGAACAGTGAACTTACTCTGTATGGTGCTATGTTGATTTTTGTCCACACCTGAGAGAAGGTATGATATAGTAAAGTCTGGACTTTGGGTGATTATTATGTATCCTGATAGGTTCATGGCTGGTAACAAATCTACCACCCTGATGGGGGATGTTGATAAAGGGGAGACTGTGGGAACAGAAGATACATGGGAAATCTGTACCTTCTTTCAGTTTTGCTGTGAATCTAAATTTGTTCTAAAAAATTAAGTCTTCAAAAGTTAACATGACAATGATAGGCCTGGTATCACTTTGGTAAATGAATTATAACTAATTCCTTTTGTTATCTGGCAAGTTATAACAGCAGTCATCCCACAGAGAAACATACATATAAAGCTGCTTCCTAACTGTTCTGCTTCCTCCCTTGTCACTCTGCAACCTTAGGTTTCCTTACAGCAGGCAGAGTGATCCCTTTAAAGCATATGTCACAACATGTCATTCGTCTGTTCAAAACACTTTAATGGGTTCCCATCTCAGAGTAAAATGCAGAGTCCTCCCTAACCTCTAGTGATCTGCAGCTTGCCTCCACACAAACCTTTCTTAATTTCCTCTCCTGAGTTATTCAACTATAGCCACAATGGGCTCTGAGTTCTTTCTTTAAACAGGAAACTCAGCTACTCATTCCACAGGTCTTTGCATTTTCTGTTCCCTGTGTCTGGTTCACTCCTCCCCACTCCTGCCCACACCCCTCTCCCATCTAGCCCCATAGCTTCCTTGCTCAGTTTATTCAGGTCTCTGCTCATGCCCTATCCTCTTTCCTGACTGCCCTTCTTCCCCAGTTACTCCGAAGCTCCTTACTCTGTTTTATTTCTTACACTAATTGACAGTAATAATCAAGTAACATATTGCATCATGGGTACCATGATGAAGTGAATGCCCTTGAGTTTTATTATCTCCCTCCAATCCCACATACCCCTCTTCTACTATCCCTGAGGTCAAGAGCTTGTGTACTTTTGCTACCTGATTCATTCCCAGAAACCAGCACAGGGCCTGGTCCTTAACCCTGAAGGAGAACTAAATCTGTCCTTTCATTCACCCCTCAGCTCCAGATATTCCCCTAGAATTAGATGTATGTTTTGCAAACACACCACACACTTACCTTCGGGTTCTTGTCTTCATGCTTAGCCTTGAATTAGTCTTTTCTACTGGAATCACACCATTTGAGGGAAGAATTTCATTTATCTTTCCCAGTTTCCTTTGTCCATCTTTACTCTTACCTTTCTTTTCTCCTTTCTTCTTTCCTTTCCTCCTTCCTTCACCCCTCCCTCCTTTCTACTATAAAACACTCCAATTTGCTACCCTTTCTTTCTCCCATATTACCCATCCTAAGATAAAAATACCTGTCATTTTTGGCAATACAAGTGTGTGAGTGAGAGTGTGTGTGAATTTGTAGATAATCATATGCCACAATTTTCATGGCAACAGTGACTTACTAAAAACTGCTTTTTATGGGCTTATTGGAGAACAGTTGCTACCAGTGTCTTACTGGGTGCTTCTACCTCCCAGGGGCTTATTTTAAGTTCATTCAGAATGGGTTGACACTAGAGAATCTTCCTGTGACATTTGTCCTTTGATCTTTCCTAGCCTCAGTAAATATTAATTACAGTTGTAGATTCACTGGTCAGTAAAACTGGGAGGAACAATGACATTTGAAGTATGGATATTGATATTGTTTTACTTCTTAACAGTAGTGTAGGGAAAGAATCAGGTTATTTAGAGAAGAAGATAATTCAAAAAAAATTTAAACTCTTTTGTAGGGAAGACAAGATATGTGTCTAATGCACACTGATGACTTCTTTAATGTGTACATGTACAGCGCTTGCGTGGCCCGAGGCTGGCGGAACAGGTGTATTCATAGTGGACAAGGATTTTGCTTTATCATTTCTTATACAAACTGACTTCCTTCAGGGCTTGTTAAAGTTTAACCTGATATTTTTTTAGAAGTGATAACACATAAATCATTTTTATATTTGGCTAATATTTCTTTTACTATAGTTAAAATATATACATTGTTTAGAGTTCTATTTCTGGTGGAATGATGACTTTGATACCCCCAACAAACATGAGAGTGTTTGATAGTGTGTAATAATCATATTGTACACTTGGATAGAAAACAAGAAATATCCTAATGCAAAAAGTGAAGCAAAGCGGAAGTTAAGTAATATTTATAAGTGACTTAAGTATACTAGAACTACTTAGTAAGTTGAAAAAAAGTTCATCTTTCACTGGAATAAATATTAATTCTGATGTGTGAAGGGCAAAAGAAGATGAAATGGGTATAATCACACTATACTCTTAATATTAAAATGGAATTTATGCACTTTGTCATCGCTCCTAAATTTGCCTGATCTTACCTAGACCAAATTGTTATTTTAAAAGCCCTGCAGCTTTTATGTGTACTTCAGACCCACCTATTCAGGAAACATATTTAAAAATAATGTTTTCCTCTTTGAGAGGTAACTGGAATCTTCTAATTGTTCCTCCCTGGCATGTAACTTTTATTTGAATCCATCACTCTAAAATCCGTATTCTCAATTGAACTAACATAAAAGGCAATCATTTCTTATTTTTTTCTATCCTCCCTTGTAGATTTATGATATACCGGCTCCTTCAAAAGCTAAAACTTCTCCCCTCAGGAGAGTGCCACATTTCACAAGAGAAGCAGGTTTTCTAGAATATAGAAGCAATTCCTATACTGCCCAAAGAGTAGAAGCAGGTCAAGTTCAATGGCAAATTCTTATTGGATGTCAACTTATGAAATGGGACCATTTTTGTCTCCTATCTACAGTTTCTCTGCCTGTTTTCTGTAAATATTATATTGTGCAGTGTGTTCCCTGAGTTACGGTAGACCTTTACATAAGCCGAAGTGCTATTTATGCTCTGACCCTGTTAACTGACAATGAGGTATCTCGAAATTAGAGATTTGCAGTGAGTTTCTGAAATGCCAAAAGCTACAGTCCCAGAAAGAAGCTAAATATAGACATGGAGATGATAACTTATCAGAGTGGCTGAACATGTAGTATTCCAATCATTCCTCAATTATAATATATTTAAATGCAATCCTATATCAACCAAAATGATGACAAATCATGGCGCTGTAATTTATGTTCACTAATTTAGAAACATACATTTAAGAAATTCATTTACAGTAACAGTTCTACTTAAAATAATCTGCCACAAAAGGACAATCAGCCAAATAATAATGTGCATACAGGTTACCCCACAGAGGCATGAAGTATCGGTTCATTACTTATACAAACAGGGAATTTACAGAGATGGAGAAATGATTACTACTCAACAGATTATTTTATTTCATTAGTTTAAGGTGGTATTAAACATAATTTCATAAGTAATGATTTGGCAGATGCTTTTATTGGAATAGTTGATTTGTGGCTTAGTTTGAGCACTGATGTTTATGTCATTTTAAAGATGAGTACAAATTTGAAATAAGGCAAATTGAGGAAACTTTGAACATATTTCAACATTATATACTTGTTTAAACTAATTTTGTTTGTGACTTTTCTTACACATCTATTAAAAAATACCAGGTTGGGCCCTCCCTGGTGGCGCAGCGGGTTAAAGCGCTGCACTAAGAAGCCTAAGCCACTTCTACATGAGTTCGATCCCCCGCCTGCCCCGGAGGAGATCCACATGGCGTGGCAGACCTCTCCTGACCCGCCCGCTGCTCCCCTCAGCAGTGTACTTCATCCATCTGCCTGTTCTGCTCCCCACTCTGTCCTTGGTGAATCCTCTCACCCTCCGCATCTCTGGCCTGTACCCCGGTTCTGTATGAATAAATAAATAAATCTTTAAAAAAAAAAATACCAGGTTACTGAAAGAATCATATATAGTCAAAATGCAACTCCAGAAATCAAATTATGAAGGCCAGATTGTTTGGCAACTTCACTTTTTATGTTCCCCAATCCCATCTATTCTTTCCCAAAATGTGATACTGGCTATGAAACCAGTTGTGTTAGATGAGTTTATTGATTATCAGTTTTAAATATTTTAATAATATTTCACCAAAACTTAGATTTAAATAATTATATAGAAAATATTTCTAATATTTACCAAACCTAGATTTAAATAATTGTATAGAAATATAAGACCTCTTATATATTCATAAATATATTTACTCTTTATGACTGGCAGATATTAGATGAATAGTCCAACTTCCATACAACCTTCTTTCCATGATTTTTTTCTGATTATATTATAAAAAGGAGAATGTCCTTGATGTATATTTCAGGCCTACTTATGCAGGTAACATATCTAAAAATAATGTTTTCCTCTTTCATATTTAAGTGAAATCTTCTACTCTTAAAATTTTACTATTTTTACTTAAAAGTAGCATGATAAGGGAAATTTAAAAATAATTGGGTCACTGGTCTTTGTGGAATGGGGTAACTGATTACAGAGATTGTCTGTTCTTTGTCTCTGCAACTTATAGGATGTATTATAAAAGGAAACTAAAAGTACTGTAGTTTCTGCATTTTAGTTTACTTTTTCAAGGTTCCAAATCAAAATAGAAGAAACAACTTGTGAATTAATCCAGGGTAGGTTTAGAGAAATCTGAGACCATGGAGTTGAATCAGATTCATGTGTATACATTTATAAGTGGGAAAATTTTAAATTGTGATATGATGGAAATTCTAAAACAGGATTGAGGTTGCTACTTCTTATCCTGGATTCATTCCAAGGCAAAGGATTCTTAGGATCCCAGGAGGAAGAGATAAACTGTGGTAGATAGACAGGGTGTTGGAGAGTCCTTAGAGCATTTTCAGGCTCCATGACTCACCAGGAAGACTCACTATTCCCAGAAATGCTGTTATGCTCACAGGTTATTTTAATGAAAAAGATAGATTGAAATTTTGATAGAAACAGGATGCATAGAGTGGAGTACAGGTGACACCAGGTATAAGATTACTGTTATTTTCTCCCAGAGGAAAGCACATTAATGCTTAGCTGTTCAGTAATAATGTCACAAAATGTGTAAGGTATATTAAGGGTCAGTCATGTGGACACACCTTGCCTGTATGACTGACCTTCACCATTCAGTCTTAACTCCCCAGAGCTCAAACTGGCACTGCAAATCCCAAAGCCTCAGGCAAAAAAACAAAAACAAAAAAACAGGTGTTCACCACAGTCCTTACTGTTAGGAGACACAGTTGGCATGGTGAGGCCTTAATGCCTATCAGCACACTGTTTTTAACCTGGATATTGCAGGAGTTCAGAAGTTTTCTCTCAGGATATGCTAAAGACCATTTTTTTTTTTTCCTTTAGAGTGTATGGTTTGAGTAACCCAGGCCTGTTGAGTTAAAGCTTCACTGCACATGTGATGTCCTTCAGGGACAATAGACCACAGCAGAGCCTTCTAGGCTTTACCAAATACACTGAACATCCTACAACTGCTTTCATGTGGCAGTGATCAATAAGGCCAATTGCAAGAAAGCATATCTGCTGTGCTGAATCCTTCGGGAGAGAAAGTTCCACAAGCCCTTTTGTAGTATTTGTGTTTGCTAAAAGGAATATGTGAAAAACTTGTGACCTTAATTGGCATTATGAAAATCATTGGTTTTCTGATGTCTTGTACTTCTACAGTGGGGATACTTACATATAACAATGAATGTCTCAGAGCAGAATATCTACGACAGGAGATCAGCAGTTGGAGCAGTAGAATTTAAATAATAGAAAATGCAGAAGGAACAGACACCATTCTTCCATCAACTATCTCCCTGACTAAATTTTTAGTCAGGATTTAGATCCTTGATTTCACCTTCTCACCTTCTCAGTGATGTCAACCACGATGATCTATATAGACTAAATCCTGTGAAATTGTCATTTTTATAACGCAAAAACAATGTCACATGGTTTAATCTCATATTTAATGTAACCTGCAACAAACCTTCTCAGCGCCTACCCTCT
This sequence comes from Condylura cristata, assembly GCF_000260355.1. Classification (NCBI taxonomy): domain Eukaryota; kingdom Metazoa; phylum Chordata; class Mammalia; order Eulipotyphla; family Talpidae; genus Condylura; species Condylura cristata. The sequence continues at coordinate 25,641,224 of NW_004567127.1, read as the reverse complement.
GGCATTCCCATTTTCCATTAATTCTCATTTTCCATGCTCTTTAACCTCCATCTAAAATACTACATAGGAAAATTTTCACTGTTATTACTGATTATCCCCCTGCTACAAACACTCATAGGATAGACTGTTATCTTTTTTTCTTTAGAGATATATTTCAAGAATTTAAACAAGTGTCTGGCATAGTTACTAAACTATTATTGGTTAGAAAAATAGTGAACATAAGCCATTGCTTCCAAAGTAGTAAAGAAGGCATTCAATTACCTATTTAGTGGTAAATATTTGGAAGAAGTTTTTAGAAATCAATTTCAGTGTCCTACTTGCTAAAAGCAAAACCTTATATTCAGATTAAGATTTTGAATCACATCTTTGCTTTTAGCTCATTCTATAAATTTTTGACTTTTAAAGAGAGCTTTCTTTACTCCACTCTGTCTTTACAGTGCATACTATAATATTCACCTGTAATGATGGCTTATAAAACACAATTATTTCAATTTTATCTGACATACTGTGTGAGAAATACATTTTTATTTAAAAAGCTCTTTTACAATTGCATATTAGTATGAAAAGTATAGGAAAATAATGGGAATACAGGAATGGGATGTTGTAGATGTGTTTAATTGATGCCACTGATATTCTAAGCATTCTGCCAAGGGTAAAAGAGTAATGAGGATAAATACATGAAAATTTTGAAGAGCAGAAAATAGAGTCACAGATATAGACTAAAAACACTTACCAATTATAAGGGTTTAAAAGTAATTATAGAGAAAACAGGTTTATGGCTATAAGACTTCCAAAGATCTAAGGCAATTTTAACTGTCACCCAGATTTTCAGCTAGTCCAGCACATCTCTGTGGTGAGATTTCTTACTGCTTTGGCTTTGCATTCATTGTTTTTCTGTTCTACAGCTCCCTATTAGAGAAGCCATTAGAAATATCTTCAGGCTCACCCCTTAGATGCAGTTAGGGATTAGAGAAAATGCTTATGCTTGGATGACTGTCCCTCAGAGAATTGGAGTTGAGAACAAAAGATGCAGAACTGTTCTTTTTGTTCTCTCCTGTCTTCAAGGGCTATTGCCTGTCTGCTCCTGATACTAGGAATCTCCAGTATTTCTCGAAAAATTATTTTGTTGTTTAGAGCAGTAAACCACTTTCTGTCAATCGCCACTCATAACCCTCACTATCAGAGGTGATTAGGTTTGGATGTAGAATCCTGAGCTGATTTGACTGACCAGGACAAGGGATGAGCAGTATGTATTAGACACTATGGATGATTTGGTTTAGGACTGAGTCAAGATACATGACTTTGAAATGTGTGTTTCTGTCAATATGCTTGAGGAAATAAGAAAACTCCCCCACAATAAAATACACAAATGAAATATAGCAACTAGGTGAAATATAATAACATGCCTTTACTTGCTGAGTTTGGAGTGTAAGGAATGTAAGGAAAGAATGTAAGGAAATTCCCCCACTGACCCCAGCATAAAGAGATGGCTCAAAACTCTGGAGTCTTCAGCCACATTAAATGTTGTCATGTGTTCTATGTTTCCCCGTCTGGCTAACCTAAATGCTTGTCTCTCTCTAAACACCTGGAAAGAGAAGTTCTTGTGTATGTGGGTTCCATGTATAACTGGAACTGACAAACCTGGAGATCTCAAATAGCTCTAAACTAATTAAAAACAAGGAAAAGAAAAGAAGAAATCCACCAAAGTTCAAAGAGAGATAAAATAATACAGCTATTTTGGTTTGAGAGCTGGACAGGGAAAAATACCTCCCCTAACGATTTGGAGCCTGTGAAAATGCCCTCAAGCTAGTGTGTAGCTAAGATTTCTACTTTTCTTTGTAGTTCTGAAAACTAAGAAATGAGTAATTAATATAGTTTCAGATTGGGTTGAACATGTGAACTCTTGACAAAAGCAAAGATAAATTCTTGTTTGAGGGATACTCTCTCAACCTAGTCTACACAGAATTCCTTTGGATTAATTCTGGGCATGATTAACTTACAAAACAAGTGAGACGATAAACCATTGTAAGCAATAAGTAGCAGAATTACAGTAGTGTCAGTTCTCCAGGATCTTCAGATAATGAAATTATATACTAAGGGTGTAAAAATAAATATTTTTCATGTGTTAAACTTTAAAACATTATTAAGAGTCATACTGTAAAATGAACACAGGCATATCAAAAATGTAATAATTTAAGTTAAAAAAAAGCAGTAGATTGATTTAATAGCAGATTGACCAAAGTTGAAGGCATATTTATCAAACTAAAAGACAAACTGAAGAATTAACTGACAATGCAATATAGACAAGGCAATGAAGGGTATGTAAGTGGGAAAACGAAAATGATGAGTGCCAGTGTTTGATTATTCTTTTTGCTTTCTGATTACTAATATAAAGAATGTGGAAGGGGTACTATTTGATGGGATATTTGATGCCTATTTTCCCACATTTGTTCAATCTTCAGCATCCTCTGATTAAAAATCACATTGAGTCCTTCAGGAAAAAGATAAATATACAGTGAATTTACTTATTTCTCTAAAATTTTATTGTCTTCCTTTAGCCAGTCATATTTCCTACTAGTAATAACATGCACACATAGTTCTTGTTATAAAAAACTGTTTGTCATTCAATATATATCATTGTTAGTCTTTGCTACAAATTTGCTACTTCTACTTGGTATGAAATATTTTTTTCATCTCTACTTGTCAAAATCCTGTTGATTTACCAAATGCATTTTCACAGATCTTCCACTGTTTATTCTAGTCACACTGCTCTTTTTCTGAAACTTTATTATGTTTAAATTGTGTGACTTACTCATTTACTTATTGAAAATCTGCTATGTAGTGTCCAGGTACCATTTCTAGTAGTAAGCTAGATAGAAGTGTTCGCTGTCTTTATCAACATTAACACTCACCCAGAAAGACAGAAGAAATAAGGTGTGAAATTTATGAAATTGGGATACTGTGGGGAAGGTCATCAGACATACAGGTCACTGACAGTTTCCTAGGTAAGCTAAGGATCTCTGCTTATAGTGAAGATCAAGCACAAATTATCCAGAGCAAGTATGGGTGAGGGAAGGTGAAAAATGGTAGAAGAAAGCAGTGATGGGATTAGCATGTGTCACAAGTTAGAGGTTTAAGGATGGAGTATTATGTGGCTGGAGTTCTAGGAACTGAAGGAGTCTGACATGCATCTGGAGTGAGCAAGGTCCTTGGTAGGACATGGAAGTCATCTTAAGATCTTGAGCTTCGTCTGAAAGCATGGGCAAATCATGGAAGATGTGGTCAGTGGAGGGTATATTGTATATTACATTAGAAAGTTAATTTCCATTGTCTCTATGCAGTGGGATTAAAAGCTGCTGGTAACTGACGATATCATAGTAGTATTGGAGACAGAAATCATTGGACAAATTTGCCAGGCCCTTGCAATAACTGACCAATTTTCTCTTAGTGCATTTCCCTTGTCTCTCCAGTGACCAATTACTTAAGAAAACAGACCACATCTTTTTTCTTTATCCCATATACAAAACTTTCAAGTTGTCAGTGATAGGGCCTCATAAATATTTGCTTACTAATCGAGTCTTTGTCAGGAATTAAGCAATCACTGAGAATTTGTAAAGATTGCTAGCAGAAGACACATGATGGAACTTTCAATAGTTGTATTTTTAGGGTGGTAACCAAAATGGTACTGTGATGCAGAGTGCTCAGACATTACCTCCTTACAGTGGCCAGAGCAGCAAGCTATAAACCTGGTGATCAAGAATGAACCAGTAGTTACAGCAGTAATCTTAGCTCTAGGGCAGGAAGTCAATGTCAGTGACAAATTTCCAATACATGACAATTTAAAATCCAATAAGTGAAGTTAATGAAGTTGCTTTATAGCTTACTGAACTTGTGGGTAGGGCTGGAAGCCATTTTCATCCCATATCATCAGACTAGCTCTCTGATGGGAAACATAAATAGCAACCTGGCAAGGAATCAGAATATCTCTTCTAAAAATAAATGATAAGGATGGATTCAGGTTATATCTGAATGTTCAGTAGAGCAAAAATTAGAAATGTATTAAGCTGATCATCTCTTTGAAAGGAAACACAGCAGGGACTGAATGAAATTGAGTGTTTCCTTTAAGGATGGAAATCCATCTGCTCATCCAAATAATTTCTCAATTCAATTTTGTCGAGGTAAATATTGTTTCTTCTGAAGTCCAACTGCATGATTTCTTGACTTTTCTTTGATTAATTGGTCATCATGAACCATACACAAGCAATATTTTGTTGTTTGTGAAATTTTGTGATGACTTTTAAAATTTACATGTGACAAATAATTCACTTTTCTAAAAATCTAATTGTAAGGACCTTTCAACATTACAAAGTGCTTTATTAGTGCTCAATAGTAAATGAAGCTTTTCTGATAATATTACTCCTAAAGTGATAGTTAAGAATTTTATACATTGGGAAACTAAGCTAGCGACATACTGGTATATTTTCCAAGAAATTCATTACAAGTATATTTTATAAATAGTATTGACTGTGTACATACAGGTTTAATGCATTAAATATATTGTTTAATTCATACATCAGAATTGTGTGAAGTGCTATCATTCACATTTTATAAGAAACTAAAAGTACAAAAATTCTGAAATTTACTCAGTAATTCTAGAATTTGAATCCAGATTTCAAAATCTAGAACTGACACTCTGAACCACCGTATCACTGAAAATAATTATTAATGCCTCTGAAGAGCTATTACTTGTAATTTCTACTACACTGAGAAATAGATACTATATGGCCCCTGTTTCCCACCACGATAAAAACATGGCTATTGAATACCATTGGATAGTTTCATCTATCATTTCCAAATGATTTTATCCAATTGCTATTAATATTAAGCTTATTGTGAAATAATTAACAACTTTTTTGTTTTCCTGATATTATTCCCCATACTTTTATAATTCAGATTGGTTCACCTAATTGCTAGCTTCTGCAGGCATCTTTGGGAGATTCCCTCGCAGCTCTATCAGACTCTGCCTTGGAATCTCAAATCACAGTTTTATACTTTCTACCCCACCTACCTTTGTCATCATCCCTTTGCCTGTCACCCATTTTGACCATCTCCAAATACACCAAGATTTTTAGTTATATAAACTTACTGATCTAATTTTTCCTTTTAAATTGTTACATATTAACATATAATCTCCTATTGGTGATTTGACATTTGTATACAGTGAAATGATCAACCATGATAAGTCACATTTTCCATCTACTCATAACACTTTTTTTGAATTTACAATACATTCATATTGACTATAGACCCTATGCTCTATGCATTAATCCCCTGATGTGTATATTTAATAAGTGTAAATTCATACCACTTGAGCCCCGTCACCCTTAATCTAGCCCTCAAACTCCTTTCCCTCTGGTAAATACCAATTTGATATTCACAAGTTGTGTTTCATTTACATTGCTTTTCAGCTTGCATATGTAAGTGAAACTGTATGGCATTTGTCTTCCTCTCACTTAACTTCACTTAGCATAATGACCTTAAGTTCCATTCATGTTGTTAGAAGTGGCAAGATTTTATTCTATTACATGATTGCACAGAATTCAATTTGTTTATGTTTGTGTGTGTGTAATATATTGTTTATCCATTAATGGACACTTCTATATCTTAGTTATCAGAAATAATGCTGCAATGAATATAGAGGCGCATATTTTTTTCAAATAAATAGTTTAGTTTTAGTTAGATAAACACCTAGAACCAGGATAACTGGATCATATAGTAGTTCTGTTTTCAATTTTCTATTCCATAGTGGCTGTACCAAGTGACATTCCCACCAATAGTGCACAGAGATGCATTTTTGTCCACATTCTCACTAACATTTGTTTATTTTATCATAATAATCATCCAGGCAGGTGTGAGGGGCTTTCTCATTGTTTTATTTGCATTTCTCTGATTACCGATGTTGGCTATCTTTTCATGTGTGTTTTGACCATATGTATGTCTTCTGGAAGAATGTTTGTTTAGGTTTCCATGCCATTTTTTAGTTTTGTTGTTCGAGTTCTTTATATTTTGATATTTAACCTTTGTTGGACATTTGTGGATATTTTCTCCCATTCATAAAGTTGTCCTTTGATTTTGTTTCTGGTTTCCTTCACTCTGCAGTTTTTTGTTTTTTGTTTTTTTTAACTTGATGTAGTCCCATTTGCTTATTTTTGCTTTTGCTTTCCTTGTCTTTTGTATCAGATCCAAAAAATTTTCAGGCATTGAACTCCTTGACATTGACCTCTATCCGCCTAATGGTTTTATGGTTTCCCATCGTACATTTACATCTTGAATTTATTTTGTTAATTTTTAGGTGTGGTACAAGGTAGTGGCTCATTTTCATTGTTTTACATGTGGCTGTCCAGTTTTCAAACATTTTGAGGCTAAATTGTTAGTCTACTGTTGGAGACCAGCTCCAACTATTGAGGTGTCTGGAGGCAGGACAGGCAGGACCCTAAGGTGGGAAGGCGTCGGCGGCGAGTAGAGATTCCTAAAAAAGGGGAAAGGGAGAAAAAAGGGGAAAGGGGAGCGAGGAAGACACGGGAGTCAGAGTTGGGTGCAAGTCTTCCTGCTCTGCCTTCAGCAGAGGTTTATTTTATACATTACGAGCAAGCAGTGAGATGACATCAGCACACGAACTGGGCTGAGAGATTACAATCATCTTTGTTTTTCCTAAGAACAGTTTGGGGTTGTTTTGACCCTAGCTTGAGATTACAACATTCTAAAATCAATCAAGGTAAAAAACAGGTACATAAGTGCACAAAATCTATGACTAATATTACTATAGTGGAGATCAACTAATATAGAAGTCCCTTAAACCTTATGTACTACTTAATGGGTTTGTTTTTCTGCCTTAATCATCCTGGGAGACAGAAGAGGAAATTCCTTGCTAATCAAATCTCTGAATAGGAGACATAGGTGGATTTCTTTATCTAAAGACTACATAGAATCCTGAAAAACTAGCCAGAAGACTTTTGTGGATTCCTTGAAGGTGTAGCAGGTGGAAAACTTGATTAGTTTAAAAAACAAGCAAACTGGGCCCTCCCTGGTGGCGCAGCGGGTTAAAGCACTGCACTGAGAAGCTAAAGCCACTTCCGCATGAGTTCGATTCCCGCCTGCCCCGGAGGTGACCACATGGTGTGGCAGACCTCTCCTGACCCGCCTGCTGCTCCCCTCAGCAGTGTGCTTCATCTATCTGCCTGTTCTGCTCCCCACTCTGTCTCTGGTGAATCCTCTCACCCTCCGCATCTCTGGCCTGTACCCCAGTTCTGTACAAATAAATAAATAAATATTTAAAAAAAAAAAAACAAAAACAAGCAAACTGGATGAATTTCCACATCTAAAGGCCAAACAGTAGGAAGTTTGAGTAATTCTTTAAAAAGCTGAATAGAAGGCTAGGTGAGATAATAGAATGATAAGATTTGGGTTTTCCTCTATCCATCAGGCAGTGAGAGAGACTTTGCAAAAACAGCCCTTGTGTGTTTATTTATCAGTCAGTAGTCAAGTCACTTGACTTCAGGGGAATTTTTTCACCCTGGTGCAGTGCTTGCTTGTCAAGGCAGGCAGGCAGGCCTTGTGCGGCTGAGGCAATCCAATTGTAAGCTGAAAGTTGCTCAGAATATTTTGATATTACGGTTATACAAAAAAGGGAGGTCATAACATAAGTTAGCGTGGAAAGTCTGATTTTTCAGAGCAATTCCCCTCCATCCGGACCGTGTCTGATGACAGAGGTTGCATAGCTCGTGTCAGTCTACATTGTTATTTCAAGTGACTTCATCTAGGCCTCCATTATTAGAATTTAGCATTGATTTATATTTATATACTTGAATGATATGAGTACCTGTCATGCTTGCTTCTTTACCTTTCTGTGCCACTGACCCACTTCCTGTAACTGTATAACCATTGGGTCTTTTACTTCATATCCAAGCATTATCATGTAGAATGAAGACCAAATTTATCACCCTGGCTTTCACCTCAGAATTATTTAAGAGGTGAAGGCATTAGTAAGACTATGCTGGAAAACATACTGTAATATATAAATGTAAATAAACAGGTTGTATAATTTCTGTATGCATCTTTATGTATGTATTTCATGGCTATGTCACTTATATTTCAATTTCTTAAAAGGCTCATGTCTTCAAGTAAGAGATTCTTTATTACATCCTTCAAGGTTGTGCTGCATACAAGGGTAACCTCTGTTCTTAAAATTTTCATATCCTCTTTCCTACACTCACTCTTTCCCTTGATTTGGTTCAAATTTTGTGCTAGTCTTTTTTGTTCTTTTAACATAGTCTCACAAACAAATGGAGTTTTCTTCTCCACTATCCCATTTTCTCATAGCTCCATTACTGCTCAGGGAAAAAATTAAGTGGTATATTTGCCTCCTTCTCTTTGATCTTCATAATTTACTAGTATGGGTCAGTAATCCCTGCGGATATATGTATAGATTGTCTTGTTAACTTATGTTGGGGATTATGTTGAATACATCCCAACATTCCTCCACAGCTTTATATATTATTCTCATCATGAAGGAGCTAATTTTGTGAAATAATTATATTGACACATATGATGATGATATAAGAAAAAAGGTGACAGATGACCAACTGAATGTGCTAACATAGTGCAGGAAGCTTGAGGAGTAGAGTGGAAGAGTTAGTGTAAGAATTAAATACACTTTAGGTGACATACTGAATTTTCAGCAGAGGTCAGGATATACCATTGGTGGATCAAGTTGGTACAAAGGTGGAAAGAAAAGTGTAACTGGAGACTGGCTAGACACACAAAGTAGCTGCAGGGAAGTGGGTGGTGAGGCTAACATGAGACTAGTAATCTTGATACAGCCTATTTCTTGAAGACACTGTGTGGTAGTCTCAAAGGAAGTAAGTTTCACTTTTTAAAAAGTTTCACTTTTTTTGGCGATATTTCAACACATCCCAATCATGTCAGCCTTTTCTTTTTCTCTGCACTGTAAATATCACTGATGAAAGCAATACAGATCATACCAGCATGTATGGAATTAAGCATCTATTTTATCTCCAGTATTTTATTGATGTCTCAATAGATGTTTTATATACCAATGCTATTCAAGGATATTTTCATGCTCATTTTGCAGTCAATGAAGTGCAAAGAGAAGGAACTTGCTAAACTTGTAAACCACGTAAGTAGGTAAACTGACATAGTCTGACTAGTTTGTCTATATAGCATGCTTGTATTGACTACACAATTATAATTCCACTTTGATTTTAAGCAACATGCTTTTAAAATATTTTCGGACTAAATGTAGCTCATACTCATTTGGGAAGGTTGAGGAAAAACGAAGGTGCACAATTAAAATCCAGCAAAACCATAAATGAATTTTTAAAAATCTTAATGAAAAATTTTCTCTTCTTTCCTCTAGTTCAATTTCTTAGTGCTATCTATTATAATAAGAACTACTAAGAATTTTTCAGCCTTAGCAAGCATTCAGTCTACTCAATTGGCCAATAATTTACTGATCTGTTTGTAGTCAATAAGGTTACTTCCCTTTTTAAAAGAATTCTAAAGTTATGTTTCTGAATGTATAATTTCCATTACTGGATATTTAGGCCTTTACAGACATTTTGTGCCTTTTTATAATTTTTGTAACCATGAGCCTTTTGGTGAACATAACTAGCCCTACCTAGCCCTTTATGTTGTAATCCCACACAGAATGTAGTATTGGCATTTTAGTGTTAGGTTTGTTATAAGTATTTTGGTGGTGTGATAGCCCTGCACATATCTAACATTGATAAATTGACTATCAGACTCCATCATAACAGTTGTAACAATTTATCACCTACCAGCTGGATAAGAGAACCTACATCTCTACACTTAGTGATATTTGCACCTTTATTTTTAATCCCAATTTTATGGGGTAGGCAGAAAAATTTATGTCACATTGTAGGCAGTTAATGTTTTGATGTGTATACTAGCAACTTGTAATCTTTACTTAGGAATTTATTGTTTGTATGCTTTATCCATTTTCCCTTGGGATATCTATACTTTTAAAATGTTTATCTCTTTATTTTGTATACATGCACCTTTGGTTTGGGATTACCTCAAATATCTTCTATTTTGTTTTGTGTTTCAATTTTGCTTAAGTTAATTATTCATGGAGAAATTTATTTATTGGGTATTTCTTTTGTGAATTTTGAGCTTTATCTTATTCCCCCCTATTTTGCTGTAAGTACTTTTTCTTTTTTAATCTAGGTCTTGAATTTGTTCATCAATGATGTTCTTACGTGTGAAGTAGATAATAGGAATCTTACTGTCTTGTACTCCAAAGATCATAAAATAGTCCTCAAACCATGTATAGCCTAAGCCATAATTTTCCACTGTTTTCATACACATCTTTGTCACACAGCTTCATTCTCAGCTCTTTCTGATTTCATCAATGTAATTATTCCTGTGCCATTTGTAGTTTTAATTATACTTTTTTTTTTAATACAGTGGGCCCTTGAATAACATCATTTTTTAAAATATGAGGAAAAGAATTCTGGCTGATATTGAATGAAATGACATTTCAAAGAACTCAATGCATTTTATGTTTTGCTTAAAGTCAAAGTTTACAAGAAATTGCTGAGAAGTAAAGGCTTCCTTTTTGCATGTTTTTATTTTTTTAATCCCAATTTTATGTAGTAGGTCTTTATATATTTCCTCATATATCTTTTCTTAATATTTATCTGTGTCTTAGTCTCCTTTGTCTTAGCATTTTGTTTTCCATTTTCTTTACATTTTTTTCACCTATAAGGCAAAGGTCACATTAGGTCACATTCTGTGGTTTTTTTTTTTTTTCCTCTTTCTGTACCTGTTTACTATCTAGGATTTCAGCTATAGATTTTAAAATTAAAATTAACTTTTGAAAAGACTATTGCTGCATTTCTTTCACTGACATTGTGAACTTGAATTATTTTTAAATAACCTTGGGTTATTTTATCTGCCTTGTTGGAATTTCCAACCTGAAACCTACCAGGATTTCAAACCCAGTGTATTGATAACCAAATTCTAGGTGTATTCAAAGGGCTTGCTGATGTCCTTCTCACTTATAAGAATGTGTGCACAATAATGCCCTATTTTAAGTGAAGTTTTTCGGATCTGGTTTCTGATTTTTTTTTCTCTGTAAGTGTCAGCAATACTTTTTAGTGATAAAAAGCCAATTGTTATGGCAGCTAGTAGCTTAAATATTTACATACATTCTTTTTTTTTGTAACAAGATTTATTTAATTATGCATACAAAAATTGGGGTACAGGCCAGAGGTGTTGAAGGTGAGGGCATTCACCAGAGACAATGGAAGGAAAGCAGAACTGAAATATACTGCTGATAGGATTAGTGGGTGAGACAGGAGAGGTCTGCTGCACCATGTGGGTCACCTCCATGGATGGGGATGGAACTTATAGTGGCTGTGGATAGTTTCATAGTTCTGTGCTTTAACCCCTTTCACCACCAGGGAGACCCATGTTCCTTTTTTTAGTGACACTTGTTGGTAGGTTTCATGGTATCATCCTCACTTTATAGACATCTGGGGAAGAAAGAAGCCGCAACATTCACAATCTTTGCAAACCTGGCTCCAGTTGGTTATGGTGGATGTTGATGAGCTGCTTGAGCTTGAGGAAAGTGATTTATAATATAGAAATCACTTTGAAGGCATTTAAATCTTACAAAGGCTTCTCAGATTTGTGAGTCTCTGAACAAATAAATGTCCTCATAGGACTTTTCTTAAATTGGATTTTTCTTAAATCTAAACTATCTGCCATACTTACTCAAAAGACAACTCTAGTTATTAATAATTAAATACTAAGCAGAATGCCTGAGTAAAATGGTCTTATTTAACTTATAGTAGCTACTGATAACTTTAATCATTGTGTTTTTGTCTCACTGTAATGCATGCCTATGTCAAATTTTAATATATATGATACATATCAAGGACATAACATATTAGACAAGTACAACTGCAATTTCTTAACTTTTAAGATACATAATTACTCCACTATGAAGACTTAAATGGGGATTGTCACTTTTGTAATTAATTCTTTTTGTTTCATCCTTCTTACTAATTGAAAATAGGCTTTCAATATAGAATGCTTTGAAATTGGGAGAAGAGACAGAATTGGAAATGAACTTAATTAACTACAAACTGTCCAAATCAATCAGAGTTTGATGGTGCCTCGGTAACACTCAGAGTTCATAATTTACACGAGATCTGCTGTAATGCATATGCCATCAATTGCACAGAAGCCATGGGCACTGTGCACGGAATTTAGTCCTGACTATGTACTTAGATTGCGAGAAAACTGTTATTTGAACATGGACTATTTGAGGAGGATACACTGTACACTTTCATTCAGGCAACTAATACATTTTTTAAAATGTTTTCTTTACTTGCACCAATAGACTTTGACCAAGTAGCCAAAAAAATTTTAAATGTATTTCCAAACATTATAAGGTCTGCAGATTTTGCTCTATTTTCAGAGGCTGTATTGGGATATACTTACTAATATAGGTTACAAAGAAGCATTTCTGTCTATGTAATTCTATTCTTTTTCTCTTTATATTGTGAGGATAGTTTTCTAGGTGTTAACAATAAAACTAATGATCAAAATATTGATTAATCATACTTTATGAACTATCTGCTATTCTTGCTTTTAAGAAATATGTAATTTTCCTTTTTGGAGAAGATTTACTAAAGGAACAATTGAGAGAATAGTTGATAATTATGACATATACTTCATTAGACCACCTCATAGGACTTTTCTTAGCAAAAAACGTAATTTGAACTCAGCTGTCGATCTTTATGTGAATATATCCTGAGCATATTCTGTTTCCTACACTTTCCAACTACTGAACAAACACAAAAGCCACCGTCTTATCCTGAGCTTGTTTAAATTCTGGAATATAGAGAATGTGAACTTATGACTGCAAAATGCCAGTAATACAAGATTGTTTTTCTCTTGACAATGTATGTAAGACAGGGTGAAAACATTAGATGAGTTGTGAGAAAGATTTAAAAATATCACTCATGTTACATGAATGTCCAACTCATATAAATGTATAGATAATTTCTGGCTTATGCAAGAATTGTAGCTGGTCCAGTATGGCCATATGTATCTTAGACCAAATTATATTCCAGGTCAACACTGCAACTAAAATTGGTACCAATATTTACTTATTTTTAACTCAGGAAAATCTGAGCAAGTTTGGGTAGGCATGAGTAACATGTTTTAGAAGGCAGGGATCCACTTGGCAACTTGGAAAAATTACTAGAAAGTAGAACACAAAGAATACAGTGTGTAAATGTGTGTGTGTGTGTGTGTGTGTGTGTGTGTGTGTCGGAGACCAGCTCCAACTATTGAGATGTCTGGAGGCAAGACAGGCAGGACCCTAAGGTGGGAAGGCGTTGGCAAGTGGAGATTCCTAAAAAAGGGGGAAAGGGAGGCAAACGGGGAAAGGGGGACAAGGAAGACATGGGAGTCAGAGTTGGGTGCAAGTCTTCCTGCTCTGCCTTTAGCAGAGGTTCATTTTATACATTAGGAGCAAGCAGTGGGATGACATCATCACATGAACTGGGCTGAGAGATTACAATCATCTTTTTTTCCCTAAGAACAGTTTAGGGTCGTATTGCCCTTTAGCTGAGATACAACATTTCAAAATCAATCAAGGTTAAAAACAGGTACATAGGTGCACAAAGTTTATGACTAATATTACTATAGTGGAGATCAACTAAGGTAGAAGTCCCTTAAACCTTATCTACTACTTAATGGGTTTTTGTTTTTCTATCTGAGTCATCCTGGGAGACAGAAGAGGAAATTCCTTGCTAATCAAATCTCTGAATAGGAGACATAGGTGAATTTCCTTATCTGAAGACTACATAGTAGAATCCTGAAAAACTAGCCAGAAGACTTTTGTGGATTCCTTGAAGGTGTAGCAGGTGGAAAACTTGACTAGTTTAAAAACAGGCAACCTGGATGAATTTCCACATCTAAAGGCCAAACAATAGGAAGTTTGAGTAATTCTTTAGAAGCTGAATAGAAGTCTAGTCTAGTGAGATAATAGAATGATAAGATTTGGGTTTTCCTCCATCCATCTGGCAGTGAGAGAGACTTTGCAAAAACAGCCCTTGTGTGTTTATTTATCAGTCAGTAGTCAAGTCACTTGACTCAGGGGAATTTTTCACCCTGGTGCAGTGCTTGCTTGTCAGGGCAGACAGGCCTTGTGCGGCTGAGGCAATCCAATTGTAAGCTGAAAGTTGCTCAGAATATTTTGATATTACGATTATACAAAAAAGGGAGGTCATAACATAAGTTAGCAGTGGAAAGTCTGATTTTTCGGAGCTTTTCCTGATCTGTCAGACGATAGACGTTGCATAGCTTGTGTCACTGGATGTCCAGCTGTATACCACACTCAGCCAGGTGCGTGGAGAACAGAGTCTGGAGGAGTGTTCTACTGTATGTGTAGGATATCTTTCCACTTAAATCTTGAATTTCATCAGTCTGTGTCTCAGATGTTTCAAGGTACAGATTTCTTAATTTTTTGACTTTCTGCCTAAGTATTTCATTATTTTTGATGCTAATGTAAATATATTATTTTGCTAATTTCTAGTTCATTGTTGATGTATAGAAATATAGCTGATGTTTGATGTGGATTTGCAGCCTGCACCTTTATAACATTATTCAATACTTCTGATAATATTTTGGTGTTGTGAACTCTTTAACTACGTTGTCACTCATTAATTTTGGGGGGGCCTCAGAAGTCCATGGCAGATGTCTGCATAACTATAGCTTACTCCCCAAATTTGTTCCTCCATTTGTGGCTACACATAGTTTAATTCATTTATTTAAAGCATACCAGTCTGTCGGAGACTATTTGTCCCCGATCAGATTATTGGGGGCCAGAACAGGCAGCGTCTCAAGGTGGGAATGGTGCCGGCGAGCGGAGATTTCTAGAAAAGGGGAAACAGGGGAGCAGGCACGAGGAAGACTCGGGAATTGGAGCTGTGAATTGGAGTTGGGTGCAAGTCTTCCTGCTCTGCCTTCAGTAGAGGTTTATTTTATACATTTCAAATAGGGAGAGGGATAAAATTAGCACATGAAATGGTCTGAGATCACAATCACCTTTTTTCTAAGAATAGTCTGGAATCGTTTGACCTTTAGTTGAGATTATAACATTATTAAAATCAATCTATCAAGGTTAAAATAGGTACCTAGATTCACAAAGTTTAAGACTAATATTACTATATTTACCACAGTGAAGATTAACCAAAATAATGTCCCTTAAACCTTATCTATTACTTAATGGCTTTCATTCTCATAGAGATATCCTAGGGGGTAAAGTAAAGTGAGGTCAGGAAGAGGAAATTTCTTGTAAATCAAATTATAGTAAAGTTCTTTGAAAAACTTGTTAGAAAGTTTAAGTGAGTTTTCTTGAAGTCTGGATGGTAGAAAACCAGATTAGCTCTGCATAGGCGACTTGGATGAATTTCCATATCTAAAGACTAGATAGTAGAAAGCCTGAGTGGTTATTTACAAACTGAATAGAAGGCTAAGTGAGATAGTAGAGTGATTAAGATTTGGGTTTTCCTCAGTCTGGGCAGTAGTAACAGTCATTTGCTGTTATTAATCAGCCAGTTGTTTAATGACTTTTGACTTCAAGAGGAATTTCTCACCCTGATGCAGTACTTGCTTGACAGGGCCAGGTAGTGCCTTATGAGGCTGAGGCAATCCAATTGTAAACTGAAGGTTGCTCAGAATATTTTGAAATTATGACTATACAAAAAAAGGAAAGTCTGATTTTTCAGAGCGTTTCCCCTCCATCTGTACCGTGTTTGTTGATAGAGGTTGCATAGCTTGTGTCACCAGTCATTAAAGGTTGTTATCACTGCTAGTATGCTATAATGTCCTTGAGTAGCTGTGAAAGAGGTCATTTGTCTTAGAAACCCAGAAAACGTTTACTCACCCCTGGTATCAAGTTTATACCTATGTGTATAAAATT
Source organism: Condylura cristata (assembly GCF_000260355.1). NCBI lineage: Eukaryota > Metazoa > Chordata > Mammalia > Eulipotyphla > Talpidae > Condylura > Condylura cristata. The sequence continues at coordinate 25,625,182 of NW_004567127.1, read as the reverse complement.
CACACAATGGCTGCCCAAGATTTGAAGTTTTGCACGAGAATATTCTTCAGCTAAGGGCACCCACCTTACAATGGTGATGTTAAGGACACGGTTGTTTTATCACTACCAAGTCAAACTTTGGTATTTTATTTCATTTTGCACAGATATCAGGATGTTGGTTATAGAGGTTAATATAGAGGTCAGAATCATTTTCAACATGCTAGTTTATACCAACATGAAGCTACCTCTTCCTCCATAAGCAAATGTTTCTAGGGACCAGTTTTATTTATCATCTTAGACAGATGCATCAAAAATGTTTTACTAGTTTCTGTCACAACAACCAAAAATAACGCTTGGGGAGGAAAAAAATGCTTGCCTTGCCCAGGAATATTTCCATAATAAAAATCTTGGGTGTTTATTCATTTTGGTTATAGAAAAAGCATTTTGTTCATGCCTGGTAGAAGATACAAGTTCTCAATGTGCTTTGAAATCAGATTTTAATTAGGAAACCACTTCTTAAGAGATGTACCATCTTAGACATGTTTAAGAAAAGTCCTACTTCTGAAGAGATATATTATGTAGTTTATAGAAGATTTCGATGAGGTGAGTTTTTAATAGTTGAAAAAGAAATTTGCTATTTGACTTTTAGTGTTTTCAATTATTGATAAAACTTACCTAAATCTGGACCAAACATTTGATTTGGGGAATCTGGAACTTCAGTGAGATAGAAAACTTACTGTTAGGGTCCGAGAACTTGATTACCGCAAAAGACAGTGTGTCACACAAGAATGCAATTCGCAAAGTAGAGTTTATTGGGCTGGCTAGCCAGGATCAAGCCATTCCCTGCCGGACACGCAGGGTTCAGGCAAGACCCTGACCAAAGGAAAGTCAGGGAATATATAGGCCTGCTTGACTGTTACATACGTCATAGCCTGCACAAATTCAGAGTCCGCGCAAATTCAACTTAGCAAATGGATTCAAAGGTTAACAGACTTCAAGCCTGGGTCACAGTTCAACCACCCAAGGACAGGTTTCCAGGAATAGATGTCTCATTTCCTGGTGCCTCCAGTCCAATCAGCCTGGGCCACACCATTCCCATTACCCAATCTATT
>NW_004567127.1:25584386-25623991 GCF_000260355.1 Condylura cristata | reverse complement strand
TTAAAGATTTATTTATTTATTTATTGTTTAAAGATTTATTTATTTATTCATACAGAACTGGGGTACAAGCCAGAGGGTGAGAGGATTCACCAGGAACAGAGTGAGGAGCAGAACAGGCAGATCCACAAAGTACACTGCTGAGGGGAGCAGGGGGCAGTCAGGAGAGGTCTGCCAGGCCATGTGGATCTCCTCAGGGCCAGGTGGGGATCTAACTCATGCAGAATTGGCTTAAGCTTCTTAATGCAGTGCTTTAACCTGCTGTGCCTCCAGGGAGGGCCCCAATCAATGTAAATGTACATTGTCCCTCTTCAACCTATCCTGCATTGGGGGTGGGGGGGTGTGTGCTTGCCTGGGCTAGTTTTGCTCAGGCCTGAGTTACTTCCTCCATTCCTTCACTTACAGGTTCCATGGCAGAATACAGGGTCCATTCATGTCGTATTAGCATTTTGTTTTTGTTGTCACCACAGGCTTTTTCAAGCCATACCTTATGCCAAATGTAAAACAGAGATAATATTCATTTCATGCCTTTGTTGAGGGGATGAAGTGAGATAACATAAATAAAAGTGACTAACAGACTTTGACTGAAAGGGGGAATTCGTATTCATACACTAAAAAACTAAGGTCTTACTGTAATGGTCCAAGGAAAAAAACTTAAGATAAAATCTCACTAAGAGTCAAACCGGCATTTCCCTTTACTTTCTATCTGCAGATCTCAATGTTTCAGAGGGCATGAAATCTTTGGCAATCATCTGTTGCCACCAAAGCCCCATTAAGAATGTCCTTTTTATGGATAATTATTTAATAGCTACTGGAAATACAGCCTTCCAGATTAAATTCTCATGATAATTGGCCACTGAAAAAAAGGAAAATCTTCAGCATTTACTCTCCTAAAATTACCCTGCCTGTCTCCAAAAGCTGACAACTTCTAAACTGAACCTTGAATAACTGTTATCAAGGAGAAATAGCGGCTCCTTCATTACCAAGCCCTTGAATTAGTGAGGTCTATGCTCCCATTTCTCCTTTATTCATTTCATATTATTCACTGGTTTCAAGTTAGCTAGCTGGATGAAGTCCTTTGTTTGGTTCTTAATCATTCCATTTCAAAATGGTAAATTTGCAGATCTAAGGTTTTCTAGAATTCTCCCTTTACACCATAAACTAATTGGATGTTTTAAATTTAAAATGAGAAATCATTAGAATTACAATAAATGAGACTGAAGAGTAGATCATACCAATACAAGTACCTGAATGTATCCTGCTTCTGGGAAAGACTTAAATAAATTAAGATTTAATCCTTGACATTGAAGGGAATGTTTTGATTTCAGCACTGTGCTTCAGAAGTCTTAAAACATTAAAAAAAATAGATTGCTGGAAAAACCCTTTATGAGATGAGAGATTTTTCACATACCTCAATCAGGTGTCAAATATACTGGTGTTTCTAGATAGAAAATTTATGTAGGTATGGGAAATGAGTTATAAATCTCTGAGTTCACTTGAGTAATTTTTCTAGAAAACACATGAATTTCACAGAGGTGAAAGCTGAATTACCTTTCTCTTTTAATCAATGTAGACAGTCAATTGGAAACATGGCTTAAAAGTTTCTCCTTTTCTGTACTCAACAATATATTGCCTGAATTATCTGGGTAAATTGTTTTGCTTCTTAAAAAAAAAAAAACCTTGTGGGTTTTTTCATACATTTTTAAAATGTCTGTAAATCACACTTTTTTCAAAACATTATTTAATTTCAAAATTTATCCTTTTATCAATTGTATATAAACACTGCTCAATATTATGCCAGATGATGTGATGTGTGATTATGCAACCCAAGGCTTTGTTTGGCCAGATATGTAAAGCAAAATTGAAAAATAGATATAAGTAAATGAGAATATGCCATAAATTGTTATATCCTCTAGAATAATCTCTCATCATAAAAGTGAGACCTAGTGTTTTGGCAATGCAGATACAAAAAGAGCTCAGGAGGAAAGGTCTTTATTTTTAAAGACAGAATAGGAACATGGGTTTGTAGGACAGCTTTTACATAAAAGTGGCAGCGTGACCAAGAGAGTTTGAGGAAAGGAGGAAAACTTTATGGAACCATGTTTTTGGGCAGGGGAACCCTAAAGGAAGGATGCCAAGGGAGATGGGGAACATATTAGATATAAGCTAAAAGCTCACACATAACATTGGGTTTTCAAGTAAGCAAGCAAGGGAGAAATGTTTGAGTTTTTAAAAGGCATTTTCAGAGTGTTGACCACACATATGGAATCAGACTTCTAAAATTTCTGCCTGAATAATAAAAATAAAGATGGTTGTTATCACCTAGGTTTGTCGTAAAGCTAAAATCTGCTAAAGTATTTAAATTAAGCATATGTATAATTAGCCCTTAAAGTAGCTACTTTTATTGGGGTGGGGTTGGCAGGGGGAATGTGTTACACCAGCCAGCAGCATGGAGAATGACTTGCAAGGACATACTTTTTGAGCTAGACATGGACTATTCATAACCATAGATAAGGTAAAACTCACCTTTCATCTCCCAAGTCCAGGAGAAAGGAGAATTACATGGTATCTAGAAGATATTCAGCCCATGTAGGATATTGCTATAGAATGAAGTGAACCAGACAAGGACCTATTGTAATAAATATGGAAACTCAGTCACATCTTAATTTTGAGTAGGTCCTGGAATATCTCTGAGATTTTATTTCATCAAATGAGGGCAATGGTATTTAGGGGATTATTGAGAGTTTTAAATAAGGCCTGAGAATGTATTTTAAGTACTAACTTGTCCCAAAAGTGTGAAGGTCAATGTGAGAACAAGAAAGTAAAGATGCATAAATCTTAGAAAGTATATCCATTAGGGAGAAATAATCACCTTAACATTTTCTTTGTAAGTTTGAGATGATGTATCAATTCTCTTTGCCTCAAAACCATGTCAAATAAAAAAATTAAGGATTTATAGACTATTTGTTACATGCATAATCTGCTCCTAGAAAGGAATGAAAATATTTTCTAAAATAGTGGAAACAGTAAGTAACATTGCTTGTAATGCGGTAAGTCATGAGATTATGATCTCTGGTTTTCATGGGAAAAAAAGTGTATTTATATCCCTACACACACACACACACACACACACACACACACATATGCACATCCACATGTATATATACCTATTCATAAAACCCGTAAGTTTTCTAAGAGGTCATGCTAAGAGATATTGTGCTGTATTTTTACATTTTCAGATGAAACTACATAGTCAGTAGCTAGGGATTGGAGGGATGTCTACGTTGCTTTAGCCTGCACTGTTCTGTTGCTAGCTCTGACTGATACATCTTGTTTTTAATGAGTTAGAAAAATTTGAGGAGCTTCTGGGTGGAACAACCTTAATACAATTAGTTCTACCTCTAGAGCTTAACACTCTTTAGGTTTTGGATCATCCAGCCTTCCCACCTGAAATTCAGATATTTGTCTGAGGAGTTTTGTATTCATTGCTTATTTAGGACACTCCAGCTTGCCTGTCACTCCCCAGGAGGAGAGGGGTTGGTGCTGAGAAGTGGATCTGAAGTTGAAGTTTGCAATTCTAGTACTTTCCTAGTCATTCTCAAAGGACAGGTTATTTTCTATTATAGGCTCTAAATTTAAAAAATGATAGTAAAGGTAAAAAAACAAAAACCTTAAGTTTTCACTTATTCAAATTATGTTTATTGAGGTAAAGTAGTTTTGCATCTTTATATTGCTCTGAGGAGTAAAGGCTTAAACCTCTACAAATATAGTCCATCATCAGAGACCTAACAATTCTCCACCATGATCCATTGTGTCCCTTCACCTCACATCCCTACCCCAACATGCTGTCCCTCTGGTTGGCTCAGGCACATGTTAAGAATTTATTATTGGATTGGATCTGACTGGTCCTCTGACTGATCTCTCTAATGTATGTACAATTGAGATGACCTAATATTTACTTGCCTTTCTTTGGCATATTTTGCTTAGCAGTTCCATCATCCATGTTGTCACAAATGACAGGAGCTGCTGAGTAGTATTCCGGGGTGTGTGTGTGTGTGTGCGCGCACACACGAGCAAGTATGTGTGCTCACACACACATGCTATATAGGTAGTATATATACATTTTTGCAATTCACTCCTCTGTCTTTGGGCACAAAGTTTGTCTCTGTAACTTGTGTTGCAATCAACACAGGAAAATAGGGACATATCCCTTCAAATTAGTGATTATTTTTTTGTATTCTTCAGGTACATACCTAGGAGTAGAATTGCTGGATCATTTGGTAGGTCTAGTTTTTATTATTCTGAGAAACTTCCATAGGGGCTGGACCAGTTTACATACCCATCAACAATGTATAAATGTTCTTTTTCATCAACATTCTGGCCCAGTCTTGTTGTTTCTGATATTTTTGATATGAGCCATTCTCAAATAAGTTGGGATACATTAAACTATGGAAAATGAGCAGAAACCTTTGTTCAGTATGTTTAATCAGCTTCAAAGGTTTTTTGTTTGTTTGATTTTGTAGCATTGGTAAAATCAGTAATTTAGGAAAGCTTTATCCCTAATGTTTCCTTTTATTTTTTTTTAATTTTTAAATTTTTTTTTAAGATTTATTTTTTTCATATAGAACTGGGGTACAGGCCAGAGGCACAGGGGTGGTGAGAGGCTTAACTAGAGACAGAGTGGGAAGCAGAACAGGCAGCTCAACGAAGCACAGTGCTGAGGGGAGCAGCGGGTGGGTCAGGAGAGGTCTGCCGCGCCATGTGGGTCACCTCTGGGGCTGGAGATGGAACTCGTGCTGAAGTAGCTTTAGCTTCTCAGTGCTGCGCTTTAACCTGCTGTGCCACCAGGGAGGGCCTTTTATTTTTTTAAGATTTATTTATTTATGCAAACAAAAGCTGGGGTGTAGGCCAGAGGAGTGAGGGTGTGGGCAGTGAGAGGATTCACCAGAAATAGAGTGGGGAGCAGAACAGGCAGATCTACTTACATACACTGCTGAGGGGAGCAGTGGGTAGGCCAGGAGAGGTCTGCTGTGCCATGTGAGTCTCCTCCCTGGCTGGGTCTCCTCCCTGCACTTGTACTGAAGTGGTTGACCATAGCTTCACAGTGCTGAGATTTAAATGCTTGCACCACCACGGAGGCCCCTGTCCCTAATATTTCTTAATGTACATAGTTTGCATAAACAAACTTTCTTCTTCTATACATGCTCCTTTACAACACTACTCTTTCCTTTCTCCTGCCCAGAAATAGAATCTAGGCCCTGTTCCCTTTGGTCTTGACAGACTGTGACTTTCTTTGAACAGCAGAAGGACATTGAAGTAACGTCATGGTACTTCAAGGCTATGCCTTAAGAAGTCTTAAAGGATCCATTTTTTCCCATCTTGGAACGCTTAAAATAAATCAAGTTTTTATTAAGGCAGAACATGTTGGGGTTATTTGTTTGCAGCAACAACATAGCAGATAGGCTCAACACATGATCCATATGTGAAGTGAGTACACTAATGTGTGTGGCCCAGTGAATCAGTAAGATACGCATAAGACTTGTATGATCGGCACACAACTTTTCACTCTGAAATGGTCTCATTCTCTCACCAACAAGCACCTATTTCTTCTTAGATTCATCCCCATGCATATTTTTAAGCCAACTTTATGGTACAAGAAAAAACTATCAGCTATGACTTATTGACCTATAACATCCTATGCCATTTTCCCTCTGATTCATATTTTTGAGTGTAAAAATATAATTGTATTTATGTTTCAGATACTTCCTTATAGATTTTAGATATCCAAGAAAAAAAATTGTATAATCTAAATTTCTCTACTGGACTACAGCATATTTGCCCTGGTCTTCTATTTCTTTTATTTGATTCCAATGTAAAAACTTATACCTCTAAGCAACATGTGGTATTTGTCACACTTAATATTCATTTAGTTAATCCTCTCAAGTAATAGTAAATGAGGTGTGTTGGCAGCTGTGATACCATATTGTAATCGGACTTACTGCCAAAAATGTTAACTACTATGTTTGAAATAAAATAACCATTATTTTCATAATTAGTATATCATTTTTATTGTTAGTTCCTGTTTTCTGAACCAAGATATCTTAAATATACATAAATTTAAATACACCTAAAGTTGTGTGTGTGTGGGGGTTATAGCTAGAGGATTTCTCACTTTTTAAATACTAGCATTAGTAACATGTGAAATTACAATGGTTGTTAATTTAGCTAATATGTACTAATTTGGTAGAATTTATGCAACATATTAATTTAAAATTAATTTAAAAATAAAATTAAATTGAGAGGGAGAACTCTATAGCGTAAGTCACAACATATATTTGTGAATGAAGTTATACGATCCAAGATTCTGAAACAAAGTAAAATTCCTCTTCCTATAAAACTTTCCTGTGGTTGGTCTGTTTCATGGGTCATTGTGCTTTCAAGCAGCTCCCTCCAGTGTTTCATCCAACCCAGTGCAAGAGACTCTTTTAGGCTTCATGTGCCTGTATTATTGGGGCACTAACACTTGCTCTATGGCTGAATACCTGAGGTGAAAAGAAAATTATACATTTCTTCTCAATATAGCTAAAATAAGACATATTATGAGTAGATTTTATGATCCAGTCTTCATTATGAATAAATTATTCTAGGCTGTAGAACACACCAGAAGTGGTCATATCATAAAAACAATGACAGCCCCTCTTTTATGTGGGAGGTGGGAAGAGGGTGCCAATATCTCCTTTGTATGTTCTAGTAAGGCTGTCACAAGGTTCCTAAACTGATGCACTCACAGACTCATGTGCAGACTTCACAAGCCACATTGTTAGTATGTATATATTATTGCCATGTCACAGATAATGGGTATGGGGTAGAGCCATGAAATAAAAAAAGAAAAGCATCCCTAAGATTTGTTAGATGAAGACTAAGATAGATGGATCTTCATCTTTAAGATTACAAACCAACTGTCATTTGTCATCTTTAATGGCACAAAAAGAGACCTGTCTAGAAGGAAGTTCTAGGGAACTAACCATGAGAAAGAACAGATGATGTGGCTTACTTGTGAAAAGCAGTTCATGTCAATCTATGTTCTTTCTAGATCTGGAACCCAATACATTCCTTTTTTGATTAAAATGACCTGAATTAGATTTAAAGTCAAGCCCCTGAAGTAGTGCTCAACTCAATGAAGAAAAAAAAATCTTGTTTTACTTCAAGTATCTGTGTATCAGTTCTTGGAAGACATGGCTGCAAAATTCTGGAGAAAAATCATATAGCTCATAGTAAAGCTTAATAGACTTAAGAGAATTAGAGAATCAGACATTTCTATTTTACTATATGTATTTGTCAGCATAAGCCCCTCAATGCAATCAATTTCAGCTGTTACCATGAAAAATCAGCATTTTGTGAGTTCACGAGCATGTAAGTCAATGGGGTACCTCTTTAGAACTTAAATGTTTGTTTTGTCACTCACCTTTGTGATATTATTTTTTAATAAGATCTATGTAAAATGTTTGGTTTGGTCAACTCTTTGGCTAGAGAACTCAAAATACTTCTTAGAGGAAACATTGCTAGCAAGTATCAAGTTGACTTCATTGCTTTATTATTTAGAATCCTTATGTGAGAGGAAAATGGAAGTATTCAAAAGCTATTTGTTGAATTTAACCTGTATTATCAAATATATAGACATTTTCTAAGGGTGGCTTTGGAAATATCTAAGCTTTCTAAATCAAGTGCTTTGAATGAAAATATTTGATAAATACAAACATACACTGATATAATTCCAATGCTTCTAAAGGTGATTATCAAAGGTTATTTTTTGAACAGATTTATATAATACGTCAAGCCTTTATAAAGTAACTGTTATCATAAAGCACACTAACAGTACAGTCTTTGCTATTATCAGTTTCTCTACTTTAGACACTTTTACTATATTCTTACTTACTATGTCCGTAATTACCCATAAAGTCTAACTTTTTTTTGAGATTTATTTATTTGTGCATACAGAACTGGGGGACAGGCCAGAGGTGCAGGGGCGGTGAGAGGATTCACCAGAGACAGAGTAGGAGCAGGATATGCAGATCTATGAAGTACACTGCTAAAGGGAGCAGTGGGCGGGTCAGGAGAGGTCTGCCACATCATGTGGGATCACCTCCGGGCAGGCAGGGATGGAACTCATGAGGAAGTGGCTTTAGCTTCTCGGTGCTATGCTTTAACCCGCTGCGCCACCAGGAAGGGCCACCTAACTTGAATTTTTAAGCTGCCATTTATACTGAATTTGAGAAGTTAAAATTCTCCAGCCCAGGTTGGAGACTTGCCAGACTGTATTAACTTTAGATTAGTGGGCTCCCAACTTTATTTTTGCAACATTTGATGGTAGCAAGTTCTAAGCACCATGTGTCACATAAAGTGGATGACAGTAGGGTGGTTTCTAGATGCAGAGGCACAACTATGAATAATGGAACTGAAGAATCTATAATAAGTTACTGCAGGTGGTGACTCCCGAGGAAGACAGTTCTGTGTAAAAACAGCACCAATTAATGACAGATGAAAAAAAAAAAAAATAGAGAAAAATTCTTTTGGCACGTCTAACAACCTAAGTCACTAAGGCTATAAAAATCTTGAGTATTTTAATATGCATTATGAATTTTAATTTTTTCTAATGTCCTTAGAATGCTTTAAACTAACTTTTCAGAATAAAGAATGTGCATACTATGTAAAGTACTCTACCCTACTCTGAAGGTTAATTCATCTTGGACCAGGATCTTCTTATCCAGGGGCAACATTCAGTGTCATGGAGTGTGGCAAAGATAAGTTCAGATCGCTATAGTGTTAAATACACAGTAGGCAAGAAGGGAACCCCAGGCGTGATGAAGTTTATCTTTGTGAAAATACAGTTATAATGTGTAGTCCACGGTTAATAGTTGCAGCTGTGAAAAGTGTCCAAGGTTATGGTGTTCCATCAAGATGACAGCTACAACACAATTAGTGTCTCCCTAGGTAGAACTCATGGACATCGCTTATCTCAATCTGAATAAACTTCAGAGCAGAAAGATAAGTGAATTACAGATTTATGTGACAGCAACCAAACAAACCTCACTGTAGCAAGACATGGGCTACCATCTGATCAAGTTTTATGGTTTTTTTTTTTTTTTAATGATCCACATGAGTGGACCATTATGCTAGTCATGTACTCAGTTTAAAATAAATTTGCATACAGATAGAGTCCTTAAAGCTTAATTTGTGCAAGTAGATACCAAAGTATTATGAAGTGTTGTCCAGAGGAATGAATGAAAAAATGTTTAGTGACAATCACAGACCTCAGAAAATTCATCAAAGACTGTTTCGTTTTGAATCTAGCCCACTTTGTTTAAAAAGTGTTTTTCAAAATTAAGAGAAAATAACCATCAATGCCTTTTCCCCTATTCATGTCCACTCTGATTGAGATGTGATAGTCATCATGTCCACTGCCATTCCATTAATGAAAACTAGTCACCCGTAAACAACTCAATCACAAAGGAGGGTGGGAAATGCCATCAGTCTTCCTAATTGTGCTAATTATTACTAATATGAAGATACAGGATGATTCAGGTGCAGTCAGGTTCTATGTGCTGTCTTACTAGATGTAAAGAGTAATTCTATCATCTGATTATATCAGTGTTCTCAGAGGAAAAACATTATTCTCACCAATTGAGATGGAATACTTTCTAAGAAATTGTTTAGGAAGTTTCTTTGGTTTCTGTTGTATGCTCACTTAATTGGATAAGGTCACACTGTTTTAAACTAAGCATCATTGTGTACATCATTCTTCACAAACCTCTGATTTCCATTTGGTGCCAAGAGTTCCCTGATTAGTGATGGTTTTCTAGGCATGATAAGATGTGATTTACTGCAGGACCGGTTCATTTCTAAGCCAAAGTTCATATTTTCCAGATAATATTCAAAATGCAAGGCAAATAGTTGTAAGCATCAAAACATTTGCTTTTGACGTACCCAGTAAAATAGCTCTCTTCTAGAAATCTTGAAGTATTCTCTAAGGCTTTTCCTGAAGAGATGTTGTGGGAGTTTTCCCTATTGCTTCACATGAAAATCTTTCTAAAATTGTGTTTTCATCACCTATTCCTTTCCTCAGTTTAATCCACAGCAGACTTTAAAAACCTGTGCATCTCTGTCTTCGGCATCTTAAACATCTTGGAGGTCCCTGCCTCCCCTCCCCGCCTTGGCTCTTTCCCCAACAATATTCATGTACTGTTCTGTGACAGGTGAATCACCTGCATGTTTTTCCTTTATCATTAACCAACATTTAATTGTCTATTTTTACAGCTATTTGACAAGCTATTACAGACAAAAAATATGTTGTATCTTCACAGAAATAAATTGCTTTTGCAAGTAAAATTTCACTGAGCAAGGTGTTAAAAGTGTTATTACACAGTACTCTCAAAAGTGTAAAATTTGTTTTATCTCTTTTCTAATGACACCATCTTGCCAAGTTGCTGGCAAATACTTTTCTTAAGAGGTATTCCATCCCTCCCTAAAGGCATTCTTAATTTAACCAGTATCATTGCTTAATGCTGTTGACCTTTCAGTAACACCTATCATAGAGGATACTTTTTTCCAAATGCATTTTATTAAAGGGGAAAAAAATCCTTGTGTTTAAATATGCAATTGTGTTTATGTGGCTTGTACATGAAATGTTTGTACAAGTGAAGTATTTATTTTTGGCATCTCTTAAATTAGTGCTCATGACTTCTACTTAGGAAAAAGGTTTACATTTTCCATTTTAATACATTTTTCTTTTACCGATAATCTAGAACTGATTTGCAAAATATTGGCCATTGTATTTTCCTCATATTTTAAGCAGTTTATGAAGATTTCCTCTAAACTAGTCTTTATTGCTTTACTGCTCTTTTTCCATAACAAAATGACTTGAAGTTATAATCTATCCCATACATCTAGCATTTGAAGAGTTTGTTTCACATAATCAGTGATACATTAACTAGTAAGAATATTTCTATCAGCATCTTTATTGTGAAATTGAAAATGAAATAAAATGACAACTCTGAAGTAAAAGGAGACATATGACCTGCTAAGAGGCCAAATTTTAGGTGGGTAATTTTTTTTTCTTTTGAGACACAGATAACCCAAAATATGCTGTAAGTCAATCAGAGTTAGACATAATTAGATATGACAGACAGCATGGCATATGTCTGCTTGTGGGTGAAGTGAAAGCTGCTTTCACCTCATCCTTATCCTTCTGTGTATCTGTATACTGGTATACACAATGGGGGTGGGCTGGTTAACTTGAGCATGAATTAGATGGGATTTGACAATGAGTAGCTGCTGATTTTTTAGGATTTATTTACTTATGCATACAAGAGCTTGGGTGTAGGCCAAAGTTGTGGGGGGCAAGGGCGGTGAGAGGATTCACCAGAGACAGAGTGGGGAACAGAACAGACAGATCTACTGAAATACAATGCTGAGGGGAACAGCAGGCAAGACAGGATTAGTCTGCTGCACCATGTGGGTAAGCTCTCTGGCCAGGGATTGAACTTGTGCTGCAGTGGCTTCCCATAGCTTCACAGTGCTGAAACTTAACCCCTTGCATCATCAGGAAGGCCCCTGGATAGCTTAATCAATAGTGTCCTTTGGAATGAAAATCTGGTTTGAAGATTGACTTTCAGAAATACACACCTAGATATTGTCAATAAATAGAATGGCTGTTATAAACAAATATTCATGTGAACTAAACCACAAAAATGTTTACTCTTTAGGGCTATGTATAATACACAGTAAAGTGGCCCTGTTTTTGAGTACTTTGTTAACTTTTATGATCCCACTTTCCTTTGACTTTCTGTGACCATGAAACCACTATGGCAACCAAGGGAGGATGAAATAAAGTTCTTTATGTCTTCTAATTCACCAGCCCTACACCAAACATCTTGAAAACACTTCTTTCACAGTGAGGGTTTAATTCTAGCAATCAAACCCACCAGCAAATGTGTCAAACACAATCAAGCCTAGCATTTGTGTTATTACAACGTCAATATGACACCTCTGTTGTCCTAGAAAACTTAAATCATCATTGGGATTATCAATACCGGTACTTTTGCTTTATTTAAGAAATTGATTACTTTAACATTGCAGAATGGGAAAATAAACTCCTCACAGATCAATAAAACACTACCTTCTCTCGCATTCCATTTTCTTCCTGATAAATGTTCTTGATAAACGCTACTTTGACTGTTTGCCTGGCTAACACAGTCTGTGTATTAGGTTGAAGCAGCTGCTCCTGACACACTGCTCCATCCTCAATGTCCTGTTTCCTTTTCAGCATCTCATCAACAGTCTGGGGACCGTATCATGTGCTGAAAACATAACACTATTGTGAAAGGAATTAGTAGAGGATGGCTGCCTGCAATTGATAGTAGTCTCTGTGAATCATACAACTAAATCTTTATTGTAAAGATGGTTTGGGTCACTTGGCACAGAACTTTTGCCTTGTTACAGCACTGCAACATACTTGAAAAAAACAAGGCTTATAAAAGACAAGAATTCTTAATAAGACTAATTACTAAAACCACAGAAATTGAGCAATGAGTAGTACACCCCAATATTTCTTGACCCTTATGTATGAACATGCAAAACATCTAAAAATCAAAAGCTTGGAGTCACTGATTTCTAAGTGTAAAGATAGAAATTCATTGATTCTGGTTTTAGCTACAACATATATGAATATAAGTATATGTGACTAAATATTCAGTTTATTAATAACACAAGATCAAATATTTTTTGCATCTATTTCATATTAACAGGTTGAACTGTATTTTTTTTCCGTGCAGTAACATTGGTTTACAACTCTGTATATAATTTAGTGGTTCATCTGTTTTCAAACATATGTTTCCATAGCACACCTAACACTACCAAAGCACTCATAATCCTTCATGATAGTCCATTGGGTCCCCTCCACTCTTAACTGCCCAGTCTCTATACCCTGACTTTTGGTCACCTCAATTCTGCAGTCAGCTTTGTGGAGGAACCTTAGCTTAGTTTCCTCATTGCTTTTTTTCTCCCATATATATTTCACATAAGAGTGAAATCATCTGGCCTTTTCTTTCTCCTTTTGTCTTATTTTGCTTAGCAGAATCCCTTCCAGTTCTAGCCATGTTGCCACAAATGGCAAGATTTCATACTTTCTTCTTCTATAGCTGAATAGGATTGCTTTATTTATATAGGCCACATCTTCTTACCCCACTCATCTGCTGTCGGTCACTTAGATTATTTCCATAACTACTGTAAATATTGCTTTCCTGAATTGATTTTAATTAATGACTTGTACTTATCCTAATATTGTGTTTTTTACCACAAAACTCTTACTCCCATGAGATTAAGCTATCATACAGTTGATTTTAATCAGATTAATATGTCAGTGACTGTTTATTGAATGAGTGGATAAATGAGTGATGAAGGAAAAGCCCTATCGTGGACACTTAAATCATGGAAGGCAGAGTATATATTTCATTGTCTTCTTAAAAAAAAAGTCATTTATTGGGCAAAAGTAAACAATAAAATAAAAAGGTTAATTATTCAAGACCGTGATGATGAACATGAAACTTGAACTTGATTATTTAGCAAATATCAGTTGACTGTCTACTATGTGTTAATAAGAATTAATTATTTTTCACATGTCCAAGAAGTGGGTATTGTCCTAATTCACTGATAAGCAGACTGAGGATTAGAGAGGATAACAACTTGCACTGAAGTGGGATTATAATAAAGATAGGATTCAAGATCAGTGTTCGACAGCAGAGCTCATTGTCTTTACCTTCTATTCTAACAGCCCCTACCTGAGACTCCTACCTGACTTTGGTTAGTCATTTTATAAACTGCTACCACTTTTTATAACTTTATAAACATGTAAAATTTTCTAATATTCTATACCTTTATTTATAAATGATACTTTAGTAGGTCAAATCTATGAGTGGAATTTTTTATTTGTGAGATCATCTCTGTGTATTTTAGGGAACTGGCAAGAAGAGCAGAACTGAGAATTTGAGAGAAGAGATGAATTGGGAGAATAGAACAATAATCTAACTGGCCTGATGATGGCCCAAAATACACTGACTACACTAGGAGTGAAAGTACAGGGAAATCTTTATATGTGGAAAGAAAGATTAGAAAAAACTAAAAAAAAAAAAAAGAGTAGGTATTCAACCCAAGAACATAAAATCTTTTTGTAGTTGAAAGCAGGGGAGAGTTCAAATACATTCGTTGGAATCTGCTTGCTATACCAATAAGTCTCTTTCTATATACCAACTCCCCATATGTTTTTTAGAGCTTGAATTTGAAGCTACAAAGGTCTGATAGTAATCTTCTAGGTGCTTAGAGAATTTCACTTGTCAAGGACCTCATGCAGGACTTTTCTAATCTCTGGCTGAGGGAAAGGGCCAGAGATTAGAAAGGAACTGTCTAGTGAAATGAGTTACCTGGACTGAACAAAATCAGTGAATGAGGCACTATGTAGGTCTATTTGTTCAATGGCTTTTTGGGGTACATTGTCACATCCAGAGCAGCTGGCAGGGAGGAGTGGAGCAGCATATATTCTAATATGGTTAACTTATTCTAATGAGCTACATTCTCTAAAATCAGACTTGCTGATGTTGGCAGGAAATAAATTTAACTCCCCTGCACAAATAGATGCAAAGCTGAATTCTCCAATACATTTCATTTTTCACAAGGTAATCAAGATTCATAAAACTTGATTTAGGATCAAGGCCCCAGGGAGTCAAAGTCCTTAGGGAAATAACAAAATTTTCTAATGAGAATTATGTTTTAATGGTGTTAATCTCACAGGATCTGATAAATGGACACTGTGGAGCTGAACTTTATTTGGCTTCATGGTCCTTTCTCCCATGTATTTCATTCCACACCAAGACAATCAAATACATAAAATCTGCACTATTTTGTTCTGGCCCAAAAACTCTAGTATGTCCAATCAAAAGAAGTAGATAACGCATTTTCTAAGGTTATCAGTATCTTCAATATGATTCTGTGTTCTTAACTCCCCCCCCATGCCTTTTTATGAAACAAACTAGTACCTGTGTTCTCTTCAGTTTCCCAAGAACTTTATTAATTGTCCAATTTTTCCCAGCCCCCAGTATATTTATCAGCAATTGCTCCTCCTCAAATAACAACCCATTAAGAGGGAGCTTTTTGGCAGCAAAATGAGGGCCTGATAATTATGATCACATAGAATTCTCAAAACATGCTTATTTTAAAAACATGACCTGCTTTCAGCTATTACCATGTGCCTACATAAAGCCCTTGAGTGCATGTCTGGACTAAGGAGCACTCAGAACTTCCAGGACAAGCATTTTGAGTTCAAGATTGATGATATTAAATCTGTCTGCTACCTGGTTTCTGCTGAAGACAAGTTTGCATCACTGCAGTCAAAGTAATTAATGGCAGACTTAAAACCCTTCTGTTCTGTGTGTGTGTGTGTGTGTGTGTGTGTGTGTGTGTGTGTGTAAACTTTAGGTGTCTGACCCTCGGTGCTTCAAGAATTTATATCTCATAACTTTGAAGTCCCAAGTGCTTGTGTCTATGATTGGCTGCACACATCTAGTACTTGTCTTTCTCCTGATTTATTTCTCTACACATTCCAAATAACACTTGTTTGTGATCTTTTTGATATGGTCTATTTTCATGGGTATGTGGTATCTTATTGTGGTTTTGATTTTACTTTCCCTGACAATAAGAATTTTTTGATGTGCTTGTTGGCTGTATGTCTTCTTAGGAGAAATGTCTATTTAGCCCTTTTTTGATTGAGATCTGTGTTCTTGCTGAGTTAAATGAGTTCTTTGTAGACATTGTATATTATCCCCTAATGTGATGTAAGGTATACAAACATTTTCTCCCACTTAGTAGCACTTAGTAGGGCATATATTTTTTAGTACTTATTGCTTTATTGTACAGAGTATTTTAGTATTCCTTTTGTTATCCTTGCAGTAGTAGTCAGTTCTTCAAAGAATCACTGAAACCATCATCTTGGAATGGTTCGTCTATATTTGTGTGTTGGTTTTAACACCTGAAACCAACACACAAATATAGACGAACCATTCCAAGGTTCGTTGGTTTCAGGTGTTAAAACCAACAATTTATTTGAATGATTTTTTTTTTTTGTAGGTGTGAAACAGTGGTCTAGTTCCATGTGCTTGTCCAACTTCATATCAAAACTGTTGATTTGTTGATTCTGATATCACAGTCCCCACACCCACCCATAATATTTCATCCATCACTAGTCTACACATTGTTAGATTATAACAACCTTCCTGCCACCTTAGCACTTCATGTTCGTTGGTTTTGCCTGGAATATTCTGACAATAACTGCTTTTTCCTTTGACCCCATTTATCCCTAGTAGATGGCTTCATGGCTAGTCCCTTTAATTTTACCTCCTCAATGATGCCATTTGTAACATACCTAAGAGGATTCCCAATCACCATCACTGTCACTTCAAATGCATTGGCTTGGTAGCATTTGTCACTATTGCAGATGCTCACACAGTCGTTCGTTTCTGTGTTTACTAGAGTCAGTCCTCTCTGCATGCTCTTATTGGTGCCACCTTTGTGCCTAAAACCATGCCTGGTACATAAGAAATGTTTTCTAAGTGTTTGTGGAATGAACACATACATGAGTGAGTGAGTGAATGCAATGGAATATCAATTGAACAAGAAAATGCAGTGGAAAATCTTTTTGAACATGAACTATTAGTCACTAATTCTCAATGACTACTTTACCCTACAGAGCACATTTAATCTCTTTTCTACTACCTGTATTTTTCTTCCTTAGGACTTTCTTTTTAATTTTTCAAGCCATAAATGAAACAGACTTTAGATCAAAGATTATTAGGCACATGTGCCAATGACCAAAACAATTTTCTATCAGAAAATTCAATCAAGGCTTCTTTAATCAGGACATAAATCTTTCAGATACACATCACAGACTGTAACACATCAGATCATACTGCCATTTTTTTTCTCCCACCTGCCCTCATCCATTTTGCAATTACAGCTTCTCAGTGGTAGAGGGACAGCATGGAGAGGCAGGGAAAGACAACAATACCCTGAAAAAGCAGTTTTAAACATGATGAACTTGGTACTTTTAGTGTATCTCAGTCGGCAATTTCAACTCTCTTGGGGCTGAATGAAATGGAATCAGGCAATGTCGATCAATAATCTGAAATTCTGTTGTAAAGGGTTTGGTATAAAGTGAACATTAAGAGCCAGAGACTGCCTTTACTTCTTCTCCAACCATGCAACATCCTCATTTTCCCATGCATATAGAATGTTTTAAAGTACACTGCATTCCTGAATTTTCTTGAGGTGATGAACACTTAATCAGTTGATCTTTTCAGCAATTTGACACAGTTGTCTTAAAGAGTAACCACTTGGGAGTTAGCTGTGACTGGCAATATTCATAACAAAAGAATGAAAACCTGAAAAAAGAAAAGTATCAAGTAGTACATTCTATTATAAATGAGTAAGAATGCATTATTCAGGGATATTTTAATGGAAATATTTGGTTAGTTCATTTAAAGTAATTGAAATTTTAAAAGTAGACAAGTTCACCTAGTTTACTTTTTGAAACAGTCTAGGATATGCAGTGATGAAATGATAAAGGTAGAAGATATAAGAGGGCTCACATCCCACAAGTTACCTGTTAAACTGGCTCAAAATATCATAATGGTTCCCCAGAGCTATACACACAGTTTTACACAATATAGTTGAAATATGGAATTGAGGGCCAGAAATAAACTGTGTTCAGAAAGCAGTCATTGAATTTTAATGGGAAAACTAAGTCACAGCAAATATTCTTTATGGAGTACCTTATATAAAATGAGAGTTTTCATTAATTATTATGCTACCAATGTTAAGAACATTTTAAAATTTTCTTTAGAACAAAGAAGTTATTTTTTACAAAATAAACCACTATGATGCATTCTATTCTATAGATTGCTTGTAAGGCTTTTTAAATTGGTATTTATTGAGGTAACTATGGTTTACAACATTGTGTATGATTCAAAGGTCACATCTCTTGAAATGTGTATTACCATCACACCATACGCCATTAGGGGTCCCCTCCCTCTCTGGTAGCTTCAATCCTACAGCTAGATATTTATTTTTCTTGGTAATGGATTGGTTTTGTTTTTCTTTCTCTATATTCCACATATTCCTTTGTTTTTCTTTCTCTATATTCCACATATAAGTTAAATCATTTTTTCCCATTTTTTTCTTTCATTATTATAACATCACATTATAAAGTCATGTTTCAGATGCAATTATAAATCAAAATGTGTATCTACTACATTAAATTCACCACGAAAAGTCCATTTCTATCCTACACTCTACAACAGATCCCCTTTGCCTTATTTAGCATCCCCTTTTCTTCTGGCAATCATAAATTTTATATTAAAGTCTAAAAGTTTCTCTTGTTTCATGTCTGACTTATTTCTTCATGTACCATATGAGTAGAACCAGATACTGTTTCTTTCTCTATCTGACTTATGACACTAAGCATTATAACCTCCAAGTCCACCCACATTGTAAATGGGAATATTTCTTCGTGCTTTGAAGAGGTGAGTAGTATTTTATTGTGTGTGCTTACCAGGTCATCTTTATTCACTAATCTGTTAGTGGATACTTAGATAGTTTATAGCTTTTTGCTATTGCTACAGTGTTTTATTCGATATGGAGGTGCATATATCTCTACAAACTACAGTTTTTGCATTCTTTAGGTAAATACTTAGAAGTAGAATAACTGAATCATTTGAAATTTCTATTTTTACCTTTTGGAGAAGTCTCCTTGTTGTTATCAACAAAGTACAAGGGTTCCCTTCTTCTCACACTTGCCTAACACTTGTTTCTTACCTTTTGGATAATAACCATTTTACAGGTGTATGGTGATAGTTCCTTGTTCTGATTTGTAGCTCCCAAATGTGAGAGATGAACATCTTTCCATGGGTCTTTTGGCCATTTGTATGGCTTTTTTGGAGTAGTGCCTTTTCAGATCCTTTGCACATTTTTTAAATGGTATCGTTTGATATTTTATTGGTGAGTTTCATTTTTAAAATGAAAATTTTAAATATATCTTGATTATGAAGTCATTGTTGGACATATGATGTGATAATATTGAATAGTATGTTTTCTCATCCTGGTAAATATATATTGTTGGTGTGAGATAGTTCATTTGTTTCTTTTTTGCTTCTGACTCCCTTGCTGTTTGAGTTGAGTTTGAAAAGTCATCTCTAAGACTGAAGTCATAGGGAGTTTCATGTTTTATTTTTTTTCTATGAATTTTATGATTTCAGATCTTATACCCAAGACCACTTAATTCATTTTGAATTATTTTCTTTGTATGGGGTTAGAATGTGGTTTAGCTTCATGGCACAGTTTTGCCAACACTTTTATTAGAGAGACGTTCTTTGCTCTTGGCTCTTTTGTCTGTCTAGAGATCCAAACACCTACTGACTAAATTTAACAAATGTTGACATCCTCCTATGTTTTCTTCAAAGGTTTCCTTTTTCAAGTAAATATTAAGGTATAGACCCTGTTTAAACATCATTCTCAATAACATCCTGGCTTTTTAAAGGTTATATATATATATATTTAAATTGAGGTGATACAGGCTTACAACACTGCATGTGAATCAAAGGCATCATATTCCACAGATCATGAACCATACCACATCCACCACCAATACCCCATTTTTTAAAGTTAGGCATTATTTGGAATTTAGAGGCAATCATTTCTATAATACAATCAATCTATTGTCCTGATCTCTTTATTGTTCTTTTCATGCTTTTTATCTCTGTAGGCAATGCTAAGGGGAAAGTCTTCAGCTAACAATATGATTTTGAGCAAGTAATTTAACCTCTCCAATAAACTGTTTCATTTGTACAGCACTGTCAATAACAGTGCCTTCCTCATAGGATTAGGAGATTGAGTTATGTAAGACACACTAAAAAATGAACCTGACATAGACAAGATACATAATGTGTGTTAAATTAAATTCACCAAAAATGCATTAAAATTCATTGTCTTTGTTTCCAAACTAGAATTTATGCCATATATCGCCAGTAATTCTATTGGCTCTTTTTCCCATGCTATTATGGTTTTATTCCCATCTCTGTGTGTTTGATGAAATCTTATCTTTTAAAATAGATGGTATCCTTTTAGTTGTTTTATAAATGGTTTCAGAATGTAAAATTTATTTCTTCTGAAATAAGCCACTCCTGTTTTTATTGGTTGGCTATTATTTTTTGGCTGACTCTTAATTTTTATTTATTTTGTTTGATTCCTTTCACAGTTTCTCTCCAAGTCCTCTACCTGCTCACAAAACCCTTGTTTAACAAGCTATATCCCTTTTCCATATTTTGCTTACCATACTCATGTATGTACACAGACAAAAGATAGTTTGGAAAATAACTCTTTTAAGTAACACATACCTATTTTATAGACTACTTGTATAAAACATTAATAAATGTTATGTGAGAAGTCTCCTGCAATGAAATTGTTCTGAAAAAATAAGAAAACATAGATTTAAACAAAATTTAATGAGTTTCAACTGCCAGAGTCCTCAGTGCATTTATCATAGAAATGTATGTAAACTGTATATTCCTCCAAATCATTTAGCAACAGAAATCTTTCCTTCTTCCTCTCTTCTAACATTTATTCCTAAATTATTTATTCTTATTGAGTTAACTCTGTTTACAGACCACATGTTTTTTGTTTTGTTTTGTTTTTTTAAGATTTAATTATTTATGCATACAAGAACTGGGGTACTGGCCAGACATGCAGGGGGTGAGAGGATTCACCAGAGACAGAGTGGGGAGCAGAACAGGCAAATTGACTGAAATATACTGCTGAGAGGAGCAGTGGGCGGGTCAGGAGAAGTCTGCCACACAATGTGAGCCAAGGATCAACTTCATGCTGCAATGACTTTGGATAGCTTCATCGTGCTGTGCTTTAACCTGCTGCACCACCAAAGAGGGCCCTACACACCACATATGTTTTAGGAGTACAAGTTCAAACCTCTTCACGTGTTACTACATCACACCAGCACCAACTTCCCAATGAGTGTCCTCCATTTCCACTGTGCCTTTCTCTATGACCGTACTGGTATCCCCAGCTCTGTAATCTTACAGTGCTAAGTTTTGTCTGCTCCCTTGCAGTTTTTTGTTTCCATATGAATGAATTTGCTATTTTTCTTTCTGATTGACAGCACTAGAACAATCTCCTCCATTTTATATTTGTCATCACGAGCAGCAAGAGTTCCTTTTGTTTGTAACTAACATTTCAAGGTATATATTAAACCCCCTTCACTCACCCATCTGTTCTTGAATGTTCAGTTGTTTCCAAGAACAGGTAACTCTGTTTACACACCCATACCACATTTTTTTTAAAATTTATTTGTTCATACAAGAATTGGGGTACAGGCCAGAGATGCAGAGGGTGAGAGGATTCACTAGAGACAGAGTAGGAAGCACAGTGGGGAGCAGAGTTACCTGGCTATTATGAATAGTGCTACAGTTCACATAGGAATGCACATGTCTTTCTAATAAAAAGAAATCAGAAATCAAATATCTGTCTTGATTTGGTCATTGACATGGATTGTTTCTCAAAAATCATAGGAATTGACCTGAAACCTGAGTATTCTAGTCCATGGACTTCCTCATAATTCTTTCATGTGAAACCAAAACTTAGTTCTTAGTTTAATATTTACCAATATTTAAGTTCAGAAGGAAGTATATAATAATTTATAGAAGAAAAGTGTAGAATGTCAAAGGAACAAGCATAGAGAAATAAATTTTGACTAGGGTATTGAAATAGAGACACAATATGAGTTAAAAGTGTTATTCGGGCCCTCCCTGGTGGCACAGTTAGTTAAAGCACAGAATTAAGAAGCTAAAGCCACATCAGCATGAGTTTGATCCCTGCCCCAGAGGTGACCAACATGGCACAGCAGACCTCTCCTGACCTGCCTGCTGCTCCCCTAAGCGCCTGACCTGCCTGCTGCTCCCCTCAGTGGTGTATTTTGTCAGTTGGCCTGTTCTGCTCTGCACTCTGTCTCTGGTGAATCCTCTCACTGCTCCTGCACCTCTGACCTGTACCCCAGTTCTGTATAAATAAATAAATAAATATAAATCTTTTTTTAAAAAGACTGTTACTCTTTATCTTTAGTGTTCCTCAGACATATATTGCCAAATTAAATGAATTCATATGTAAAAGTATATAACATGCACATGCATATAGGCACAAAATGGTCGTTCATGTCCTAGTCTTCAAATAAGTTGAGTATCCGGATTTTTTGTTTGTTTGTTTATATTATGTAGGCTATCTAACACACAGCAGGATAATATAAACATGGTACTTTTATGAGTCAGCTCATGTCTCAATTTCCTTTATTAATAACTGAAGATACTATAATCTAGTGCCATTACCTTGCATGAAAACTGAAACGGTTAACTGCTATGGGTTGTGTATTTTATGTCTAGCACTGTGTACGTAGGTATCTGATACACTTAGTGTAAGCATATAAATCCTATGAAGTTGCCCAGGGTCACAGCTCTAGTACACGACAAAAACTGGATTGATAACCTGGTAGTTGGTAAAATTCATTATTCGTCAGTTACCCTTCTTCCATATAATCATTTTTTGAATAGGGGACATGTATTTAAAATGAGAGGTCTGTTTTAATTTTGGTTTGTATTTATTTCAATTGTCTTATCATACTCTATGAGATATACTTGCCTCTCTTCTTGTCTTCTCGCCAATCTCTCTGAAAGAATTGCATCAAAAAAACTACCTGATTATGTTTTACATTTGGCATTATGTCGCCAGCAATTTCTGGAGAATTTCTGTTTAAAGCAAAAGCAAGATGAGAGATTTAGAAAATTAGTTGGGTGGGTGTATTGCAGAATTTGTATTGCAGAAATTGAAGTAATAAATAATACAGTATGTCATTCAAAAGGGACAGAGATAGGAACAAATGCAGTAATAAAGAAATAAAGGTTGGTCGAATACAAAACTGGTTCATCTACTAAGAATATTTCTGACCTCTGAACCTGAAGCTGGAGACTGTAGGAAGCCAGGACTACTAAAGCAGAGAGAAAAAATAGTTAACTGATAGTGAAAAAAATAGCACACTGGTAAATCATTTATACACAGCAAAGTAGCAGCACAAGCTTTGCCACAGAAGATGAGTGAACTGTTTCCTTGCACCCCCCCTGAGGACACAGCCTGTTTATGAGGTGAGGGGGAGGGTGCAACACGAAGGAGAAGCAAGTGAAGAGCAGAGACTCTGTACTTTGCACAGTCATGTCCACAGGACTGCTACTCCCACACGATTACACCCACATTGAAGCCTAGTTGAGCTGTCTTCAAAATGATCAATAAATCTGACAGAGATGCATTTGCCAATTATTCCCAGTCAATGCAAGAAAGAATGTGTGAAAGCAGAGCCAGCAAACAATCAACATTCCCTTCTCTCCTGAATACCACCATGATCTCTAATTTTTCAAAGCAAGTCTTCATCCCTTCTCCGCTTCCACTAAGAGTCTCACTTGTTATTTATGATTAAGGAGTTTTAAAATCTTATGATTCTTGCACATATTAACCATAAATGAAAGATCATATATAGCCTTGATGCTAGAGTAACATCCTCATGAGGAAACTGAAACCCATTCAGACTCTGACTCATTGAAGTTCACGAAGCCACCTGCTCCAGTTGGTCTTTAGTCTGATTTCTGAATCAGACGATATAAGAAATGTATCAGTCAATTGAAGCTTATCTTACTTTTTTACCACCCACTCCTCCAAACCTTGCTTCCTCCCTTCATTTCTCCTCTATCTTCCTCTTCCCTTCTCTTAGCTTTAGCATAGAAAATTAAGAGAAAAGGGAAATGCTAGAGTGTGAAAATAATTTTTTTTATCTTTTAAAAAACTTATGTATGTGAATATCACATCCAAGTTCTGTTATATATCTCTAGAATTGTATTCACATTACAATTATAGACACAAAATACAATTGAATTTTGGTATATTTATTGACAATTCTTTATTCTGACATATAAATATGCATGTAATCTGGTTTATTTTAAAGTGCCTGTGCTCAACATCATGTATGTGAAATGAATATTAAAAATGGGGAAAAAAAGTTATAGAGTGAGAGTATAGAAAGTAAAATGAATCATTACAATTAGTGAAATTTGAATGTCTTACTACACAACGATTTTAAAAGGACTGGCTTAAATCTGAAGTATAAAAAAGTCCAAGCCAAATACAGTCTTATAAAATAGATCTCACCTTCTGGTCATGGAAGGTTTGACATGTGGAGTTTGGAGAGGTTTGACAGCTTATCCTTACAAGTTGAAAATCAGTAAACTCAGAACCTCAGCTTTATCTCTTCCTGTATAACAATGATGGTGACCCCATCAGTAACTGATTGGAACTCTAGTCCAGTGTTCACTGTGAACATTTCTTGATCACCTTTTCTTTTCAGTTTAGCAGTTAATATGTTCTAAAATGAATTTGTTGGGGTGGGGGGAAGCACCATATGTTCTGTTTTCTTTAATTATACATCTTGCAAAACTTTTGCTTTCCTCTTTATTTTCTGAAAAGTCACTGGACAGTCATTGTGTATGGCATCATTCCACTTACATGTGCTGCTTATGTTTTGGGAAGATTGAGACATTTACATATTCGTATCCCTTTGTTCTGCATCAAGACATGGCAGCTGAATAGCATTTTGTTCTTTGAGATTTGGCACCGTGTACATTTAAAATATGAAAGCATTATTTCAGTTGTTTAATCTTTTCATTCGTTCCTCCCAGAGCCCAGTACATTAAACTGCAAACAAACAAGTGTGTAGAAAATGTCTTGTTCAAATAGAAAGTTGACTTCATTTCTATTGTTACTTTCAGATTCAGCTGTGTCATTGTTTCATGTATGGAGGCGCAATAAATTTCTGGGCTTTTCAGTTGCCTAGTTTTTGAAGATAATTTTTGCTTTAAGAAGACCTTAGTTTTGTGAGCTATGATTTTTTTTTTTTCCTTAAACCATGGGTCAAACATGTCTGAAAAGTGATGCTATTTACAGAAAAGTTAATAAAGAGTACTTAGATTTACTGAAGTTTCATCCAGTAAACTTCAGAATTAAACACTCTTTTTTTCCTTATGATTACAATGCTACTTATTCATTACACAGACATAGCAACTTGAACAGGGAGACACTGGCTAGGAATTGCCAACACAAAGCTTTGACTTGGTATTGACATGATGGCACAAGTCAATGTTTTAAATAGAAAGCCATAGGTTTTAGTCTGTCTTGGAAAATATGGTACTCCAACTGCAACTTCTTGCTGCTAAGCAATCCTTTTATTTACCCCCTGCTGGCCCCTCAGGATGTCCCCAACCTGAGCTGTTTTCAGACCTTTCTCATCTCCTTTGGTATCTTCTCTCCCTGCTCTACAGGTGACCCCACTTACATGTGCTTGGGAAGACTGTGTCTGTGAGCTTTAGCTTACAGCCTGGTTCCTAAACAAAAATCTCATGCTGTTTGCACCTACCCTTTCCTCTTTTTTTTTATTCTTTCAGGAAAAACCCTCATATTTTCTTTTTATGTCCAAAGTTAACATTTCTAAACTGACTGACTGAATTGTGTCCCAACTCGAGACCCTTCTGGCTTTGCGTTTCAATTCTCCACCTTAATTGGATCACTCCCCCTCACACACTCACACTTCAGCCAAGGTGACTCTTAGATTCAGTTTATCCTTGTCTAGTCAATATTCTGTAGAACACATGTTCTTTAAAACAATTAATGACTTCCTCTTCTATTAATGACTTGTCTTTCTTGTTTGCCTAAAATTCTTGGAAGAAGCACATCTGGTCTGCTTTTCTTTCACAGGATAGTCCTTGAATATCATATTTATTTCATGATTCCAGAGACAACCTTACCTAATCTAAAATCTAATCTTTAGTCACAGACGCTTCAGTTCTTGTAATCCCACATTATTCCCCACAGTCCTCCAGACATTTCAATTTTTTATTATTTCCCAAACAACAAAGGTGGTTGTCATGTAAAACAGTCAATTTAGTACTTAGGCAATTTATTTTTATTTAGTACAGACAAGTGAACTTTGGATTCTTTTATGTTTTAACTTCAAGATTTTCTGTGCCTATCATTTCCTTAGAAAGAGGACAGTTTTTGATAGTCTTATACTTACTCTAAAAAGAAATAAAAATTTGGGCATAATGAGCTTTCAGTTCCCTTTTACCCTACAATTCAATGAGTCCATGGTTCTCAGTATTTTGTACTTAAGTCTGAATCTATAGGATGATTAGATTCATGTGAGGAAAAAGGATAGGTTATGGCAAAATTTTTAATACAGAATATTTTTTTCATAGAATATAAGTAAAAGAATCAAGACACACATTCTAGTAGGTCATATATTTTGAGAAATAATTTGAGTAAAATTCATATAAAAGTTTATTTGTGCATTAAATTTTTCATGATGATTTATCATAGCTCTACATTTATGAGGTCTATTTTTATATAACCTCATTATGTATATCTGTTTACTACCAACTCTGTCCTTCCAGAAAAGTGATGACAGAGTCCTATTTTACCCCCAGAGTTCACTGCCTTTCAGTTCTTCTCAGTGGGAACTGCCTTCACATGCTTTTCATTTGTAATTTCATTTTAAAGATGTCAAAAGGATTCTACTTTGTTTTAGAAACAGTGGGGCACTATCTAAAAGGAGATAATCAAGGAAATCTTCATTGTGTAGGGAACAGACTCCTCCTCCCTCCAGCACTGTCTACCCAGCAACTTTTGTGCCCACATTGCCAGGGTAAGTCCTTCATTGGGAAGTGGACGTTTCAAAATAAGATTGTTAACCCACATAAATTCACATATATTTTTGTGCAGTCCTATTTCTTCATTGCTATGTTCTGTAAAAGGCATTAAAAATCAAATGGAGACATACAGATTTTTTTTCTACAAAGTTTCTTTTATGCAGGGAGACTTAGACACTGAAGTGTCACACTAACTTTCATCAATTACTGCTTAATCTAATTCATGTCTTCTCAGCAGGTTTGAATGTGGAATACTTTTGTAAAACTTGAATCTTTCTCTCAGATCATTATATGTAGAATAACTGTTAAATAGAAGTCAGAATTGAAACAGATGTATATTCATCTCAGTAGGCAAACTGCCCTCATCATCCACTTTTATCACTTTTTTCTCCTTTCTTCCTCCCTGAGCTGAGTCTTCATTCTTTGCAACTCTTTTGTGTTTCATAACGAGTACTTCGTGATTCAGGACTGAGAATATGATTACATTGTGATAGTTATTTCATAGCTTAGTCATGTTATTCATAATATTTAATTTAGGATGGAACTTAGCTTACACATCAGTGTCCCTATGGTAGTGAGCAAATTTTTCTTGAGCTTGCATAATATCAACATGTGTAAAACATCAATAATAGGCAACTCAACAAATTATGAGTAGGTTTCCACTTGTACTCTCCTAATGTCAATTACTGGGAAAATTCTAATATTAGTGAGCAACCATGTTTTCATATACCAAGAATAATAATAATAATAACTGAAGCTTGAATCCTATAAAAGATGGATTTCTAACAAACGAAGATTCTTGTTACCATGCTGACTTTACTGTACCAAAAGAAGTATCTGAGTTAGGAAAGGGTAAACATGCCTCAGCTTGCTGTAAACAGACAAGTCTTTTGCTTCGAGGTAGGTGGGCTTACGACCTTAGCATTGTTGCATTATCATTGTACCTGTCCAGATTCGTGGGGGATGTAGAAACCATGAGAGATTCATCCAGGTTAGTTTGGGAAGGGAGCTGGGAACACATCTGCTGAATGGAAGTAAAACAGAAACAGACCAGATGGTAGGAGTAATGAGGGGGAAGAGCGGAAAAGAAAATTCCCCAAAGAGCTACCATTGGTATTACCACATCTGTTGAAGGAATGGAGAACTAAACAGGGAGCCAGCAGGGTTTCTGGACATTTGAATGAGGTAACTCATCAGGGGAGTCTCTGCAAGAGTTGTTTTGAAATGGTTAGGTAGAAGGGAGGAAAGGTACAGGAATGAGAGAGGTATTTTGTCTGATTTGTTATGTGAGAACATTTCTCCATCTTTGAAAACTACATATATTTGCCAGCAATATGCTACTATTCACTCAGCAAAAACTTTATAAAATGTTAACTTCTTTAAAAAGGCTCACCATTATACCACCAACAAGAAAACCCTTTTTAAAACCTTTTTATAGTTTGATATAATTTATACAAAAAAGAGAAAACAGCTTTTGTTTTCCACAAGCAGCCTAAGATTTACAAATGTAAGAAAATGGCTAATTCAGTTTGTCACAGTCTGCAAAAAATGATACTCTCTCTCAAAGATTCATAGGATATTAAAACATTGTGTCTGCATCATTTCCTTGGTATAAAATTGACAAGAAACAAGCATTTTTAAAAATTTACTTAACATATAAAAATTAGGCCGCTGAAGTAAAAGGCATCAATTTTTTAATACTAAACTACTTAGGATATCTATTAGTTGGATTTCTCTTTGTGTAAAAATAAAACATTTTGCTTTCTCCATCGGAAGGAAGCTGCTAATATTGATCACCTATAGCATTTTACAAAGGGCAGTAAAATAGTTTGAATGTGTATTTTATTGGTGTATATATGTGAAGGAAAACAATTCCCAGAAGAAAAGAGAAGGAAGAGATTAATAATAATCTTATTGTTAATTCAATCCTACAATGTGGATTGTAAAAGTTTAAAGCAATGGGAACATATATTCTACCTTTGTTTTTATCTGATGTAAATGAAAATAAAATATTGCACCTTAAAAGTTTGCTTAAAAAAGGGACTTGAATGAGCAGGCATTATTCCAGAAAACTACCCAAATTGGAAGTGAAAAACTGAAAAGCAGGGAAAGATATAGATAACTGCTGCCTGCTTTATGCAGAGAAATAGACTTAAAAGGGATAGTGACTCTGCTGATGTATGTGTGTACACACACACACACACACACACACACATATACACACAAGGTCTATGGAAAGCATTGAAAATGCCTTTTGAAAGCATTTCTCATCTTTAAAAAATCAGCAATGAAAATATTCTCTGGTGAGGGCCTGTAATATAGCAAAAGCAGAAAGTAAATTTTACATTTGTTTAGTATACTTAATAATTTCTTTACAATTTCCTAAAGTAAATAGTATAATTTGGCATTTTTTAAATGCGGGGGTTATCCTAGTTCCTCAGTGCAAAAGAAGATCCCATTGTTAGGATTTGAGGGAGTCTGCCAGTTTTTCTGATGCCTAATCTACATGTATAATAAGTTTTCATGTTCTTAGAGCTTTCTCCCAAAATGTGAAACTTAATTTTCTACCAAAATAAATCTTGTTCTGAGGCAGAGGTGACTGAATAATAAAGTGGAATCTGTATGTTAACTTGAATGTTAAAAATATAAGTTCTTCATATTTATTAAGTACTATGATATAGCATTCACTAAACTTAAGGAAAAAATATTGGAAGCATCCGTATTATTTGTGAAAAGAGAATTGAGAGGGACTAAGTAACTTTCTTGGGTCATACATCAGGGATGTTACAGGATGTGAAGCCAGGCAGTCAGACTCAAAAGATGAGGAATAAGCAAGAGGATTCCCTCCCTTCCAGTCAGGACAGTCTTGATAGTTAGAGGTAATAATGGTTTATGTACTTGTTTGTATTTCAGAAGTATAGCGTCTCCCCATTCAAGTGTTGTAACCACTCCCACCACTATTTTAACACTGTTGATTCTTTCAGTCCATGAACAGAGAATATTTCTGCCTTTCTGTGTAGTCTGTTTCTTTTAACAGTGTCTTAGTTTTTGTCAAAAAAGGTCTTTAACCCCTGTTGTGAATTTTATAGCTAGGTATTTCTACTTTTTGATGTTGTGAATGGGACTTTTTTATGTCTCTTCAAGTTTATTTGTATCCAGAAATGCAAGTCTTTTATGTATTCACCCTGTTCCTTGATGCTTTCCTGACTCTAAGATTTTTAATACTCAAAATTTTTGTGTATCAGTATATCATTTGTAGTTAGTGATACTACTTTCCCAATTTGGAATATTTTGATATACTTATCTTGCCTATCTAGGACTTCCAATGCTACAGTAGTAGTGAGTAGACATCCTTGTTGGACATCTATTCTTAGAGGAAAAGTTTCAAATGTGTCACTTTTGAGTATGATTAGTTGTGGGTTTGTCATATGTGACCTTATTATGTTGAATCATGTTGTTTCTCTTTCAGATTTATTTATTTATACATGAGTCCTGGGATACAGGTCAGAAGTGTGGGGTGTGAGGATTCACCGGAGACAGAGTGGGGAGCAGAACAGGTGGATCTACTGAGATACACTGCTGAAGGGAGCAGCAGGAGAGACAGGAGAGGTCTGCTTTGCCATGTTGGTCAGCATCCTAACTGGGGATTGAACTTGTGCCACAGTAGCTGGTGACAGCTTGATAGACCTGAGACTTTAACCCCTGTGCTACCAGGGAGGCCTGAGATATGTTCTTTCTATCCCCATTTTAGTAAGAGTTTTTGATTATAAATGGGTTCTGAGTTTTATTAAATTACTTTAATCTACTGAAATACTGGATTTGGGTTTCAGTTTTTCTTTTTCTGATTCTTTAAGGTGAAAGGTTAGTTTGAGATATGTCTTGTTTCAAATAGGCCTGTCTTGCTATATACTTCTATTTTTACTGCGTTTACTATATCTGATGGGTTCTAGTATGATGGCTTTATATTTGTTTTCATCTATTTTAAAATTTATCTTTCAATTTCCTAGCTAACCCATTAACCGTTTAGTAGTATGCTATTCAGTCTCCACATATTAGGTTTTTCCTTATTTCTGTGGTTGATTTCTCATAAGATACCACTGTGATAAACAATAGTGCTTGATACAATTTTGATGTTCATGAGTTTGACATTTGTTTTGTGACCCAGACCATTGTCCTGCATTTAAGGTGTGTACTGGCCATAAATGCCTCTTAGGCCAATCTTGTCTAATTCTTCATTTAAAGCTATTGCTTGCTTATTGATTTTTCTGTCCAGTCCATTTGATGTCAGTGAGGTGTTAAAGGCCCCACTTACTAATGTTGTGGTCATGTGTTTGTAGATGTTTATAGTTTTAAATATTTCAGTGCATCTTCATTTAGTACATATAGTGGTACTTCTACCAGATATATTTTGATTATATAAGTTTATCCTTCTCTCATTACCTTTTTAAATAGGAAGTTTTTTTTTTTTTGTAAAAATTTATTCATACAGAACTGGGGTACAGGCCAGAGGTTTGGAGGGTGAGAGGATTCACCAGAGACAGAGTGGGGAGCAGAACAGGCAGATCAACGAAGTACACTGCTGAGGGGAGCAGCGGGCGGGTCAGGAGAGGTCTGCCTTGCCATGTGGTCACCTCCGGGGCAGGCACGGATCGAACTCATGCTGAAGTGGCTTAAACTTCTTAGTGCTGTGCTTTAATCCGCTGTGCCACCAGGGAGGGCTCGGAAGTTAATTTTTATGATTTAAGTATTCTATCTCTGTATTTACGTTGGTTCCTATTTGCTTGTCTAATTGTTCATCTTTGGAGTTCAGCCAGGACTCTGGAGACAAGAAAAAGTTGAGGGGTTTGTTTTGTTACAGCCATCTACTCTATGCCTTTTATTAGTGAGTTCAGTCATTTCACATTTAGGGTGATTATTAATATGAGGAATTGCTACTGATTTTTATCAGTCATTTTATTAGTATATCTGTTCCTTATTCAGTTTTTTTTTGTCAATTTTGTTCACTTTGATTTGGATAAGAGTATGCCAACATTTCTAGTAGGGAAAGTCTAGATTAGGAATAGAGAGGTATTAAGATGATAGTGTCTCCTTCCCAGGACCCCACTGAAGAACTATTTCTTAAATCTGTATATATTGATAGAGATAGGAAAGGGATAGAAGGCATAGAGACAAAAGCAATAGTAGGATATATGGAAGCTTAGATATGCTATATTGCAGATGTAGAATAGATTGCCATAGTAAATATCTGTTTTCAGAATTGCCCCTTGAATCTCATTTGAAGAATTAAATGACAGAAAATACAACTCAAGAGACTTATGCTCCCTTCTCAAATCATAATCCTCTAGGAAGCCTCAACTCTAAATCACTCTACTTCACCCAAAGCTTCACAGACAACCCAGTTACCCAAGATAGGAGGCTCCATCAAGAATAGTCAATAGCCTATTTTCCAGTGTCAGTGTTTAGTTCATGGATTCAAGGCTGCAACTGAAATACCCAGTTAGATTTCTATGAGTCAGGTTCAGAGTTTTGATTGAATTATTGCTCAGTACAGATTTTTTTTTTTTCCAACTGAACTAGTGCTTACAGTGGCCATTTAGACATTGTAAGGGGATAGCTCCTCTGTGAACAGAGGAAGAGACAAGAGAGCAAATTCAGATATATTAACAGGTCCTCACTGTGGCTAAGCCATTAGGTATAGAAAACCTGAGTTGGAATTCCCCTAGCATTTTGTAACTACAAAGTAAAAAAAAAAAAAAAAATCAGTTTTCTTTCATTTTCATCTGCTGGGAGGTGCTAACTCAAATAACTGTGCCCTAATGTAAGAAAAGAACAGAAATATCACTGAAAGGTTGATTAGGAAAATAGCTAATATTGGTCTTCACAGAATATAGTAGGAAGGTTATTGTGCTCAAAACAGGCTGTGTGAACATAAATGATTTTGAGAACATATTTCTGTGTATACTGTTGACTAATGGAAATGTCATTGTTCTATCAAATTCCCCTAGGTTTCTGCAAGTCTGATCAACGATTGATATTATATCAGGGAATTTAAGAGACACAGCTGTTGAAAAGGCATGCTAGTGTTGGTATCTAGAGCAAAGCTGTCTGTGTCTCCACCCATTTCCACTCCAATGGATACTTTCTCTCTTCATCCTTAGCACTAACATAGGGCAGGGAGCTAATGGAACCCTCCAGGAAGTGGTTCCAACCAATTGGTTAGAAAGGGACAGGAAGTTAATACCCCAACTTCCTCTTTACAGGAGTGGAGCAACTGAAGCTTGTTCTATTCTTCATCCCCAGGGACGCCCCTAGGTTTTAATCCCAACTGGAATACCATACAACTCCATAACTCATCCTTTTCTGACTTCTTTGTCTTCCTTTACCTTCCTACCATTGCTTCTGGGAGCTCCACCAGAATGAACCTCTTGCTCTAAAATCCTTGCCTCTGGGTCTGATTCTATAACTCTGTAGGTAACCAAAGTCAGTGAAGATCAGAAAAATAACAGAAGGAACAACAGAAGTTGATAGCTTGGAAATATTATAATCTGAGTTCAGGAGTTAGTCTACCCATAGACTATGTCTGTCACTTAAATAAAAACATCTACTTAGAAAGGCTTCAAAGATTAGACACCCAGGCATGTAACTACTCATTTAATTTTACGTTTGATTTTTATGTATCTTAGGGCATGGGTAATTTTCTAAGTACTACAAGGCTAAATTTAAATATGAAAAGTTTTTTATATTCTGTTTTAATATTTTTATGAAGGTTACATTGATTTACAATATTGTGAGTGATTCAGCAGCACAGGAACACCCTCCTGAGGTGACTATCACCCCAAGCTATCTCTCACCATATCCCTTGGGGGGGGGGCTCTTCCTACTTTGCTTCCCATCCTCTGTCTTATAGCCTCAGTTAAAACAACAGATTTCCAGGGTTTGCAACAACTCACATTTAATAGATTATTACCAATTCTAAGAGTCAATATGATTAGATCTGATCCTAACTAAGCCTTATTCAAATGTCCTGTGTTCTGGGTCCTGCACCTTAGTCTTTGTAGATAATAAGCTGATACTCAGAAATGAACAAAGGCAGTATTTTTTCTAAAACCATCCAATATATTTTCTTAATAGAATGATATGCTTTTTTTCCCAGTAGATAATAGCAGAAAAGTTAGAATAAAGTTAGACAAACTTTGCTATCAAAAATTTGGAAACATACCCCAACCTAATGTTTAATCCTTGGTGAACCATAACTTGTTTTCCGTAGCTACTTCTGTGGATAATTATCTATTACTGACCAAAAAGAGCAGGATCTGCTGTATTCCCAATTTTCAGCAAGTTGGGAAAAAAATCCCAGAGGATTAAAAAAACTGAAAGATGTCTGTTTGAAATAACTACAGATTTGTTGAATACCTGGTTCTCAAGAATAGTAGGTTAAATTTTGGACAAAAAAAAGTTCACTACAGATTATAATAGAGATAGCTACAAGCAGGGGGAAAAATCCATTAGACAGGAACATGTGGCCCACAGGAAGATAAAACAATCGTTATTGGCAACAGCATCTTGCTAGTAAAATGCTCCCCACCTGTCCCTTCACTAATGTTTTGCTTTAATTTCAAATAAGAACAAATATTCTATCTTTGCCCCCTGGAAAAAAATAATAAACATAGTAATAAAATCTAATTTTAACAGTCAATGACCATCATACTTTCATATTTGTAATCCCATTACATTCATTTTCTTCTAACTCTCTGTTCTCTCTTTAAGTTGGCACATTGATTTGAAATTCAATGAAAATATCATTAAAAATACTTTTGAGGCAATTCAGCAACTAGTTACAAGGGGAGAATGACCTGTGGGTGATCTTGAATGCAGAGGATGTGTGATGCAGATGCAGTCTCGCTCTCAAACACAGCTGCTTGACATCTGTAGTTTGTCTGTCATTCCTGGATCTTGGATGACACATAAGTCCCTGAAAAGAGAAAGGAAAATCTTTGGTTCACAAGGTCTGCATGACCATTTCATTCCATGATCAGTAAGAAATTCCCCAAACTGACTATAATGACTGGTCCTGACCCTGCAATAATCCCAGGCAAGTTTCCAAACAGAAACCCTGACTTGTTAGGCCACAGTGAAAGCACAGTGTGTGTCTAATAGATAGGCTAGATCAGTCTCGTCCATGGCATGCAATGTGTATACACATGATAAAAAAAGATGAAGGAAATCCCAATCAAATTTAGACACAAATTAAGGGGAACATATTTCACCAAATTCATTCAGGGTCTGTTAGAAAGTAAAAGGAAGCTATTTTACTTTTTCTACTTTAATAAATTATATTGCGCCATTACTATTAACTCAGTGTAACACACATACTCCCAGAGTTTTTAATCAAAATGGAATCCTTTAAAAGGAAGCAGAAGAGGTTATATTGAAGTACAGTAAAAAGGTTTTTAACTTAGTCCCTTAATTTCTCTTACAAACTATTACAAATTAGCTCTTTTA
This sequence comes from Condylura cristata, assembly GCF_000260355.1. Classification (NCBI taxonomy): domain Eukaryota; kingdom Metazoa; phylum Chordata; class Mammalia; order Eulipotyphla; family Talpidae; genus Condylura; species Condylura cristata. The sequence continues at coordinate 25,588,592 of NW_004567127.1, read as the reverse complement.
AAGGACATGAGGCATAAAATATCATTGAGGGGTAATGGAATTTTTCATGATCGAATTTTATATTCTTTAAGATCAGCAAATGATGCTTAGGGACTTATTCATAGACACTGGAAGTTTTTCCCATTTCAGAACTAAGAGTTACAAAAGATTGTGTTCTAAGATAATCTATTGGAAAATAATTCAAAATAAAAATCTTCAATTCTACTGCAAAGTATTGTAAATATGAACATTTTTGGAATTTCTAATTAAATGCTGATATGCAAAACTGGTCCACTATTTGCAGGAAAACAATGTTAACTGGTCAAAACAAGATATATCCAGCTTCATTTTGGAATGGTAAGAACTAATTCTTGAGATAAGTTTAGCTATACATTTCAAGTACACAAACTATGATTCAATATTGTGATTGCAACCTAACAGTCTCATTTCCATCTGTTCACCTATGACTGACCACCTTTTAACCACTCTCTTCATTAGCCAGTCCAAGTCTGTTATCCACCAGTCTTTTTCTTATTTGATTTCAATTTCACATGCATGAAATAACATATTAGTTTTCTTATTATTTTTTTTTTTTTTTACTAAGTGTGATATTCTCAGGGTCCATGTATATTGTGGCAAATGCCAAGATTGCATTCCTATGGTAAGTAATATTCCATTGTGCATACGTACTACATCACCTTTATCCATTCATCCACTGATAGAGTGTATATTTTGAGTTGGAATAACTGGATCATATGATTGGTTTATTAAGATTTTGAAGACTGTCCATTCGTTAGTGGCAACATGAATCTTCATTCTACCCATACCTTTTCTACTTGCTCATCACCATATGTTCTCTTTTTGCTAATAGCCCTTCTCACAAGTATGTGGTGCTCACTATAACTTTGACTTGCATTTTTCTAGAAATTAGTGATAACCCTATTTTTAATTTTTTTTTTGGCAAACAGCTTGTCATCACTGGAGAAATGTCTATTCTGATCTTCTGCCCAAGTTTTAACTGGGTTGGTTTTTTCTGTTAAAATTTGAGTTACATATTTTGAACATTTTGACATGATTTTCAAGTGCCTTCTCCCATTTAGTGAGTTGTCTTTTCATCTTGATGTAATCCCATTTGTTTATTTTTGTTTTGCTTGCATTGAGTTTGAGGTCAAATTCACAAAGAGCTCACTGTAGCTTATGTCAAGGTCACTGCCTATTTTCAAGTATGTAATCCATTTTGAATTCACTTCTGTTTATGGTGTAAGATATTGGTCCAGATTAATTTTAAGATATGGCTACCAAGTTTTTCTAACATTATGTCTAAAGGTAGACATTGTCCTTTCTCTGTTTTGATTGTAATCTGTCTTGGTATGAATCTCTGGATTATTATTGTTAGGAATTTTCAGTGATTCCTAATCTGGGCATCTGTTTTTGCCCATGTTGGAGAGGTTTTCAGTCATTACCTTTTCAAACAGGGTTCCTGCCCCTTTTACCTCCTTCTGGGTCTCCTCTGAGCTGCCTGTTATTCTGTTTGGTGTTATCTCTTAGGCAATTTCTGTTTTTAAATTCATTTTTCCTTTTCCTGTTCCATGTGAGTTTCACTACCTTCAACTTTTATCACATTTTTCAATTCAGCTATTACTACATGCCTCAGTTCTGTTATTTGTTTGCAAATATGTTCCATCTTTTATCTTTTTTGGAGATTTCACTTTGCTCTATTTCTCTCGAATTCAGTGAGCATTTTTATGAAAATCAGCATTATCTACCCACCACGATAGATTACTCATATCTTGTTCCTTAAGTTTTTCCCTGCTAGTTTATCTTATTTAATTTGAGACGTGCACTTCTGTTGCTAGAGTTGCCTTCATTCTCTGTCCCTATTTGTCAAAAGTACCAGATCAGTGTCCTGGAGTTGTCTGTGTGCCAAGAACAGCTGAGCTGTTAGAATCCAGTGATGTAGGGCCTGGGATCACTGACACCTCCTGTATGGACTGCCAGCACTGTAGCTGAGTCCTGTTGCCCTTTTAACCACAGCATGGCTACTGCATTGAGAGTGTGGTTCATTAACTTAAGTGATGGGGGCATCGTGGTTATGGCAGAGTACAGTTGAACTCGAGTGAATGGGAAGGGGGGCAGGCCAGCCTACGGTTTTATTTTTGGCCACTTGTGCCCACTAGCCTCAGCAAAGTATCACTTCTGTGCAGATGCCACACAACCTCACAAACAAGATGAACAGGAATTATAAAAATAAATGATGCCCCACAGGTATCTTCTTTCCAGGCAGAGTTCCAACTGGCTTCTGGGCTGGGTTTGGGGTTTGAGGGGGGGCAGTTACACCAGGCTCAGTAATAAATCTTGTTCACACAGTTTCTAGACTTTTGAGGCTACTGCCTCTTCTGGATCTTGAGATGAATGGACTTATGTTTGAGCCCTGTGAAAGAAATTTCTCCAATGCTGAGTCTCATTTCCCTAGAGTAATGCAACATTGGTTTTGCAAGCCATGTGTTTTGGGGGTGTCTAACACTCACATACAAGTTTTAAGGGTTAGGTTGCTTAAAGCAAGGCCCAGATACCCCTTACACCTTTGAGAGAAGTTCGGGATTTAAAAGACCCTTCCCCACTGTGTGTCCCCACTCTAGTGGTGTGGCTCTTGGAAAGAACTTGTATCTACTTCTACCTATGTTGACGTGTCCTTTTTCCTGCTACTAGGCAATTATTTTCCAGAGGGAATTGCTCCACATGGACATGTATATACTTGGTGTGTCCATAGAAAGCGATGGGCTCAGGGTCTTGCTATGCCACCATCTTGTCCTCTTTCCAAAAGCAAAACAAAAATCAGACATGCTAATTTTTAGTATTAGATCAAGAATTCTCTAGAGCCACCATGAGTTTTAATTATAAAATTAATTGTACAATAATTCTGTCGGAACCATTCATGGTGGTGATTCTAATGGACAAAAGTATAGAAGAGTCCTAGGTAATGAGTGGAAACAACTTTAAATTTTTTTTGTTGTTGTAAAAGCCTTATGATTTAAAATTTAAAGTTCAATAATGACAATAAGTGTATTCAAATTATTGTGAAACAGAACTCCATTTTCATTCAATTCATTGATGCCAATGTCACACTTGTGAAACTCTAGGCCCACCGCCATTATGCTGTCTGTTTCTATGAATCTGACCACTTTAGATACCTCTTAAGTAGAATCATACAGCACATTTTTTTTTACTGGATTTTTCTAAGTATAATAATGTCTTCGTGTTTCGTAAACTACGAAAGGATTTCCTTCCTCTTATAAGGTAGAATAAAATCCCATTTATGGATATATTACATTTATTTATCCTTTTATCTGACAGTTGACAATCAGGTTGTTCCAGCTTTGGGCTATCATGGACTTATAGCATACTTGCTATAAGCATGCTTGTCCAAATATCCATCTGAAACTTTGCTTTCATTTCTTTTGGAACTCTGTCCAGATCATATACTATTGTAATATCTACTACCTCACACCTGTGAAAATGGCCCATATCAAAAAGACCACTGTGTATTATAAATTGTACTGATTTTTTTTTTTAAGTTTTGCCTATCAGTTCCATTACTACCTCATAAAAAGCACAATTATTGGTGAAGGATTTCCTTTCTTCCTGATTATGTGGTCTTAGAAGCCAAAATAGACAGATCCTCACTATTACCTTGGCACAGCAAGCAGGCAGAAAAGGAACCCCAGCTGATAACACAGGGGAAAAGGCTAAAAAAAAAATCATTCACTCTGACAGGGCATGCTTACCTAAGCATCGTTGCTAGAATGTTCATTGCTCTGATTCCACTTCTGTAATGTCTAGAAATACCTTGTTAATCTATTTCTGAATTGAGTCAAGCAGCTCAGTAGTCTTTGTGCAAGTATCTTTGCTTTTCTTCTCCTTTTTCTAATAAATCTAACTTTTTTGGATAAAAAGTCAGACACTCACATATATTCTGTGGACTGCCTCAAAGCCTTTGAATATGTGTCTTTGCAAAAGATCCTAGAGTTACATTCTGTTGCTTACAAAGAACCCATACTTATACTTATGAGATAGTAAAGATATGCTTGGGGCAGTTAGGGTAATCTGATATGAATATGTAGGATGAATGTATCATTACATAAAGTTTTTAGGATAAAGAAAAGTAATAATGATATTTGTGTGGACAGATTTTTAAAGTAATGTTTTAAAAAGGTTCAAAAAAAAAAA
>NW_004567127.1:25556699-25584286 GCF_000260355.1 Condylura cristata | reverse complement strand
ATAGTTTAGCACCTAGGTTAGAATCAGCTTTGTGATAATCGGATAAGTACTTCACTAATGTGATTCTGAATGAGCAATTTTCATATTAATGGCTTTCTCACTGTATTAATGAAAACACAATTTGCCACTATAATGGGGACATCACTTAAATTAGATCAAAATTGCTAACATGAACACCATTGTTAATAAAGCAAAGCTATTGTATGTGATAATGGTTCTCCTATTGTACTAACAATGTTCTTATATACCAAAATTTGTATTACACTATAAGAAACTCTGCCATTTTATTGAATGCTTGATAATGTCACTTACTGTATGTGTGAGCCACTGCCATTAACTTTGCATAGATCTGCCAGCAGCTGAATGAAGTCAAATAGGAACGAATATTCCACAAATTGAAACAAAGCTAAGTTTCCTTAATTTGGGATTACTATCCTCATTGTCCTGGCATAGACAATAAAGTCCTGAAGGGGAGGAAAACCACTCAGGGAAAAGAAAAATTAAACACTCGAGTCATACATAACAGTGACATAGTCTTATGTGTCCTTTGCTAAGGTTGCCTTAACACAGGGCCAAAGACTAGTGGCTTAGTAGAAATTAATTCCTACTGTCTGGTGGCTAGTAGTTTGAAATCCAAAATAGCTGATTAGTCCTTTTTGAGGATCATGAGGAAAGGATCTGTTCCAAGTCTTTGCTTGATTACTGATAGCTATTCTCTCCCTGGGTCTTCACTTCATATCCTCTGGGTGTGTGAAGGACCACATTTTCTCCTTGTTTAAGTATTATAGGCATACTGGATTGGGACTGACACTAACCTCACTCTTCTCAATCACCTCTGTAAAGACCTATGTCCAAGTATGATGTTCTGATACACTAAAGGTTCAACATGTATTAGATAATTACATGTAAGGCTTTGCATAGGTAAAATTACCAGGTAATTTACAATCATGTAAAGGTTATGAGTGATACTAGATTACAAATACATTATACATCTATATATAAATATATGCATATACACATAATTGCCTCATAATACTAACCTTCACATGAAATAACTAGTGATAACAAATAACTAGTGGTAACAATTAGCTCACTAACTACTTATCTGACAGCAAAATATAACTAGGTGTCAGTGTAGACACAGCAGCTGTACTATCTGTGTACACTGAAGGTGGCACCAACTGGGCTGATGTGGTTCAGACCCAGCCTGAATTTCCACAAGACATACTTTCCCAGGGTAGGAAGTAATTTCTGTTGACTGAGCTACAGTAAACTCATTAATTCCATTAAGCAAATAGTTAATATGTGCCAGACACGGTTCTTGGTACTCAGTGCACAGGGGGTCTTTCATTTTAAATATATACTATTTCTTCATACTCGCATTCATAAAGTATTACTATAGGAATATTTCTTTTAAAATATGTTGCCAGTAAAATACTCAGTATGAAAGTTTAAGACTTAATAGCTATTTATCAAAAAGAACATGTCTTAAGTATTCTGATATCAATTATGCTCCCCCCATTCTATTCTAATATATCTTGAAATATCAAACTCAATTTACTAGTATTCGGTATTTAAATATTATAAACAAAAACAGTAACTTATTTTTTGATACAGAATGAGTGGCTGAATAATCATTTCCCCAATATCACTTGATCTGAAGACATGAAGGATAAAAATCAGTAACTGAGTCTTTGTTTTTGCTCTTTACTCACCAAAATTTTATCAGTTCTTATGAAAACACAGAAGTAATGTAACAGTTTTTTTTAATGATTTTTCACTCTTTTGGGGCACAAACTGACATTTTTATTACTTGATAAAATCCCAAACACCAAAATACAGAAATGAGAATTTTAGATTATTATATTATAGATTATTAGATTATAAATTTAGATTTTTGTTTGTAAGTTGTAGTTTCATATAAATCAAGATCCAGTATATACTTTTATGAATACAATTGATGTAATAAAATTCTCATTGATACCTGTGGAGAATCATTTCAGTTTCTTTAGTTCAAAAGGAGGCTCTCAGTTATTGACTGGACTCAGTAACTTACACCAACTTACATAAAATATTTGTAATTGGAGAAAACTGGATACAAGCTGCTTAATTGTGAAGTGATATAATGTAACATAATCCTCAAAGCATGTACTTGAATATTGTGCTTATGTATTTGCATAGTAATGAATCCACAAAACAAAGTATGAGGAATTAGGTGAAAACTAAAAATGAAATAAGATATTGCCAGCAAGAAAACATGTGGCTGCATCACATTAAATTTAAATGGAACTCTTCCTTTGTAGCTCATTCTAAATGCATTTTTGTACTTAACGAAAATAGTATTAGGGGAAGTATTTTCTAATCTTAAGGGTGTGACAGATTGTATTATATTAAACATTTTATTCCTGACTAGAATGAGAATGAATCAATGTCTTAAGTGATATTTTTCATTAATACATTCCTTCCTTGCATAGAGCATTTTCCTATGAAAAGCAAAAGAAATGAAAAGAAATACATCTATTGAACATTTATTACATGCTAACAACGGCCTTGGCTTTTTACATGCATCCCTCATTTAATCTTACTAACTCTGTGAGATATAAACAATATGCAGTTTCTAGATGGGAATGATAAGCCAGAAAGAAATTAAATAACTTTCGCAAAGTCACAAAACTAGTAAGGGGAGAGCAGAGGGTGTAAACCTGCAGCAGTTCAGAACTGGGGCCCCAATCATCAACCTGCTGTGCATCTGTATTGTGCTATTGTACTAACTATTGATAGGGCATGACACTGTGAGGAGCTACTATTATAACATTCTCTCAGGGAAGATTTGAAGCTTCTCCATTTCACACAATAGAGAGAGAGTCTTGGTGCCATACTATATTGGACAAAGTCACCTTGTAATTGGCCTGGGTCTTTTCCCCCCTCATGCTCAGTGTACAGGCACCTCTCTAAAAAGATTCATCTTCTGCAAGCCCTAAGCTTTGAGATGTTTTGATGGAGTCATGAGCAGAGAATGTCATACCAAACTCAGAATATCACTTCAAGTTACCTCTCTATGTGAACAGCCAAGAAAGGGATGCTTTGTATTGTTTTCTGACACTGATCCATGAATTGGACAGTGTAGACCTTTTTATTTGTGTCTATACAACTTTTTGCTCCCTACCCCCAGACTTTCAAAAGTATGACCAAAATTTGAGGAACCAAAGACATAAAAGTGGGTGCAACCAAATATATAATTGTTGCCTTTGATGGCAACTTCTATCTTAAAAATAATTCAACAAATAATAATTTACTACATGAAAGCCATTTTTCCAGACACTCAGTTTAGGGAGTAGAAAAAACAGGTAGAGTTTGATTTACATTGAACTTACATTTTAATGACAGTTAATAAACAGAGTAAATAAGATAAAGTAGAGAGTGAAACATGGTACTAAATGCTCAGGAGAGAAATAAAGCAATGGAACAGAATAGAGATATCCAGGAAGTGGCATTACAATATTAGATAATGGAATGGCTTCATCTCCTACTGTTGTAAACAATTTATCACAACTTTATTGGCTTAAAGAACACCTATTTATTATCTTAGTTTCTGTATGTAAGGAGTCCAGGCATGACTGAAGTCTGAGGACTTGACTATATCTAGAATATATTTCCTTGAGGTAGAATTCATTGTAAGTTGTTCTTCAAAGCCAGTATGGAAAGATAGTCTCTGACTCTGAGCAAGTTCTGAGACTTTAAAAATCTCACCTGATTGTTAGATTCAACCAGATTAATTTCCATTTGACTATCTCAAAGTTGACTGATTAGGTACCTTAATTACTTATGTAAAATTCCTTTATCCTTTATCCTTACCATATAACAAAGTACTTACAGGAGATATTCTATTACTTTTGCCATGGTCTATTGATTAGCAGTTGATCATAGTACATAATGGCTTTATGAGAACATGATGATATCGGTGGTCATGGAAGGTATGTGAGAAATTGATGTTTGAGCTAATCCTTGGGGAAGGTGAGAGATAGAAGTATGTAGGTAACTGAAGGAGAGACATTATAGGCAACAGGGTCACTATATCAAGTTCTTGTGGCAGAGGCTTCTCTTGGGTATGCAAAAGAGCATGAGGTTGAGATGTCTGGAACAGAGTGACAGGAAACACAGAAGTGGGTACATGCAGTCAAAGAGACAACAGAGGGGAAAGAGGGCAGATTTAAATAAGGCCCCTGACTATGCATTCACACAGTTTTTGTAAGTTTGAATCTCACAACAAAGAAAATACCAGTTTAAGCATATTGAGTGTTTTTTTATGAGACATGGGATCCACAATGACCCTTACTAAATGAATATTTTAGAAAAATCTATGCCAGTTTTTTCTAAAGATTTTTGTTTTTGTTTTTGTTTTTTTTTTTGTATGGGATATAGGAAGCATTCAGAGCTTTTTGGTGCCAGAGTGAACAAGATATAGAAGTTGTATATCTTACCATCAGCAATATAGATAATAAATGTGGGTAGGGGTTATGGGTGAAAACTGGGGTATCACTTAAGTGATAATATTATGTAAATGTGGACCAGAGTGGTACTAGTGGAGATGAGGATATCTGTCAGTTTGTGATATATTTTGAAGGGGACTACTACAGAATTTCTTCAATGATTGCATTATTTCTTTATCTTCATCTAATCAGTACGGCATCTAGGTGTCTGTGAAGTCTGTGGCAATGATTTTGATTCATAAATTCTCAACACACCATAATATATACTGTCAGTGACATCATGCATGATGTTAACTTTGATTATTTGGCCACTTTACTTTCTCCCAATAATGTAGCCTAACTCATTGAAGAGGGAGCGGGATTTCTTTTCCATGAAAGTTTTGTCTTCATTCTTTCTATTTGTTAAATCACTTATATGGATTCAAAGATATTTATATGAGTATACATTGCATATAAATCATATTTACAAGTGCCTTATAATATGTTATTGATTTGATTTTTCAAATTATTCTCTGTATGCTACTGGAAGAGATTTCTGGTTTCTCTGGGATCCTTGACAGTAACTGTATTGTTTTGAGTTGTTTTTTTTTTGAGCATTTTGTTGATTTTGGGATAGTACGAGATGATCTGTGTTATCTTAAATATTTGCCTAATTCAAGAGTCCGCTCTCTCTCCAAACAATCTTAGTTCTATTTATTAGTGATGCAATTATAGACAAATCATAAAATTAGGAAACTATATGAAGAAACTTCAATATATGCATATTAACACAATATGATAGATCATGTATATGTATGTTAAGATTTGTACAAAAGGAAAGTGAATATTATGTACACAAAATGTCTGCACACAGATAATATTAAAATTAGTTTATGTGGAAAAGAATATAGATAATGAGAATTCTCCTCCTCCCACAATGATGTAGTTTTTGCATTTTAGGTATTTTGCCCATCCAAAAACATAGCCACTATCTTATGTGTAAAGTACAGTCCAGGTAATACTCCTCAGTATATCAAGATATTAGGTAACATCTACCAGATATATTTTTTGTTATTATCTCTCCTTAGAGGTTGTTCATTTTATTATAGCATGAGCTGCCTGTTTTTATATGCACATCTCAATTCCCTTCTTTCATGTCACATTTTCTGTGAAATCAAAGCAATTTCATTATCCAGCTTACAGTAGGCAATTTTTTCTTAATTAACATTAAAAGGAAGTATGAAATTTCCTTGTGGAAAAAATTATGTCCCTTCATTGGTATAAGTTCCTAACTTAACTGCCCAGAAGGATCTTATCTTGAATAAAATTATCAGACAGTTGTAAGTACACAGATTTGAGGGTGGTTGGGCCATGTTAATTAGCACTGGGGAGAATGATGTTCGAGGTAGGAAAACAGATTATTCACAGGGGAGTTGTGGCTTGTAATGTGGGTTGGAGTTGGATGCCAAATGTCTGCTAAGAAGGATGTCAGACCCAGGAACACTTTACAGTGTTTTAGTTACAGAAGCAACTAGGGCTCCAAGATGCATTACTGTGAGGGAAAGCCAAGAAGAGAATCATTTCAAAAAGCTAAAGGCATCCAAGCCCTCTTCCTGGAAGGATTCTATTGCAACTTCCAGAATCCAGGGAACTGTCACCTGCCTGTAAGTGTTGCAAGTGCCACTGACAGGTGTCTGCATGTGTGTTTCCTCAGTCCTGACCACACACAATGCTGTTTTTTCTACCTACACAATCACACTCGTGCCAAACTGAACTGTGGCCAAGGGGTATGCTAGACCTCCTGTGACAGATGCAGGGTTTGAACACAAGACTCAGAACGTTCTCTAAAATTTTGCTGGTGAAGTGAAAACAAGAACTGGGGAAGAAACTTAAGCGATAACTTCAAATCCAAATCTCAACTTTGTGAAGATCTATGTTCATTAATGAGTGGAAAACAAAATACCAGACAGAGGCCTACAAAAGATAACAGAAGAAAAGCAGAGTACAGAACAAACAAGAAAGTTTATGAGAAAACAATGCATTAAATGCAAAATGGGAGAGAAAAATAGACAGGTAACTTTAGGAAATAATGTCACTGTCAACTATGTTAAAGCTCTTTTCCTTATGTAAGAATCAAGGAAAACAGTCTAAAAGAAATGTTTTCCACATTCAGTTACTATGTGCCAAAAATCAATTTCCACAATGGCTTTTTGTGGGAGTAAATATTAATATCTTATTTAACAAATGAAAGAACACAGTTGAGAGGAAGCAGAATTAGTCTCCTTCCATACAAATCTCCTCTTCTCATATTCTTCGAGCATGAAAAGGGATTTGATATTCTAATATGCAATCAGCACTTATGCAGTCTTCCTGTTCTAATTTCAAACCACGATTACCTTTTCCATCTGTAGTTAATAATAGTTCCTTAGCGTTGAGTACATATACCCTGGGCCATGAACATACTTTCGTTTCAGACTTTTATACCTAAACATTGCATGTAAATTCTGTAGCTGGATAATATTTGTATTTTCTGAATTGATTCCAGAGCTTACTTCAGTCTAGTTCAGGGTTAAAACAGGGTCTACTCACATGAGTGACTAACTTAACTGTACTGTTAGTTTTATGGCATACCTGGAGTTTTGCAATATAATCTCCTTAACCCTTGCAATTCATCATTCAGAACTTTAACCCTTGTGCCGCCAGGGAGGCCCTAACTTCTGTTTCTTGCTGATTGTCATTCTTTCCCTACTTGTATTTCTCCAGGACTTTACAAACTCTTACCATCAAATGGATTTGGTCCTACCAAAAATATATATTTGGCCTCTACCTCAAGTACCCATTTGACTTTATTTGCAGAAGCATAGCTAAGGAGGTAATACTGACGTAGAGAGAACCCTTACCCAATATGACAGTGTTCTTATAAGGTACTTTCCATGCATGAGTTCTTTTTATAAGGATTAGAATCACATAGTCATAAGCCAGGGAACTGCCAGAAGGTAGGAGAGGGACTTGGAAAATACCCTTCCCTATTATCTCCAAAGGGAGTATAACACTCCATAACATTGAGGCAATAAATTATGACCTGAGTTACCTAGTTGTGGTACTTTGACAGTCTTAGGAAATACATCTCCCCGATGCCTTATTTTTTCTATCTCTTTCCTAGTTAACCTCCCTATTATCCAACTTAATAGTACTTAAATTACTAAAAAAAAAAAAAAAAAAAGCCAAAAGCATTTCACTTAATTCTGGATACTATCTTTATGTAAATTTCAGTTCTAAGGAAAGTCATCAGAAAGTTTAAGGAGCATTTCTGTGTCCACACAGGCAGAAGTATTAGCAGAGACTCATGTCTCTGTAACTCACGTTGTAGAGTCTATTGCTCATGCTAGTCTTATGTTCCAGAACTACATGTATTTATTTGTTGTTGCATTCAACATATATGTATATCTTGCACCAAAGGAAATGGCAGCTTACTGAGTGTTGCTCATGAGCCACTAATTTTTACTGAATATATTTCTTAAAACATCATGTGGAGCAAGGCTCTGTAGTCCTCTGCCAGCTCAGCTCAATTCGCAGATAAGGAGATGTAGGTATAAACTCTCAAGCAGCTGACCTAACCCCAGACAACAGGGCAACGCCAACACCAGCTGAAGCCCAGTGGTGTGACCCCGGAGTGTCCACTCCTAATGCCACCTTATCCCAAGCTCCCTAATAGCATGTTTCAGAACAAGAACCATGTTTCAATTGTTTCCTTCTAGATTGACCACAAAGCTGGGAAGATTTTTCAGAAAAGACAGACAACTACAGGGAATAACGATTTGCTTTCATAGTCCCTGGAAACAGATTTGGGTTACTGAGTACAAATGGGCACAGACTGCTTTCTTGATCATTTGACAGTTTCCAAGCTGGTACAATGTTCAATATGCAATGCCACTTAATCAGCATTTATGGTGGATAGCATCTGCAAACATGTTGCTTTTATCAGGAGAATCCCCTAAACAAAAAGTTACTAATTTCTAAAAAAAACACTTAATGAAACAAATTAAGTTTTTATTATGATTAGCACGATACATTAGAATTTACCATAGCTATTTTTAAATTGAGTTCTGTAAATATTCTAGCTTGAGTACTAAGTGTTGTACAAAATCAACGGTAAATTTCTTTCATTCAACTTTTCTCCAAGAATAGATGTGACTCCTGCATATTCCCCAATTTCATTCCTAAGCCAAGGGGAAATAGACTTCATACTGTTGTTATGAAACCTCCAAAGTTAATTACTGAAGATAGTTGGATTATTTTTTGCTTATCTATATCCTTTAGGGACTTTACACCATTTGCATGTAGCAACGTAGGTTGAGTTCACTCCCGACACAGTCAATTATATAAGTCTATCAACAGCTATTTTATTATGGGAACAATAGGGACAGACTGGCCGGACTCTGTGATGAATGTAGATTAGAGAGAGGTCACCCTGACATACATAATTAGTTTTAGAATGTTAAATTAATAGGTGGAATGCCCCTAAGGCAACCATACATTAAGGCTGAAGCTGCAGATCTGCAGTCTAGCTCCTGTCTGCTGTTGTCAGCATTGACATGGCTCAGTGCACTGCTTACGAAATGGCATAAGGTATTATGGCAACACTAAATGGCTGTAAAAACAAAATTTGCATAATACTAGGGTCATACTACATACTTCCTTTCAGAAACATTTGTGCAGCTAAATTATTATGCAAATTCCAAATGGGGGCTGGATTACACTGGTAAGTCTTTGGGTGCTTTATGAGAAGTAAATAGATGTTTAAACAAGGATTCAATAGGAAAATGATAATGTTCAGAGAAATTAAATTTATGATCTGTACTTGCTGTAGATATTGACTTAAAAGGTAAAAGGGAATAAAAGGTATTTTTTCCAGTTATAAATTACTTGTTTTTCTAATCATGTGGAGGTAAAAAAATATCTATGGCAGAACTCATTTGCAAAAGAGGAATGAATTATGATATCCAAACCTCACTTTCATTTTAATCAATAGCTGAATTTCCATTATTGTTATCACCTTTCTCAAGATGACAAGTTTTATTAAAAAAAAAAGTTTTCTAGACACTTCTAAGCTAAACCAGCAACAATCTAAGGCATATCTATAATATCAAGTGCAGCATGTAATACTTTATGTCTAGTATAATTGCTTTACTTTTCTTATTTACTAACATAGCAGGCACTGAAGTAGATAATCATTTTTGTGATTTACTTTAATGTCTAGTTTATAGGTATGTTCCACATTTTATTTCTCACATTTTACTGGTGAGGTAAATGATGTATGCCAATTAACTGTCTGATCATGACTAAAAACCAAAAATAAATGAAGTACTACCTGAATCTGTAGCCCATATTCTAATGGCTTTCTATGATTATATCTTTTTTCCTTACAACCTTTAGATCCCTAATAATTGAGCCAGGCCATATTCATTTGGTCTAGAATAATTAGTAGTCATAATATTATCTCTAGCACCAAGTTAGATAACTCATCATTAATTCTGTGGGATGCTTTCCAGATCTATAGCCTAAAACAGTCAGGCAACTTCCTCAAGGGCATGTGGCCAGAGAGCAAAGGTCATGCTCAATTTCCTAAAGTACTTTATACCTTTATCACAACCTCTCAGAATTCTGTGGATACTCATCCAGTGAATGCTCCAAAGTTTCCAAAGCTGCCATTAAAAACACCAAGCTTGTGTTTGTATAATTTAGGTTGCTCAGAGGTACAAATTATAGAACACACAGTGGAGTTAGTGACTTAAACCAATAGACTGTTCCAGGCAATTAAGTTAAAAAAAAAAAAATCTGGTCATTATTTTCTCAGAGATAATGACAGTAAAATAAAATGTCACAGAATAACTATCCCCTGCTGTTAGATAAATGCCAAGGTAAAGCCAATTATTTTATAATTTTATGGAAAATAAATAGTGAAAAAACACTGAGATCTTTTCAAAAGTTTAAGAATGATTCTATATCAACTACATATCATGGAAAATATTTCATCTTATCTCTAATAATTAATCATGCTAGTCTAGAATTTGTTACCATTTTTCTTTGACAGTATCTGCCAACTCCAAATTCTAATTCTTCCTAACCTCACAAAATCTAAATGTTAGAAAAATGCTAATTCAACTATGTTTTTAAGCAGAGGTGAACTTCTATTTATCTTTTTCTAAGCAGAAATATGGAAGAGGGATTTATATGAGAATTAATAGCACTTTTGATACTAAACTTTTGTTACCCAAGTTTGCCGAGTTGGGTCACATTTTAGCAAGACTTACTATGTACTATCACACACCAACACAACAGAAATCTGTCTTCCTTCTATGTACAGGTGTAATAAATGAAGCACCTGAAATGTTATGATGAAGGAGATGACACATTTGCATAATTTTCTGATCAACATGTACAATTGTGTTTTTCATGTAAAAGAAACAGCTGGTTCTGATTTTCTTCTGAGCTCCCTTTTAAACAGTTAAATCCTATATCCAACATAGATTTACAGATGCCAGATTGGCATAGGGATGGAATAGCAGTGACTAAGTTGCAGAGCATACAGTAGTTTGAGTAATAGCTCCAAAGATAAGACTGAATATTGAAGATAGACTTATTATCTAGAAAAATAGCTAGAGAGAAAATGTATCTACACATTCGCATGTTTTGTGCTCAAGCACACAGGTAAGAAAGAACCATAAGGAGAAGCCCAGAGACATGATTTAGGATGCAACCTAACCCCACTGGTGGGTCCCATTACCTAAGTGAGGCAGACAAAACTAACGACTCAAATGTCATTGAGGAAAAATAAGTTTGACACCATTTACAGAAGATCACTTCTGTCCTATTGTCAGTAAAGTGTTTGCTTCTACTTGCTTTCCTGATTTTCTCACTTATCATAGGAATGGGTTGGGAATGTGTTCTGTACTCTTGGATGCTTTATTGCAAATTATGTCCTTCCCTTTCCCTTATTATTTGGACCAAGGAAATTCAGGGGCAGTGTTGTAACATTCGAGATTTTCAATGAAGCCTCACATTTTTAGGAAATCATTGCTCATGTGGAGGAAAACCTTGTTGGAGAACTATGGCGATGCCTTCATTGAATAGGGCAGGTTTGTCAGAAAATTTTAAAATTAGAACTTATGCAGATAGACACAATATTGTGGCTTTCTGCTAAATATGACCCTTATGTTTATCCAGTGAAATGTTTCATTAAGCTTCAATCTGAGTGTCTCTAGCTGAGGAGCAAATGCCACGTACAGTTCACAGCACGTACTAGTGACTACTTCCCACAGGTAAGAGACCAGTCTGGGCATAAATGGCACTTAATGTGCCTGTCACAGGCATAAGGGAACTTCTGTTCTAGATAGAGCCAGGGTTCAACACTTGGCCAGTATAACACAGAATGATTTCAGCCTTAACTGCCTCTGTACATTCTGTGAGTCTCATAGTCCCTATATTTCCCAAACCATGTACTTCAGCTAAATAATTTTGTTACAATGTATTTTCCTAACTGCAGAAAATATTAACACTGAACAGATATTTTCAAATACAGCTCTCCTTTACCCTCCATGAAATTTAGGTGTAAGTACCACCACCAATACCCCATTAAAAATCAGTAATATAGAAACTATTAGGGAGGTAACTTTATCTTTGAATCTTTGTGTTTTTTAGTCTTAATCTATTCTTACCACAAGGTGCTATGCTTTCATTGTACTTGTGTGAAGGACAACGGGCCCTGTTGACAAACCAAAGGGGCCCCCAGTAACAACTTGCTGTTCCTTTCGGAAAACCTTCCCTTCCTTCATCAAAACATGTGTGTCACTGTCACATTTGGCAACATGTAGTAAATGTGACACTGTTTACAGCATCCGGTTGCTTTCTTCCTCCCTGAATTCAGCAACAGCACTTGTGAACAAGGTAAGCCTACAAAGAAAAAGCCTTCTGACGACTGATAATATACACCTACTACTCAATAGGTAATGACCCAATTGAGGGTTCTTTTATTTCATGATTGATCTCATTTCCTATTTTATAGTTCCAAGAAACTAATGGAAACACTCAGAGCTTTTTTTTCCCCTCTAAAATCTAGATGTTGCTGGGATTCTCATCAAACGCAGTAGGTTGATGACAGGTACAAGGAAATGGCAGACATTTAAATGATCCAAATTATAATTGGTAATTAGCTCCCAAATTATTCCTGTCTTTTTCAGTTGGAAAGATACTTTTTACAGTTACATAATTACCACAAAGAAATATAAATATCCTGTTCAGACCTAATAGTTATGAGGAATATAACTTACAGCAGCTGAAAATGTGTTTGCCCAGATATAATAGAAATATATGCAAAGCATTTAATAATCTTGAAAGGAACTTTTCTTTTTAAAGTTATACCATTATAAATAATGGCCCTTAAAAAAAGTCTGACATCATAAATTATGATTATAAACTTGCAGTTTTATCTAGAATATCCCCGTGCTAGGGCATTTCTTCATGTTTTCAGCTACTACACATTTATTTTAGTCACGATGTTCTACTAATCAAAACTAGCAATATAATCTAGAGAGATCTAGGGAATTAATTAGGAACATCTCATTTCTACACTGCTAATCTTCTCTGTGTCTTAGCTTAGGGAAAAGGAGCCCATCATTGACTGATAAACCAAGGAGATTCTCTCAGCTTTATAGGAGGATCTAGTAAAAGTCTGGCTATGGTTTCTAAATCTTTTAGTCTCGTTCTGACATAGCAACACTTGAAAGCTGACCTTGAAATAGAAAACATTATACTCTGTGAGGAAATCAGGTAGAGGTATTACTACTGACTTAGCTGCTTTTATTTACATGTTTTGACTATTTTACCAAGAGCCAGAAGGGAGTGGAAGGAGCTAGGGTAGTGATAGAGGGAAAATAGGTGCAAAGAGTCTCAGAGGACTGGTCAGAATGCTTCCAGACCATACCAATTCCGACTGCAAGTTGTTTGAACGAAGACATGTTAAATAAATCTTTCTACCTCCTTTTTCAATAAAATTGATTAACCTAATCCATAGAAAGTTTGAAACACAAATATAGGTTATTAACTTTTCATTTCAAGGTGAACGTTGGAAGGGAAAAAGGATCTTTTTCCTTCCAAAGCGATTAGAAATGTCCTGATGGAAATTAATTTGAATCAGGTTAGAGAACTGGGACACCATGATATTGTAGACAGAAAGGTGTCACTTTTACATCATGGTTCCTTCTGAAGTTAGAGGTGAATGAAAGAAATCTCTACAAGTTTGGATAACTGAGTATAGTCACCTGGAGTCCCATTTCTAGTGGCTTAAGTGCACTCCTGACAAAGGAACTAACTCAACTGGGATTTGTATCCTGCTGGCATGTTTTTAGTTACATATTTAATGTAAGTATTTTGAATTTAAAATATTTACAACTACAGACATAAATTCACACAAAAAAATTTATTTTAAAAATCTGGACACGGTGTTACATTTAAGAAAAAGGAACATTAGCTATGCTAAAATGCTGCTTAGTGTTTTTAAAGTAGTTCTCAAATATATCCCTTTCAAATAATTCTGAATAAAACTCTTAGGAAAATCACTTATGAGTCCAACATGAAAAGTTTGTTTTTTTTTTTTTTTTGGTTGAAAGAAGCAGTACATGCTACTAAATTTTACACTGAAAATCGTTAAAATGATAAATTATGTACATCATACAAACACGAAAAGAAAATAATTATTGAAAGGAATGATGAATATTCAATGCGAAATAAAAGGTGCTTGGATTATTACAATCCATTGTTTAGAATATCTGATTTCTGGGGACAGTCCAAATGCTCATCTTTTTTACAGTAGTCATATAAAAACCTGTAAAATCCCTGTACACTGAAATGGCAATGATTATTATTCAAAAGTTATTTTCAAATTCCCCATCTCTAGCAGCTTTAGAGAACTGGTTTTCACATCTTTTTGTTTTTGCTGTCACTTCCTACCCTGCCAATAGCAATTACGTGGTAGTCATAAATTGAACACAGAGGTATTAAAGCTCTGACAAGTTCATTTCATGTTTTTTCTACAGTTGTAGCTTCTTAAATCAAATTTTCTACAGAATATAATAAAATTTTAAGTCTCATATCCCCTTCTGAGTCTGAGAGTAACTTTGTTAGTAGCCCTGAGAAATTTATTTTCCATCTAGAAGTGGATCAGATTCACCACACAATCTGGATGTGAGCAATGTCCCCACCTGTAATCTGACTTTCCTTGAGACTGGCTTTGTATTGCCAGAACAGAAAGGGCTCCGGAGCAGGGAATTTATGCCTTTATAATGAATATGGTTATTCCACAATCACATGCCAAATTCATGTTCATATCTTTATGACCCACATAATATATCATGAGGCTACAGGTTGAAAGGAAACTAATTAACCTTTAATGTGATGAGGATGCTGGCACTATGGAAAGATTGCAATGTCTTGACTGAGACATTCACCTGGGCCCCCTGCCACAACCTGTGCTTGGCATCAGCCTTATTAGGTATCTACCAACTATGCCCACAATAACAAAGCAGAATAAGCTAATATGTTACCAAGAGGAGCCCGACCCCCACATTAATATAAAGAATATGGCTATAAGCAAAATTCCTAATACAGTTGTCCCTCACAGTTTTGTTGGCTCATCATCAATCATTCTGCTTTAAAAGGCTTTAACTATGCAGGTATGAAATTAAAGGAATGTTCTTAAACCAAACACCAGCATTACTATGTTCACTCTCATCATAGTGGAACATGACACATTTTCCAGCATTGTTTGATTTATTTACACTTCACTTGAAGATAAAGGTTCAATGAGCTGATCTATACCCTGTTTCCAAGATTCCCATTATTTCTGAAATTATAGGCACAAGACTGGTTGTCTAACAAGTGTGCATAAAAAAAATGTTTGCAAAGTACTAAGGTTCTCTAAGTTGAGAGAAAAACCTCTTTGGACTTATTTGACCTTCATTGTTATCATGAGTTGACAGTTACTTCTAAATAGAGAGAAAGCAAAGTCTGGAAAGCATCTTTCTCTTCATATTGATCTTTCCACTGAATCCAGACAACACATTTTCATCCTGTGGCACATTAATGTGCCCAGCACTTTATATGGGAAAGACTGATGTCATCTAAGCTTCTCTGTAATCACCTATTCAATTTCCTACATGTGAAAGTGGAGAGTTCTGCTTCCTTCTCTTATATTGTGCTGAAGTAAATCACAAGCAGTTCATCCTCTACTTATTTACTACACTTATATGTGTGTTCGATCCTAAATTGCTTTCCTTTGTAGAATGTACTTATGTTGCATGACATCATTAAGGCCTAGAACATTGTGAATTAATCTATTAAAATGTTACACACCACCAATAACTCAATTTTTACAGAAAATTTCCTTCTCAGTTCTGGTTTCTTCTCAGATCGTTTTGAAGCCCCTATAATCATTATTTTGGAATTCCCAGCTCCCCCCCCCCCCAAAGTAGTCTGCTCTGCTGATTTCTAGAAATAGTGCTTTTGGAAGATTGGTAAGAATGTAGGACTTTTTCGTTAGTAGTAGAGAGAAATAAGTTAATCTTAAAAACTGTTCTGATGGTAGCTAGCTATAAGAACCGTAAGTTGTGGGTAGGAAATCACCAAGATCACCCCCCCCCATTATCCCCTCACAATACTTTTTGTTTAATGGAAAACTGTCTACTGTGAAATATCTTTCTATAATAAAATTGTCTGCTAAAAAGGAGGGGAAACTTACTGCAGGTATATAGTATCTATTTCTGGAGAATGTGGAGGATGACATTCATATGCATAGGATTTTAGCAGTGGTTCTCAGACTTACGAGACTCACCCAAGGAGTTAGCAAGGGTCCACTTCACATATTTTTAAGAGTGTACCCCGGGTACTTTCATTGTAGGTGATCCACTGTTTGAGAACATTAGTCTGTGCTACCACGAAAGATTATGGGCTCCGAATTCTGATGTGCATGTGGCAACTTGTAGTCTTGCAATTAGTTGTAGTCTTGCAATTAGATTGTGACTGACCTCTTTGTCTTGAGACTAGTACTAAGGCAGCTGAGGGACAATGCTGATTCCATGACAGGAGCTATGCAAATTGCATTAACCCACCAGGCATATTAGAGAAAGATGAAATTCAAACTTAGCCATCTCTGAATGTCTGACCCCCAACAAGTCTCTGTAGCAGAAAAGGATAAATAAATCCCTAAGCGACAAAACCTTTGAGATGTCAGGTTTGGTTGTATAGGAATACTATGTCCAGCCCTTCGCTTAGAGAGTCGTTTACTTTTTACAATTTATTTATATTTGGTTGAATTGAAACCAAAGGAGGCCTACTAAGAGAAATCAAGGATCAAATGAATATTAGGAATAAATTTTCTTGTAGGTTATGTATTAAACTAAAGCACAGAAGCTTGAAAGAATGAGCAAGATGATTTTGTTCCCACCATCTGTTTGCTTTATCAGAGTAAAGACATTAGAGTATTGACTTTGTTCGACTTTGAAGATAAATATCTATACAAATTAGCAGTATAGTCATTTTAATAAAATTTGATCAGATTAGAATGATTTTGAACAATTTGTATGGTTTATTATAAATGAATTTTATTTTCACTGAAATTATCAAATTTATATTTATAGAATGTTAGATGTAGTAAGTTGTTTTACCAACTTAGGCCAACAAATCAAAAACATGAGTAAACTCATTTTTTTAATTAAAAAAATCATTCTTCACTTAAACCTTAACTTTTACCTGTGCCTTTCTTTCTGCAAGGTATTTTTCTTATACTGCATCTTCAACAGCAAGAAATCTATTTGTCTCAATATTCTCCCCATATTCCTCACCCTTAGTCACTGTCTGTGTGGTTTTATTCCTTTTATTATTTTAAAGATTTTATTTATGCAAATAAGAACTGGGGTACAGGCCTGAAGTGGAGGTGGGGATGAGAGGATTCACCAGAGCCAGAGTGGGAAACAGAACAGGCAGACTGACTCAAATACACTGCTGAGGGCTGCAGCAGGAGGGCCAGGAGGTCTGCTGCCCCATGTGGGTCAGCTCCCTGGATGCAGTGGCTGGAAATAGTTTCATAGTGCTGAGAATTTAATCTCTGCACCACCAGGGAGGCCTCCACCTACTTTTATATTTACTACCTTGTTTAGTTCAAAGTTTCCTTAACTATACCTAAACCATTATTTAATTCCTGCTTTGACCAAGTAACATTAAACCCTCCCTTAATGGAAACAATATCAGATTATAATTTGTCAATTAATTTCTTCAAAGATTTTTAAATATGCACTGTGCGCTACACACACTGCATTTGTAGCAACAACTGCTATGATGTGAAATAAAAGTTGAACTAAACTATTTCCCTGAAAGAAAAAAAAAAAAGACAAAAATTCTTAATGTGTTCAACCTTCCTATCAAAATATCTCAAGTAGTTCTGGGGAGAAATCAGTTTAAATGAGAAATTACTTAGAACATGAAATTGGCTTATTTGGATAAGAAGAGTTAATTCTGCTAAAGACAAGAAGTTAAGTGCAAGGACTCTAAGTACCTGTTTTATACTACAGAGTTGCTCATAAACAGCTTTTGTAAATCAATAGCAGTTTAAAGTATACAATCATTACAATTACTATAACTAATATATATTGAATATAAACTTTGCTCACACCTTGCTTTTATCCAAATTATAAGTTTGAACTTTCCTAAGGAAAATTTTTATAATGCTCATTCTTACTCCTGGTTTGCAGAAAGATGTTATATTATTTTTACCCTGCCATCATTGTGAGTTTTTGATGTGATATGATAAATCAAACTAAGTTTGAGTACTGTGTATATAATTGATAGTATATAATAGGAACTGTTTTTGAATAAAATTTTTAAAAGTATTTAAAATTTTTTATAAAGGAGTAATATGTGTATGGTACTATAAAGTGTTACATGATTTTCTTAGTAAATTATTCCCTTACAAATTTCTTTAGTAAATATTTTACTAACATACAATTCTTTTAATATTTCCTTGATATCATTTTCATTGTTTTGAGTTTCCACTCCTCTATAAAATTATATGTAAAGTTTACTTCTTGCAAAGAAGAAATAGTGGTCTTTTATTTTTTTTTTTTTAAATCTAGTCTTCAGAAGACAGGACACAGACACACGCTCTAGAAAGCATCATATGACAATGTAAGAAGACAACAGCGACCTACACTTGAAGGAGAGAGGCCTAAAAGTCATTCTTGCCAACACCTTGATGCTGGATGTGTGGTTTCCTAAATTGTGAGAAAACCCTTCTACCTATCAATTATTCTGTATTAAGTTGCCATGACTAAGTACCTATGTACACTTTGCTACTGTGCTCCATGTGATGTCAGATCGGGTTTCAGCAGCTTGAGTCTCAATTGAGTGAGATGACTCAGGACCCGAACAAGGGTACACAGTGCTGTCTGTCCCCTGGTAACTCATGGAATGCCACCCAATGGGGTCTTTTGTGTGACTTAGGCTTCTCAAATATGCCCCTGGTTCTGTTATGCTGGAAACATAATAGACTAGATCTCCTAAGATCTAGGCTCAGAAACATTATTTGCAAAGACAACTCAGTGCACCGTTGTTCGCCACTGCCTTCAAAGTTACTTCTATGTCAGATCACCATACGACAGGGGGTCATTTCACTGGGCCTTTCTGTCTAGCCTGTCTGCTTTCTGTACTGCCAGACACTCAGCAAATTTCCTGTTGGGAAAACCAGCTATATAATTTGGGGTTCCTTGAAATTTCAATTTGCCATGACTACACAGCCCTAGATTTTTTGGTTTCCCTTTCCTCAGTCTCAATATATTCCTCCACGGGAAAAGCACAGCTGATGGTCTAAGTGCACCTGGGAACACACTTCTGGAATTAAATTTATGTAGTCTCATATTTGTTCCACAGTTTTGAATTTTTATAATCACTAATTACTTTCCATGGAAATGATTGCTGCAACCTATTATATTTTACTTGGAGGTAGAAATCCCAAGTTAAATATAATCGGAACTGCTGAATTTAAAAGGCTTAACAACAAAAACTTCAACTTTTGTCCTCTTTCTTCCTTTCTCTGTCAGTGCTCCCTAGCTCACATGCTATGCTACAGCAAAATGGTATTTTTTTTTTAATGGTTTTGAATAACAGCAATATTGCCTGCCTCTGCATGTCTGCTCATGCTGGTGTAGGCATCCTGTGCCCACCAGAATTCCCTGGGTTCTCAAAGCCTCACTTCAAACACCATTCTCTTATGCAGTCTTTTCTGAAATCCTTAATTGAAAATGGTCTTTCCATATTTAAAATACACCTGGAAAGTGTTTTAGTCTTCCTTGATGATATTTTGTCCACTTTTTACAAAAATATTATTAACCATCTTGGGCCCTCCCTGGTGGTGCAACCTGTTGAAGCATGGCACTAAGAAGCTAGTCGCAGCCTCTTCAGCACAAATTCTATCTAAAGAGGTGACACACTTTGCACAACAGACCTCTCCTGTCTCACCCCCTTCTCCCCTCAGCAGTGTATTTTGTCAGTCTGCCTGTTCTGCTCCCTGCTGTTATCTCTGGTGGGTCCTCTCACCACAACCTACACCTCTGGCCTATACCCTAGTTCTGATGCATAAATAAATAAATCTAAAAATATTTATATAACCATCTTATTCTCAATGGGAAGATTGTAACTACCTTACAGGGAAGATGTAGGCAAAGACTATGCTATGCACATTAAAAAAAAAGCTCATACGAGGCAGCTAATCACTTGACAAACCCCTATTCTGTCATCACTGTCTGTGTAGTAACAAAACAGCCATTTTTAAACATAGCTGCATGATTTTGATTTGCCTTTCTCTGATGAGTGAGCATATTTTTTAAATGTGTTAGCTATGTGCTTCATTTTGTTGTCTGATTTGTAGATCTTGGCTAGCAAGATCTTGTCATATGTATGGTATGCAAGTATTTTCTTTTTAAGGTGGCTGTCTTTGTTTTAATGATAGCAGCTCACACCTGGGAGCCTGGCTCATATCAAACACCAGAACAACATGTGTTGGTAAGAACATAGCAAAAAGGAACACTTGTAGGCTATTGGTAGGAATGTGGCTGGCTCAGACCTTTTGGAAAATATGGAGATTCTACAAATCTGCCATATATAGTAACAAATCTACTCCTAAGTATCTACCCAAAGAAAGCGAAGATACTAATTTGGGGGGATAGATACACTCCTATGATGTATATTTGAACTGCGGTCTCAGGGACTATTATAAAAAGCTATTGGGCACATTCATATACCAATGTTCACATGGACGTGTCCTTTTGGTGGGGAATGAATATATAGAAGTGTCCGTAGAATGGCTGCTTTTTATGGTAAATGCTTTGCAATTTCTTAAACAATATACTAAGGTGGTTTTAACACTAAAATTTTCTACAACAGTTGAGAGTTCTTGGTCTCATCCTTCCAAAACTTAGTATAGGTAATCACTTTCAATGGTACTAAGAATATAGTGATTTCACTGTAGTTTTGTGTTTCTCTATGACAAATGATACTTGGCAAACTTTTGTATAGGATTATTTACCACTGATTCATTTTTTAACAAGTTGTGCACACACACAAACACAGTAACTGTTCATTAAGTCCTAATTAGTTTCCTGACACAATGTTGGCCTGATTTCCTAATTTAGGAACATGTATTCAGAATTTAGAAAGAGCTGGAGGGATTATGCTAAATGAAATAAGTCAGGAGAAAAAAGAAGTATTTGATTATTTCACTTGAATATAGAGAAGCCAAACAAAGTCCGGAAAAAGATAAAACTTGCAAGCTAGCCGTAGATCTGAGCAGGGGAGGGAGGGGGTCAAAAATCGAGGAGGGATGAGAAGCAGTTTTCTTTTGTTGACTTAACCTACTCTCAGTTGTCTTCTGTAATTGGCACCCAAAGGTAGTGAAGAAATACTTATTTAATTCATTTACTGTCTCCACATTAATGACAGTATTTTTTTTTTCAGATCAAATGTTTTTTTAGAACAACTCAAACATATTTAGCAAGTATAAGTTCACTTCATGTAAACATACCATAGCTCATTGTTTTAATTTCTGGTTTATAATAATAACTTCTCTATTTAATGTTTTCACAGGATTAATGGCTGGTTGGGGTTAATGGCTCCCAGCTACGCCATGGGCCATCAACTCTTCTCAGTTGGCCATTAATCCCCAGGAAATGCCTTGTACCTCAATCATTATGGTTTAATTAGGTCATTAAGAAGCTGCTGGTTAATTGCCACATTACAAGCATCCAGAGATGGGCAGGTGGCTGCAAGGACCAAAAGAATCACAGCATCCACCCCCCCCACACACACACAAAAGGGGAGGATGCTAATAAACAGAGGATGTTTATGTTTTTACCTGACAATTTTTCATTAAGTTTACAGAAGATATCTACTGTGAAAAATATTTAAGAGCATGTTTCTAATTTTGCAAAAAATAATTAGGTAAAATTTTCCTAAATGTGATTGACTTAATATTGGGACACAGAATTATAATTTCAAGTCTAGGTAGATGTCCCAACTAACAGCTTGGCTAAAATATTTTTTTCTACACTTAACCTTTCACTTATAAATTGGGAAAGCTGTACTAAAATTTAAATTGTTTTGATATTTTGGTTAAATTTGATTGCTCAAATTATATTTATGCTAAGAAAGATCTGTCTTATGCAAGAATTACACTGAATTGTTTCTTATAATCTCAAACAGAATTATAAAAATATACATTCCACAAACCAGTCTTAAAGTTTTTAATGTACATCAAATATGTATTTAAAAAAAACTCACTAAAAAGTACAAACTACTAAACTTCTCTAAACAAACAAATCAGCACACATCTCCTGTCTCACCTGCTGCTCCCCTCAACAGTGTATTTATCAGTAAATGCACCAGCTCTACTCTCCATCTGTCTCTGATGAATCCTCTCACCTCCTATATACTTCTGGCCTACACACCATCAATTCTACACAAAAATCTTAAAAGAAAATTAGGGTTACATATATAACCAACATAAGGAATGGAATTTGTGGTGAAGTATTTCCAAAGGAAATTTCATGTGGCCTCACCAAGCAAAGTATAATTCACACAAACTTGTATATATGGACACATGTTCTTACACCTTACTTCTCAAAGACAATTTGTGTATGATACTGCAATTGTGATATTAAAACACCTAACTCTTTAAGGAGAATAGTTTGTTTACTTCATTTCGAATAAAAGAGAAATTTCCAGTATCAATATTATGAAGAACTGTGCTGCTATACAACGTGTTCATAAAAGGATTCTTAAGAATATTTAATATTGAGTTCATAAAGACTTTCACATTATGACTTCAGGTAATTATATAGAGTCTTTCTAAAAGACAATCTGCAAGTACCAATAAGTTACTAAATGATTAAGGATGAAGTTTATTTAATGTATTCACGTTGATTCAATTAGAAACCATTTATTAAGTGTTCATCTTATAGGCTTTGTGAGAATTGATTCTGGGAAAACAAGATGAAATTCAATGAATTTCCTAAAACTAAATAGCTTTCTCCGTTCACATGTTCAAAATGGCACAGTTCATCACATTCTTATTCATTAACAGCACGGTTTTTGGTTGTGTATATTATACTTAGAAACATTCTGTGCCCATGAGACCGCTATTCTACATGCATCTGTAATGCAGATAATAATTGACAATCTCCAGACCAGAGAGAGGGCAAATACATTGGAAGGTTTCTGTTAATTAGTAAACGTGGCTACTAGGGCAAAAGTGCATCAGAATTGTAAATTGTTTAAAACTCAAAGGGATAGGAGTTCTACATTTTTATACTATAGTTCAGCCTAAAGAACAGATGAGCCTAGCTGGAAATCTACTGAACAATAACAGAAATTGCAGCATAGTGTTATCCATATTAGGATTTAAAAGGCAGGATGGTTTTTGAGGGCAAGAGGGGTGGGAGATGCTACCTGACTTGACAATATCATGTGTGCATTGCTTTTGGGATTCTCTTTCAGTGAAACACATTAGATAATGTATGAGGGCCCACCTTTGCACATCCTGGAAACAGAGAGGAATAAAACAAAGTGGGTCCTCATTCCAGTGGTGTTTGTGGTATTCTCCCACCCTACAAGAACATGACCAAATAATCGTTTGAAGAGTTAAAACATCATGTAGGGAATGAAGTAGGAAGGATTAGATCATTTAGATTGGGATATCAGGGAACACCTTTACGGAGTTTTATGTTTCAGCTGGGATTTGAATGGGTAGACACAGCCAGCCCTGTGAAGAGATTATGCAGGCAAAAGAATTCCTGGTGCACATGCAGTAGTGAAGTGGAAATGAGTGCATCCGGTTAGAACACAGTGGGTAGGAGGTGGCCACGTGGGTGTGTCAGGGACGGCTTTGAAAGCAGCTGAGGAACTGGCACTCCATACTCAGTGTATTTGCAGGCCATGTGAGAATATTTAGTCACTGGGAAATCTCAGAAAGGGACAATACAAATTTGGGGATCCCTGCATAGGGATCTTAGGATCCTGAGATGGAATGAAATGAATGAGGGAAGAGAAGGAGTCCCAAGACATGGAAGCAGACAACTCCGACAATGTGATTATGGTTCTCAGTTCTCAGCACTGGACAAAAGTGCTGCTTTTGTATCTCATTCAAGTTTAGAAAGGAGAGTTCACAGAAAATAAGGTAGATATGTCCTTACTGAAGGGTCAACCTAACGAGGTTGTATCCAGTTGAGAATATTTGCAAATTAATAATGGCAACACTGTAAAACAACACTGAATTTTATACCTAAGACAGATTTCTCCTCCATTTCACCATATTCTTCTACCACAGACAAAGAACCAGGTATCATTTGTGTGGCACTTACCACCCTACAGGCACAGACTAGTCAACTTCCCTCAAGACATGACCTTGTGAGCTCTTCAGCCTTAATCTCAAATTTCTGTTTCTGGAAGCCATTCTTGGAGGGTAAATTTACCTTTATCACTTTGATACAAATTTTTCAGCTATTTATATTCAGATAAACCATTCTTGCTTCTTTGTGGAAGTTTTTCTGAAATTCTAGCAAATACTGTTATATTGTTAACATTTGTAAATTGTTGTCATAAATGGTTCTGCTATCAATTCTTTTTTTCATTAGATAGGAGTGAAAAAAGGAAAACTTAAGGCAGACACAACAGAAGCCACTATTTAGGGGACTTACTAAGACAGAACATCGATCTTAATGTTTTCTCCAACTTTGCAGCATTGTCTGTGGTAGTTCTACATAATCCTTCTGCCTCTAAGAATGAGCTCTAAGGCCAGTTACTGGTCCTGTCAGTTTAGAAAACTTGCAGACTGAAGCTTCTGAAAGCCATCATTACCACTACCTTTCTCCCAGAGGAACCAGAGTGATAAACACCAGTCAAGGTCCAAACAAAAGGAAACCACTTTCTGTTTTTCAGAAGAAACAGAAATTAGTGGGTCACTGGAGTTCCTCAGCCATGTGTGGATAACAGAGAAGTCAAACAAGGATTGGCTGGGTAATCTGCCATGTCTATCAACACAAGGCACCACTACCCCAAGGCGAGAGGGGAAAAGACAGGGTATGGTAGATGCCTAGACATGGCCTGAAAGATAAGACTGCTCCAAGCAAGAGAGAAAAGGATGCATGATCAGGTTTCTCCTTCCCTCCACCTCTCCAATCTGCCATCAGTGCTGTCTGGTCCATCACAGATGAAGGCCTTTGACACATGAGGCTGGAAAACATTCACTGCAGGGACAAGCCCCCAAGGCACAGGAGAGGAACAAGGGGAGAGCAGAGCATGATTCCACGGGGCATGACAATATAGTTCAAGAATAATAAAACTACCACTATTTTACATTTCATAAAAATAAATGCAATAAAACAAGAAACTAAACTCTCTCTGCTTTATCATAGCCCCTTCTGACAAACCAGAGTTTTCAGGTATGAAGTGCACTTTTGACAGGTACCTTAAATAAAGCATGTATAGTTCCAGATTTTATTAAATATCTTAGTAATAGCCATGTTACTTTAAAATCGCTAACTTCAGAGTGCTAAATATGCATTAAAAGTAAGATCAGGAAGAAAATAGCTCAAAAAATAACACTGTCCACAAAGTTGGCTGAAACATATCTTAAATTTGTTTTTGGTATTCATCTGTTTTTTTGACAGAGGACATACCCAGTTTCACAACTAGCAAGTTTGTTCATTATTGTTATTCATAAAAATAGAATAAAATATGTAACATCTCTGAATGTCTACTACTTGTCCTTCACCTTTGGGAAGTGTTGGTTTAACTAGCAGGATAAAGACCACCTCTGGGATCATCGAGTCCTTCATATAGTAAAGTGGATCTAAAAGCATTAAACTGTTCCTTTCTATTTACTTATAAAAATGCAGTTGCTCCTGCTCTAGCTTCAGAGGATTATTGTGAAAGCAAAATATGAGTTAGAAAATGCTACTGTCTAAGTAGGTATAAATACAAGTTAATATTAATACTTGACATTTCTTATAGCATAGTCACAAGAGTAGAGCTAATGGATTACTCGTTCCCCACCGTGACCTATAAGGTAGGGTACTTTTTTTTTTTTTTTTTTTTTTAAGATTTCATGTGTTTTTGCAGAGAAGAACTGGGGTTTAGATCAGAGGTGCAAGTGAGAGGATTCACCAGAGACAGAGTGGGGAGCACAGCAGGGAGATTTACTGAGACACACTGCTGCAGGAGTTGCAGGCTAGATAGGAAAGTTCTGCTGACCCATGTGGGGCATGTAGGGTTGCTCCCTTGCTGGGGATCCCACTCAGGCCATCAGGGTGATACTGCTGAGCCTTAACCCGTAGGCCACTAGGGAGGCCCCAAGTTAAGACACCTTAAAAAGAATGACTAACAGAATTTACCATACAAGAAACTCGGGTGGCAATGTTCCCAGGTGCTGCCAGTAGTCATTATGGATGGCTGTGGCCCACGTACTAAACAAATGACTAAGTGACATTCTGTAACTTAAAGTTTGGAGCCAGGTAACAGCTACAATTTTAAAGAAAGTCTTAAAGGAATAGCCAAATAAGATGTGCTTTATCTTAATTTTCTTCTGCTCAGGAGGGAGTTTTAGTTCTACATCGAATGAATGAGAATATTTCCAGGTCAGATTGATTCCATCACTAAAATCACAACTCAGTTTATAAAGAAACTCATCTACATCTTGCTCATTTTACCAAATTCAGTCAACTACTCCTTCACTAGATTTCTCAAGGTTTTGTAATCTCTATTGGTGGCAAAAAGCAAATTTTATATCAGCATGACCAGCTAAAATAAGGAGCCAGGATTCACATTTTACAAGCTAGCGGGGTTAACAGCAGCTCTCAACCCATCAATCTTATTCTAAAGAAACACAGAGCCTGTTGTGTCGCTGCAGTCCCAACCCCCAGAACAATGACTGAACCTGAAACCTGGGTGGGACAAGGTGTAGATGCACTTAGCCAGCCCAGTACAGGAGTGTGAGGTGTCAGTAGTGACGCTCTTGTTTTCATGGTCCTGACAATTCATCTGAGCAAAATCCTAGCAAAACCCTACCCAATAATAAATTGTGATTATCGCTTTCAAGAGGCAGTAGATAACCTTATAAAAATACATAAGCAGAGATTTTACCTACTCAGGAAAAGAAATTACCTATTTTTGTACTAAAGAAATGACTAATAGGGCCCTCCCTGGTGGTGCAACAGGTTAGGACGCAGCACTGCAAGCTGGACACAGCCACTTCAGTGCAAGTTCCATTCCCAGCCCAGAGGTGATCCACATGGCGCAGCGATATATTTGGTCTATCTGCATATTCTGCTTCCTACTCTGTTTCTGGTGAATCCTCTCACCACCCCTAAACCTTTGGCCTGTACTCCAGTTCTGTATGCATAAATAAGTAAATCTTAAAAAAAAGAAATGACTGGCCCTCCCTGGTGGCGCAGCGGGTTAAAGCACTGCACTGAGAAGCTAAAGCCACTTCCGCATGAGTTCGATTCCCGCCTGCCCCGGAGG
>NW_004567127.1:25554851-25556519 GCF_000260355.1 Condylura cristata | reverse complement strand
AAAAAAGAAGTGACTAATAATGGCTAAATAATCAGAACTGATTTATTTTTTCCTATGTATCTAATTCATGTTGCTATTGCTCATTTAAAGTATTTTCTTTGATTAATGAGTTTATATATAACACAAATTTGTCTTGTCATTGTTATGACCTTTAGGTCCAGATTCTAAATTTAATATGAAGTGAAAAATATTTTGAAAAATATTTTTCATAGAAAACATGACTGGACTGTTGCTTATTATGTATCTATATGTAAAATAGAGATAAATATATGACATAATATATAATCTGCATTTTCTACATATTTGCCTTTCATCTTTTTTGTCCTTTTCTCATAGAGCACTATACCCAATGAGATGATGTATTGAAGAAGTTCACTAGGTGGTTTTCAACATGAGAAGTTCTTCTTTCAGATAATCCATTACATTTTCTCATCTACTCATTTTTTAAGCTGCCAGATCTATTTTTAGCATCTGTGTTTCTACTACAACTATTTTATGCATGAACTGTGAGTTCATGTCATCTTTAATTGTTCTTCTTAATTGTGGACAAAACTCATTTCAACAGTGAATTCCTATTAGAAGAAATTATAGTGTAATAAATGGTAAGACTTATCTTTATCCCCTAGCCATTTCTGACCCCAGGTTTCTTTTCTTCCTTGTTTTTAGTTCTGCTATAATATATACACAAGTTTAATTGTGGACAACTTTACTCCTTTGCTCAAAGAGAACTCGCCTACCTCTGTAATTCATACCATCGCCTAGGAACAAACACACTCTTATCGAATCTACTACAAATATATCCACATTTAAATTCCTAAATACTTGTTATCCAAATCTCTTAATATCCAAATCACCTTGGATACTGAAGCAATTCAGCCTGAACTTATTCACATATTCTTAGTTGATCACACTTTCATTCTAATCCTTATCACCTTCAAAATGTTTGTCTTAAAATTTTTAAATATTTTCGGAAACAACCATTAAAAATAAAAACAGTCATTCCCCTTACTCCTCAGGAAGAGTTGTCTCTGTCAATTAGATTCTCATTACCGTGTATCAAAACTACCACATTCAGATGATCATTTATATTCACACTGTTAACTCTGGCAGTCATCTCATTTCATATCTGACCAACTATATCACACTGTCTCTGTATATCACTATACCTTCCACACATTGATCAAGTCATCCAGTATTCCCCATGCATCTTATCAAATACAATTAATCTCTTCCTCAAAAGTTCTCCTATGAATTCTCTTTTCTATCTTAATAAAGTTCAATTTGTTTTTGTCCTACACAAGCCTTCATACAAATCTTCCCCTTGAAGTCTTCTTGAAAACATCCTTATTAAATTTCCTTGCAGTATTTCTTCTCAGAGACTCTTACAAGCCTGTTCTGAATGCAGTCCTTTATGGCCACTCGATTTGCTTTATTTACAAGTGTCATGCACAGTACTTAAGACAACATTAAACTCCCTTTTTTCCTCCATAATAGTTTTTACTGAAGTGGCATTATATTGTTTGCAGGTGTTCATTGTGAGAACCAACATGAATGTATACTAAATTGGCTCACCACTAAAAATCTAAAAATTTCCTTTACCTAACTCATGTCTCTCAAATTAGACTGAGTTTCTATGGCTGGGCTGTTCCTATGTTGTTTATATATATA
>NW_004567127.1:25504448-25554751 GCF_000260355.1 Condylura cristata | reverse complement strand
AGAGACTTAAGTTTAAAATATGAAAATATAGAAACATTTTAGTTCTAAATTAATAGGTATCTGGAATTAATTGCAGCCACTATTTTAATTAATACTCTTTTAGGATAGTCACAATTGGACATGAACTGTTGGGATTTTGGTCTTCATGGAAAAAGACTTCAAGATGAATCAGCTTTGAAATTAAGTAAAGGTATATTTCCTCACAGAAAACAACCTATAATATACTCAAAAGAACAGAGAAATAATTACATTTAGTAGTTGGTTGTATTCTCCCATTCATTCATCTTTCCTCAAATTCCAAAACACAGTAGAATTAAAATATTCATGATTTTGTCATAGCCACTTAGCTTACAATTCAGTCAAAAGAGCTTCTATCCTGTCTTCATAGAGCCCCTGCATATACACAATTAGGAAGTTAAATCTTACGTCTAAACCTGGTAATGCCAAGCCCTTAACACTGACAAACACTCAAAGGACTGGTTTTTCTGTGATCTCCATCCTCAAAAAGTAGCTAGAATGAGTTTACAAGGTATGGACACCATCAGTGATTATTGGACAGGACAGAAGGCCAAAGAATCACCTAGAGTGGTAGTGTGTTGTAGGCTGCTTTTCTCTTATCCTGGAACCCTTCTCCTTGACAGCCAACAGCACATAAACATTATTTGTTAGATTACTCTGCCCATGCAATTCTTCACTTTGATTCAAAGAAATGAAAAGTGACATTGCCCTATATCGATTGGAAGAAATCAATAAGATAGTGACTATAATGCTGATTCTAGGGAGATGAAACATCTAAATGTCTAAATTGCAAGTCATCCTTATTATGAAACTTCAACTTGAATTTTTTTTCCAAGTAGATTACTGAGAATATTTTCAAAGAAGTATTAAAGAGACCATAGTAAAGCACACTAATGACATTACAGAAGTTGACAAATGACAATGTCTATGTATCATTATACATTAAATTTAATATGGAAAAAAAAGTCCTAAAATGATTGTTTAATTGTAAAAACAGTATGGCATGGGAATGAATAAATTGTTATGGTCTTTCAACTAAATCAAATACTAAAACACAGAAGGGAATTCACAATAGAAAGAAAAATAGGTATGTTAGCTAGGCTATATTTTAGAATTTTATTAATCACTACTGGATAGTTAATAATAGTAATTTTGTTTTTACTTTGTGGCATCCATTTTGGTAGACCAGTTTTATTCACTCAAAATCTTTTAATTCCCTCTTTATAGCGAATCACAGTTTATTCAATGTTCTTTAAGTAATATTAGATAGTATATTTCACAAAGACATTAGTTACTAGAAATAGTATTAACAGTCAACATATGCAATATCATATTATCTATTTTGAGTACATATTTAGTCCTTTCTTCATGTATTATTAGTTATCATTTGTGATTACTTCATGTCTTTACTTCTCATTTCATTTTGATGGGTCGTTGCTGGGACACCTGCAAAGTTAAACCTTATTTTTGTTCTGTGTCTGAAAACATACTTCAGTACTATAAAATAAAATCCACTCACTTGAAACCAAGTAGTTTAAGCACAGAAACTTTGTGATCTTCATCTTATTATTTATAGAATAACACCTGGCAGTCAGGCAATGGATTAACATTAGGGAATTATGAAATGTGTATGCTGGGTATTTGAAATAAAAAGTTGGCAATCATTATGCCATGGTGGGGAAATAAATTTGCAAAAATCAAATTTGTCAGTCCAATGTGCATTAAATACCTTTCCTATTTATAATGATAAACTGTTATTCTAAAATGATGGAACTACTTCAGATGCATATTTTTAAATGACTATGAATCATTATTGGCTGTGACAAATGTGTTTGTTTATTTTCATGATGGGGGCATGCCTCAAAGATAGTCAGCACTACATTGTTTATGACAAAGAAAAATATACATTTCAAATGGTGAAATATACATTTCAACTGGTTTGATGAAATCATGCCTAATGCAGATTAAATGTTTAATAGCATGACAAATGAAAATGGTAGGTTTAAAAAAGATCTAACAGCACAGTATGAATATGACCGTTTTCTTATTAAAAAAATTAAGTTACATGTCAGCTAGGATGAAGAAACAGAAAATTTGCAAGTGGAAGTTTTGATGGGTGAAGGTACTGTATTATCTTTACTCTTAACCTTTTAATCTTTAGTGCTCCCTATAGCAATCCTATAATAAGCATGTATTGCATTATTTGTGCAACCTATATTCTAGAAAAATCATCACTGGTATAATGAATGCTTATTTCATGTGATCACATAAATTCCACAAATTCTATGAAATTTCCATAAAATATTGGAAAATCTGTTTTCTACTTTGTTTATTTTATCCTTTATCACCTCTAAAGCAAACTCAATTTGAAGCTACATACTTTCTCAAGTTGTGTCCTTTTCAAACACAATGTAAAAATCAATCTGAAGATCCAGTAACTTTAACAAAATCATTTACTTTGTGACCAGTATTCTGTAGACAAAGGCCATGAGATAAGGAAAACAGTATCTTTCCTTAAAGGTGCAAATTAAGAAGGAATAAACAAGTACACTTAAAAGTATGCTCAGAGAATAAGGAGGGAATCTTAGAAAGACATAGATTTAGATATAAACTTTAAATTTGCCAAGAAAAATTCTGGAATGCAAAAGTCATCATCAATACTCACAAAGCATCAGGACCCTGATACTGTGAAAGATTATATAACAATGACACCTCCAACTTATTTCTTTCAAGACAATTATAAATAATAAAACACTGCATTTTGTTTATTGCTCTCCACAGCTCCACTACCCTTAAAACCACACTCATGGCTATTAATGGATTATTCTCATTCAGTGCTATATCAATTAAAGGAGCAAATTGGAAAAAGCAGGATGTAAATCAATCCTTTTTCGAACACAGAGGGCAAGCAGACAAACCAATATATATCAACAAGACAATTTCTGCCTCTAGAAAGACTATTTGAAATATACAGCATAGCTTCAGTTTAATACTTCTATTTGCTTTAGTTTTTTTTATTTATGAGATTGATATACTTGGCTAAGTATAATTTTAATAAGTATGGTTATTTCTAAATTCTTATCTATGAAGCTAAATAAAACAATTAGTTCATCAGCTTATAGTAATTTTTCTATACTGCCTTTGTTATATATATCATGTGTAATCCCCAAGATAAGTTCTTGAAGTGCAAACAGCTGAGAAGACCAAACAAAATGAAAACCATAAACCTCTTCCTTAGAAAATTAACCAGTTCTTTTTAAAAGATACAATGAGAATTTATCTAGAATTTATCATAAGCCACTGAATATTAATGATTATTTATTTTTTCCCCACTCAATTGTGCTATTTAGATGGATATTGATATAGGACAAGTTCTACTTCCTAGTTGTATAATTGGAAATTATCCAGTTGGACAAAAACCAGAGCTAGCTCAATGCTGTATTCATCACCTAGAGCACTGCTGGCCTTCAGTCAATGTTAAATATTAATAACAATAAAAGCTTCCGTAAGCAAAGCCAGACTAAGCACAGGGGAATATGTGCAATCATTCACTCTAACACCACTGACTTCACCTTGATCAGAAAAGATCATCCACAAGAGAAGAAGTTAGATTTCCTTACCGTGGTCAGACCCACTCTGGAGTTAGCTAGTCTACATTACGACAGTTTTGTGGTGAATCAATCAAGAAGTCTAAAAACCCTCCAGGAAATGAAGTAAGATCATTTAAAATTAAACTGCTAAAAAGACTGCATTTTAATAAATTTTATTTTCAGAACCCAAGGTAGAGTCTAAGTTAGCAAATGTCATACTAGTCACTTAAGCTTGCACCATTCCCCCAACACTCAGGAAAGGGACAGAGGTAAGTGGTTATGAACAGAAAAATGAACAGAAGCTCAGATTCTACCAACTCCCATTTCCAGCCTGGGTTTTATAGCATATATTCTGGGGTTGCCTTCTAACAGCATATGGGAAAGTCATCAAATGTTCCCAAACAACCGTGGCAAAATTGGAACTGTCAAATCTCTAGCAGAAAATCAAGAGCTGTATTTATTTGGCAACCATTAAATAGATGAGTAGGTTTTGGCAGGATCAACAATTCTATGCTTTTTATTTATTTTTTACAGTCAAATAAAAAATTATGTCCAATAACCTCTTTATATAGTCTCAACCCTTATAACAAGAAGTACTCTTTCCTGTAATTGAATTATCATTTTTGGTTTATTTTCCTTAATGTTGTCCTCATTGTTCACGATTGCTATCCTTCAAGATGATAAATGCACAGCAGAAGGCTTACACTAATTACTGTTCTATAGTTGTCTTTCACTCACATTAATTCAACATGTCAATAGTTTGCTTCTTAAAATTGAATTCATTCCACTCTGCTTCTTAATATGCTACCATTTCTATGACAGCAATGGGACTAAGCTCTAGCGCTGTACCTTGTTATGTTAAAGAATGCTTCAGGAAGGTAAACAATTATTAACAAGGATCAACTGATTCACATTGTAGTGAGCAGCAGACATCTAAGAGTGATAGTCCTTTGCAGACAACACCTGTACATGCAAGAATGTACCAAATATAGATGATCAAAAGAAAGGTGACCTGGCCACTGGATGGTAGTTACATAAAGCATATATTCAAGGCGGTAAAAATTGTTTCCACACACTGAATTATTTCACACAGCAAGTATTCTTAAGGTTTGGAACAACTCACACACTGCGAATGAAACTATCTTGTGTATTAAAACAATCACACTGAGGTTGCTGTCCCTAAGGTAAGGCAAACTGGCATTGCTATCTAGATCTATCCTTTGTTGAGTCCCACATGCTGTTTCAGATTCTGGGCAGCTGCTGTGCAGAGACCAAGCAAGCAGCATGGAGAGGAAAGGTGGCCTCTCCACCATCTGGTGATCAAAGACCCTTGGGGGCGCTCACATTAGGTCACAGGCTTCTCTGCCACCAAATGACAGGAACTTGGCCAAACCCGCCTTTTCCATCCCCACAGTTCTCTTGAGACAGCATGTGGGGTGTGTGGGTATGTCCCTGTAAATGCATATTTGGCCTTTTCTAATCTATTCTCAATAGAGCAGCTAGAATCATCTTTATAGAACATAAATCAGATCAAGTTCCACTATTGCTTTCCCAGCACTCAGGACAAATTCCGAATTCCTTTGGTTATGAGACCTGTCCAACCTCAGTCCTCTTGTCACACCACTTTCCCATGGCTGCTTTGGCACCAATGCCTCTGACCTCCCTTTTCTTTCTTGAACAAACCCAGGTATCATCTCCCAGACCCCTTTGAAACTTCCACTCTTCCTTATGCCTGGAAGTTTTGTTTCCCTCATTTTTTCTGTTTCCTACTTCCTGTTCTTTAGATCTTGTTTCAAATCTCATCTCAGGAAGGGTTTCTATAGAATTATTCCCTAAAGCAGTATCCTGAGGCTATTTACCACCATTATATGTATTTGCTTATGTGTTTAACATAATAATGATCATACATAAATATTTTAGCTTTTAGCAATTCTGAGGAGGGTTTGTTATGTTTCAGGTGTTCCCTACACACTGAAGCTTATGAAAAGGAGCATCCAGTCCCCTTTACTTTCCTGTTATATCCTCAATTCCTGGCTGTTTTGGCTACTCAGGGGGTATTTGTTGTTAAATAAATACACGAACAAGTAACTGGCTGATTGTCTTAAGGGGAATTGGGGCCAGTAGCATTTGGATATATTTCATTTCAATCATAAATTTTATAATGTAATTAATTAAAAGTCCCACTTGCAACCAATGTGTTGTTTGTTGGGGAGGGGGAAAGCCAGTTTTCCCCTTTATGTTACCTAAGATAAATAGGTATTCTAGATACGATAGGAAAAAAAAAAAAGCTTATGTTGAACAATTGTACATTAGTTTTTAAATGTACACTAATTTAGTCATCTCAACCACTTTGCATAGGAGTACAGAAATCAAATGTTAAACATGTAAGTGCACCTTCTATTATTTATCTATAAGTAAGTGGTCACTGTAAAGTTCAGATCAGAACTCAAAAATGAGAAAAATGAACTCTTGCCATTTGCAGCTATATGAATGGAACTGGAAAGAATAATGGTAAGTGAAATAAGTCAAAGGACAAAGACAAATGCTGCAGGCTTCACTTATATTGGAGTAGAGAACAACAAAACAAAGGGTTAGGCCAAACCAAACCAATAATAAACCCTAGAAATACGACTATAAAATTATAAAATCAAGGCTTTTTAGAGTGATGGGTGTAGTGGCGAGGAAGGTGTGGAGGACCATAGGTGTCTTGGAGCTGGGTTTGTGTGGTGGCAGACACCTGGAGGAGTGTGACTCTATACTTCTGACTCCTGTATGGTATTGTCACCTCCATAAAAAAAAAAAAAATTAAGTTTCAGAAAGAATTTAAATGCATTAAAAAACTTGAGGCTGCTTTTATACTCTATCTTGGATGCTTTTATTGCAAGGAGAAAAAAGATCAGGTAGAACATGTGCAAAGTCTTAACTTAAAAACTTCCACCTATAGTGTTTCAAGAGAAAGGTAAACTATTGACACAGATAGTATAATCAAAGGAACAGTAAGGAATACAACCACTAGCACTCTGTAGTATCCTTCAACGTAGTTTTTGATTTTGTAAATTAGCTTGCTATTACTTCAAGTAAACAAAACTGAAAATAAGTTTTTCCAGGAAAATGAACTGTATCAACTTAGCTTACTAAATGATGCTCTAATGATCAGAAAGAATGAATTCACAGCTAAGGGAATATACCACAATATCAGGAGATGTTTTCTTTATTGCAGGCATCTATCCAATTATCAATTCTATCTTTTTCAGTCTTACTGGGCATAATAATGAACAATAACATTTGCTTATTAACTTCATAACTTACCTTATAATGAATGAAACAGAACTTCCCCGGGGGGAGAGGAATGACTAAAATACCCTACCAGGCCCTCCCTGGTGGTGCAGCGGGTTAAAGCACAGCACTGACAATCTAAAGCCGCTTCCGCATGAGTTCGATTCCTGCCTGCCCTGGAGGTGACCACATGGCGAGGAAGACCTCTCCTGGCCCACCTGCTGCTCCCCTCAGCAGTGTACTTCGTCAATCTGCCTGTTCTGTTCCCCACTCTGTCTCTGGTGAAGACTCTCGCTGCCCCTGAGCCTCTGGCCTGTACCCCAGTTCTGTATGCACAAATAAATAAATCTTTATTAAAAAAAAAATACCCTACCAGTGAATAGTTACTTTTCTTTGGACAAAGGTTTACATTTATAGTAACTTTAGTTTTCAAGGTGCCTGTCTAAATAAGTCACTGTCAGGAATATATTAAAGTAAAAAGCAAACCTCTGACAAAGGGGTGCTTCTTTCCTTCATATTGTAAAACCTAGAATAAGGTAAACAAAAATCAAAAGGCTGCATAATTTTATATGGATGTAAAGTGACTGGATACATAGATGTAGAGTAGAATGGAGGTTACTGAGGGCAGGCAGGTGCAGATATAGGGAGAGAATGAAAAAGTACTTAGTTGCCCTATGTAACATTAGAAAGTCTTAAGATATAATGTGCAGCATGCTGACTACATTTAATACAAAACTGCATACTGAAAATTATCTAATACAATAGCCTTCACATGTTTTCATCACTAACAAAACCACATTACCAAGTAAAATATGTATTATAGTTTTAATGATCACTATGTGTTTATCCATGGTATTATAAAACTTGAATACATAGGATTTTTAATTTTTTTTTTAAAAGGCTAGGTGGTAGCAAAGAGGAAACAAAAAAGCAAGGTGAAGATCCTCACATAAATAAAAATATCCAGACTACACATTTTATTCAACTTACCAAACCAAAGGCAAGTAAGAGTCCAATATTTGGTCACCTTGCAGGTGAAGGAATGCCAACTCCTCTTTCTGAATATAATTTGTTTTGGGAACAGAGGATATTATCCTGTATTTGGCATTTCCCTGTACTGGAAAATCTTCAAAAAAATCAGTTTTCCTCAAGGGCAATGAAAGCCCTTGAAAAATTTGCCAAAAATCAACTTTTGCAGAACTATAGAATTAACCAAAACTTCATGATGCATTCTAAGGAGGATTTATTCAAGAATAACCAAAGTGATAAAAATGCTAGGTTCTGTGGTGTTTGAATTTTTACTTTTCACAACCCCCTTTTCATAGCTCTGTGGAAGCTGTGAAAGTCAATGCCTTGTAACCAAGCTAGCAGTGACAAACAGCAGCTCGTATCAACTGGATGGAACAAAAAAGTACACCCCAAAATACCTGTCAATATTTAAATCTCTCTGGAAACTTTCCTGAAAAGCTTCACTTAGGGGTTTTGTCTTTATCTGCATTTAACGGGAAAAGTCCCCACTGAATATACTGTTTATCCTTTTATTTATTATCCTATATTTTCAGTTATTTTCTTCCTAGTGCTTGCTCTGAGAATTAAAGTAAATATCTTAATTAATATAAAATAAATTTTAATAGTATGCATAGTAGTAACTCTATATAAAAATTCACGCCCATTCCTTTGTGATATGGAGCATCTTAGAGATGCTACTGTTTAGCAAATAACAGTTGGTAGCAATTGTTCATTATTGCAGCTGTCTAAGTTCATGTACCAATTTGGGTTCATAAAAGAGTGGCTAGATTACATAAAAGGGCAATCTGAAGCATATGATGCTTGTGAATGACTTTGAAAATCTACATCTTCCAAGGATAAGGAAGACCTTTGGGGACTTCTAGAATATGTGGACACTATATGTGGTCAGCACTTGTAAACTTAGAAACTGTACACCCTGTTTGGTAAATGTGTCCCACTGTTTCTCCATGAACCTGAATGGTCTTGTAATTGTGCACGTGGATGAGAACCCATAGCCTGACTAGGCTGTGGCACTTTGGGTCACTGTCCTAGGTCCACTACCACACTGCTATAGCACTGTTTCAAAACCAGTAATATTAAGAGCTGAGTGCTCAGTGAGATTAAGACTGAAGGGCACTGGAAGCAGAAGGCGATGTATTAAAACATCCTGCAAGAAAAACCATGGCACCCAATAATTAAATATCCAGTAAAGCAAAGCCTGTTGAATAAAGGAAAAGTTAAAACCCCCAAGAGCATTTTTTTAATGGACATTTTTGTGGCTAGATGAACTGCTACCTATACAAGGTATAGTAAAGGAAGCTCCCTCAGCTGAATTGCATCAGATAGTCACTTGAATCCACAAGAAGCAGTAAAGCTCTGAAAGAGAACTGCATAAATAAACTTAGAGCCCAGTGGAGTTAAACCTCTAGTTGTAACTCTATCTCATCTAAAATGGAATAATAGCACAGAATAACAATATTACTATTGATAACCTTCTATCAGATATGGGCATAATTTGCAAAACAATAGCACAAAGGAACAGGAGTGGTTTTGGAGGAGTGTTTGCTCCTACTATGCATACTATCAGAATTTAGTTTGTATTAATTAAGACATTTAATTTAATGCCCAGGACAAACACTAAGAAGAAAATAACCAAAATTATGGGAGAATAAATAAAAAGATAAACAGTATATTCGAATGGAGCATCTTAATTAACAGTAAAGAAGAGTAATATGGAGGAGAAGAGGAATAAACATCCATATTTAGAAAACAATTAGAAAAGAGTAACTCTGAATCCTGCCTTATAGTAATTTTGCATAATGCATTATACACTCCAAACAAAATGTGAAAGTTACGAAGTGTATCACATTAACAAGAAATCTAATTCAACTCGAACAGTTTCTCAAATAACATCATTTTGTTCAACATTTTTTTTTTTTGGAGTTGAGAAAAACTATCCTTACTAGTATTCAACAAAATGACATTATCCAAGGTACTGTTTTCATTATAAAGACAGGGTTTCCAGGAATCTACCAAACACATTAAGGACACAATATATATACACTATCTATAAACACACACACACACACACAGGAAACACATTTTAGATTAAATGGATTTAAAGTAAAAAGGATGGAAAAACAAACAAGCAAAAGAGACCTGGAATGGCTATAATATGCACCAGGCGGGTTACCTCCCTGGCCAGTGATCCATGTCATGTTGAAGTGGCTGTTGATAGCGCTGACTTTTTTTTTCCCCATTTATTCATCATGTATATATAATTACATTATTCTTCATTTTGTACATTTTTTTCATCTCAGTTGTAATACCCTCGGACTACCCACCACCTCACCCATGTGCCATCAACATAGTCCTTGTGCTATTCCTGCCCCAGTTTTGATTCTGTTCCCTTCTCTTCCCCTATAGAAAGTCTCCAGTAGTTGTAATAAAGTAAAAAGGAACATCAAATAGCTACTATAGCCAGAGATAGGATTGACTTTCACCCCTGCGCCACCAGAGAGGCCCAAAACCCTACATTTTAAAATGGACAATATGATAAAGGAACAGGAATAGACCTACTAGATATTTCAAAAACACTATCCTAGACCAGAAGAATACAAATTCTTCCCAAATGCACATGGATCATTCTCCAGTCAATAGCATTTTATTAGGCTATAAAATAGCCATAAAAACAAACTCTTTGGTTTTCTAATCAAATGGACTAAAATTAAAAATAGGTTAAAAAAAGAAATTTTGAAAACTTTGTTACTTACTCAATTAAATGGCACAATACTATTAAAAAAATCAAAGAACTAAATCATGCAAAGTTAGGAAATACCTGGGTAATTCTAAATAAAACATAGCATTTCAAAACTGATAAGATAGAAGTGCTTTGTAGATGTGTAAATCTATATTAAGAAGTGTCAAAATTTAACTAAATGTTTTAAGTAGAATAAGAGAACTAAACCAAAGAAAGAAGAAAATCAAAAGGATGAATATGATAGCATAGAAAATCAACAAAACCACATGTCCTTAAAGAGATGAGCAAAACAGTCAAAGTTTTGATTAGACTAAACAAGAATGGAGTGAAAAATTAAAATTGAGAATAGAAGGGTGATTTAACCACCAATAAAAATATTATGAGTAAGTGCTTTAAATTAGCTTAAAATTTTGACAAATTCTGAGAAACATAAAACACTGAAAATAGAAGATCTAAATAAATAGGACTATACATATAAAGAAGCTGAATTGATTATCAAAAATCTCAGGGAAGAATATCTGATGTAAATAGCTTCATTGGTGAACTCAGTATGTGATAAATAAGAAGTAATGCCAATTATGCACAAAAATTTCCATAAAA
The DNA here is from genome assembly GCF_000260355.1 of Condylura cristata. Lineage (NCBI taxonomy): Eukaryota > Metazoa > Chordata > Mammalia > Eulipotyphla > Talpidae > Condylura > Condylura cristata. The sequence continues at coordinate 25,543,498 of NW_004567127.1, read as the reverse complement.
TAGAGGAGTACTCTTTCCAACTCCTCTTATGACATACTAGAATCAGTTAAATACAGTGTAAGAAAAATACAAACTAGTAATACTATCAATAGTTAGACAATACTAACTAGCAATATTATTATAATTTAGTAATTATAAGAATGTCTATACTTTTGCCAATTGTAAATGAATCCATGAAAGCAAAATTTGGCTTAACATATCACAAAATAATATAGTACACCATAGAACTAGAATAAATAGAAACTAATCATAGGTGAGAATATTTAAGGGGAAAAAATAACATTTTCATGATTAAAAACTGAATAATTGCAAAGAGTAATTTGAATCTAAAAGGATAGCTACAAAATAAAAAACTCAGCTTACAATTATACTTAGTGGTGAGAAACTGAGTACTTTCCACCAAAGTTTCAAACTATGTCCATTTTCACCACTTCTAGTTGTTAGAAGGTTCTAAAAGGGCAAATTAAGAAATAACAAAAGTTGGCCCTCCCTTGTGGCAGCAGCCAGTTAAGGCTCAGCCACTTCCACATGAATTTGATTCCAGCCTGCCCCGGAGGTGATCACATGGTGTGGCAGACCTCTCCTGGCCGGCCTGCTGCTCCCCTCAGCAGTGTACTTCATCAATCTACCTGTTCTGCTCCCAACTCTGTCTATGGTGAAGCCTCTTGCCACCCCTGAGCCTCTGGACTGTACCCCAGTTCTGTATGCACAAATAAATCTTTAAAAAAAAAAGGAAAAAAGAAAAAAAAGCTGTAGATCAGATTGAAAGAAGTGAAACTATTTCCATTTGCAGATGCTATGATCTTGTGTTTAAAAATTCCTTAAAGGGGCCTTCCCTGGTGGCACAGTGGGTTAAAGCACAGCCACTTCAGCATGAGTTCGATCCCCCCTTGCCCTGTAGGTGATCCATGGAGCGACAGACCTCTCCTGACCGGTCCGCTGCCTCCCTCAGAGTGTACCTCACCCATCTGCTTGCTCTGCTCCCTGCTCTGTCTCTGGTGAATCCTCCCACTGCCCCTGCACCTCTGGCCTGTACCCCAGTTCTGTATGCACAAATAAATTAAATCTTTAAAAAAAAAATTCCTTAAGGACTCCATTAAATTAGAATAAAAAACAACTTTAGCAATATCACAGGATAAGAAGTATTTATATAAGCTTAATTGAATTGCTATGCACCAACAATGAACAAGATTGAATTTTTAAATTTAATTTTCAATAGCATCAAAATAACATACTTATGAGTTGAGTAAAAGAAGTGCAAAGATTATAAACTAAAAATTACTGCAAAAAAGCTTGAGGACCTAACTATTTGGAAAGAAATCCCATAATCATGAATCAGAAGGTTAAATGTTAAATTAGCCATACTTCCCAAATTAATTCAGATTGTACACATTCACTTCAAAATCACAGCTGCCTTTTTTGCACATAATGTCTAGTTGATCCCAAAATTCATATGTAAATGTGAGGGAGTCCAAACAGACAAGACAATCTGGCAGAATAACAGAGATGAGGACATCACACAATTTTAAAATTTACTACAAAGCTACAGTAATCAAAGCAGTGTCTTCCTAGCATATGTAATGATATATAAGTCAATGGAATAGTGTCTAGAGCCCATAAATAAATCAATCAAAGTCAAATGATTTTGCAAAAAAACAGATAAACTTAATGCAAAAAGATACTTTTAAACTATGAGACTCATTTGTGGTTACTTGAAGGAATGGGGAAGAATGAGTAAATGGATCAGTTCTATCAACTGGCAAAACTGGTACCATACAATACCATCTATTGTATGTAAAGGGTAGAACTGAACTTCTGGTAATTAACTTAATGTAGTTAAATACACATGCAGATCTTTAATTGATGCACATCTGAAACTGTTGTTATAATGCAATGTTTGCTCAAGAAGAAATACATAAAATTAAAAATGGGCCAATGATTTGATTAGATATTTTTCCAAGGAAGATACACCGACCACAAATATGAAAAGTTGTTCACATCTTTAATCATCAGGAAAAACAATCAAAAGGAGATTTTCTCACACATAGGCCAACTATAATAAAAAAGATAATAAGTAACAAGCATTGGCAATTTTTAGAGAAATTGAAACCTCCATACATTGCCGACTAGAGAGTAAAATGGAACAGCACTTTGGAGAAAAGCCTGGCAGTTCCTCAGATGGCTAACCAAAAGTTATTTGATGCACCAATTCCATAGATAAGAGAAATAAAAACAAGTACCAAAGAGAAACAAAAACATGTACACACCAATGTGTACAGAAATTTTCATTACAGTATTATTTATAATATCCCCAAAAGTGGAAATAATCCAATGTTCAAAATTGATGAATCAACAACAAACATGTTATGTCAATACAATAGAGTATTGACATAACATAGAAATAAATAAGGGCAAATATAGAATATAGATGGGCAATGAAAACATGGTAAGTGAAATAACCCATTTACAAAGGCACAAAATACTTTTATTAACCAATTCTATAGAGACAAAGATTAATGGCTGCCAAGTACTGGGGGAAGGTAAAGGGAGGAAGTGAAGCAAATTGAAGTGAATGCTAAGGAATTTGAGTATTTTCTTTAGGATGAGTGGAAATCTAAAATTAGCTAGTGATGCTAGTCGCAAAACTCTGAATATAGGGGAAAAAACACCAAATTATACACTTAAGTGTGTATTTTATATGTGAATAATTTTTTAAGGTATAGTTAAAAAAATTCTATAAAAAGGTCATGTTCATCATCTTTGGTATTTGGCTCACATCAGGCATTAAACGAAGCATCTCTGGTGTAATATTACCTGGAGGTGTAGACCCCTCTGTCTATGCCGAAGGGTACAAGGTCATCCCACGATAATCAGGGCTTAAATTCAAAAGTAGTGATGAGAGACTAAAACCTAAACATAGCCAACACGTCTATTAACAATCTCCCTTAAAGAAATAATCTTTGGAGTAGTAACTCCATGGAATAACAAAGTAGCTACACACACACACTCACACTCACACTCACATGTGTTTATTAATGACCTTTGTAACCCTAAATCAATTTGGCAGAGAGGGCTATCTTTTAATTGGAGAGGTAGTATCCCTCAACATTGTAGGAAAGGAATTGTTTAATTGCAGAGAAAGTATTCTAATTAATATCTTTAAAAAATATGAACTAGAAGGCATCAAAATTGCATTGCTATTAGCATACATAAAATGAATGGAATATTTTACATTTCTTTTTTAATCTCGTAGAGTGAAGGGTATCAAGAACACAAACGGAAGTCTTACTACATAGCATGTTTAAGTAAGAGCCTAGCTATACCTGGGCCCTCTCTCAAATGTCTGGTAAGAGAAGCTCCATCCTCAAGTAATACTATTACCAATGAGAAAAGGTACTTACAATGAAGTCCACAGCAATTAGGATTATCCAGATAGTTCTACTTGGGATAAAGACATAGGGAAGAGTTTGAAAGGTAATTGAACCTCCCAAGACCAATAATCTCAGTAATGAGTATAATAAAAATGTGGACAAAAATACAGTTGTCAGAGAAAAAATTATTTCATAGTGTTTTAGTCATAGTCTTGATATTAAGCAATGCAGTCATACACATTTTTGTAATTGTTCAACCCACTGATTTAAGAAATTACAATGGACAGCAAGTGGCAAAAGCTGACTTACTTAGCCCGAATGAGCGAGTTCAGGATCGAAACATCCCAACTGGTATTGCAGTCCATTTCCACAAAGCTCTGTCTTTTTCCATACAGCAAAGTGTAGAGGTCCCAATCTTCTACATCTCCTTTATATACCTTCCCAGATTTTCACAGCTATATTATATTACTGTGTTATGACCATAATCCCTTTCTCATCTCTTTCCTAACTTCCTCTACCATGCACCTACCTGTCATCTTAATTAGAGGAAGCAATCAGTTTTTCTATTCTATATCCAGAACCTAGCACATTTCCTTAATACTTGTGCTCAAAATAAATCTTTCTACAATGAATCAATACTTAATAAAAGGAGAAAATAGAGAATAATTACGTCATCTAAATTATGCCCAGAATTTTTTTAATATTTTCTCTATTTCATCCCCATGCCTTCAAGACAAATTTTATTATTTTATTGATGTTTGCATAAAAGTTTTGTTTTGCTAAGAAAAATCAAAACAGGATTATTGATTATTATACCTAACTTTTGGCTGTTTTTCTTTTACATTACTCCCCCCTAAAATGCTAATGTCAATCTCTTTGTTAACCAACCTTTGAACCACTTTATTAGTTTTTCTGGGATATTTCTTCTTTGTCCACATTGCCAATGACCACTCTCAATATAGAGAATCCAAATTTTAACCAGCATCCAAGATTCTGAGTTGCAAATCTGTACTTACCTTTTCTGGAAGCCCAGTCACAAACACATGATGTGCATATTTAAACTTTTTTTTTTTTTACAATTTCTTGATGCATACAGACTAGGATACAGGTCAGAGTATTCACCAGAGACAGAGTGGGGGGCAGAACAGGCAGAGGACACTGCTAAGGGGAACAGCAGGTGAGACAGGAGAGGTCTGCATCAGACCTCCTTGGCTAGGGATGAAACTTGTGCTGAAGCGGCTGCAGCTAGATTAATAGTGCTGGGCTTTAACCAGTTGCACCACTAGGGAGACCCCTAAACTTATCTTCTCAACCAACTTGTCCATCTCAACTACTCACACTGTCTATGACATAGCATTAACTTTTCCCCAAACACCCAATTCACAAAACAGTGAGCCTGAGCACCAATATATTCTACATGCTTTCCCCAAAATCACATACACACACACACACACACACAAATTGTTTCATCCACCCTTTTTATTTATTGCCATCATAACTAACTTACCTCAGAAAAGATAAGCAGTTTTTCCTCTGCTCTGGCAACATCTTTCATACATAGTCTGTTCTTTCAATTCTCTTGTTGTACTGCCAAATACCAAAGCTAAAAGCCCCCTGCTTAAAATTTGTCAATAGTCTAAAATTCATTAGCAAGACATACAATTTCCTGTATGAACTAGTCTACCTACTGAGCATATTCTACTACTCATCAACATGTCCATTATCCAGTAAATTGGTTTCCTTCTCTTTTGACTCTGCCCTACCTACCAATCTTCCCTACCCTGCTTACCACCCCATCATAGCTTTATGCAATAAAAGATGGCTCTACTCATGATAGTCTCTCAGGCCTATGGGCAGATGGAGTCTAGGGGCCAGTCAGTATCTTCAGGTGTATAAGCAATGACCCACAATGAGAGAATATGAACAATGACCCAGAATGAGACCCACAGTGCTTCTTAAACCCACTGTCTGAAGAGATACACTTATTTTATTTCATGACCCATTACAGTGTCATGGCCATATATGACTTCTAAGTGAGCACAGACTTGCACTTTAAATTGTGTGAGAGCTAAAGAGCTGTGCTTTTGTATTTTTTTTCCCTTTAACAAAACAAAAATTTAAACTTCCCACTAAACTTGACCTCCAAGAATCAGATCAAGCATCATCTTTAATGGGAAGCCATTTTTGTCCACTTTGGGGTTTCCTACAGGTATCTCAGAGCAAATATCCAGTGATTATAACTATAGATTTTGGGGGTTCATCCATGAATGAATGAATAAATGAATGAATTTTAATCAATTTCTGCAGATCCCTTATGTGATGAAGACTGCCCCATTATGACACACTATCAGAGATTGTTCTATCTTTATCAAAAGTTAAGGTGAACCTTACATAAATTCTGCCCCCTCACATCTTATTTCTGAAACCATTGAAGCTGTACATAGCCTCACAACTTTCCTTAGGTATCATTTCTCCTAAATTCTATGCATCTCATTCCACACCACATAGTAACACATGGAAAAGTCACCCTATGAATACTAAACCATTTAGGAGATTGTGAAACCAACCCGTTCTATTAAGTCTTCAATTAACTTTCTCAGTAAGTGCTTGGAAAATGCAACTAAGTGAATGATGTATAATGAAAGCAAGTTCTCAAAAAGTGCTCTGTTATGTTCAACAAAAGCCAGCATCCCTCCCCCCCATTAACACTGTCACAAAACTATAATGGAAACTGATGGTCTTCAAGGACTTGCTATTCATTATAAAGGACAACTTTTTGTTGTGCTGGTATGTCCCTGGGAAGTAGGTCAGGACTTCAGGAACTACTTTGGTTCTGAACTGCATACTGTACTGCAATATTTAGAGATACCTGGCAGTTAATGAATCTATGATTAAATGCATGCAAGAATACTCTATCCTACAAAATTATCACCCAAGTATGAAAGTGAAATAAAGATTCTCTCAGACAAACAAATGAACTTAGTTTACCTTCACCACACCTACCCTTCAAGAAGTATTCTTCTATGAGAAACAAATTCCTGAGAAAATAACAATGCAATACAAAAGCAGAAGCATGAGCAAGAATATTGAGTCAACAAACCAGTAGGGGAGGAAGAAATGAACCTCTAAAGTTAAATGTCACAAACAGACTCCAGCGTATAAAGGACTTAATACCTAGACATTTAAATAAAATTCTTAGGGTAACGGCTAATCAAAATACAGAACAGAAACCCACAGACAAAAAAATAAAGGAAGAAAAGAAATTCACAGGAATACTAAGGAAAGCCATTCAGAAAGAAGAGAAACAAGACATGAGAAACAGAAAAATAAATCAAAACAAGGTCACCCACAAATAAACAGTTTATATCAATAAGTACCCTTAATGTGAATGTCCTGAACTCACCAATAAAAATACATAGGTCAACAATATGGGTGAAAATGTTTCAGTGACCTCTAGGTTATTTACAAGAGACCCAACTAAAAGTGAAAAACAAAAACAAGCTATAAATAGATTGAAAGATGATCATATAGCTAATAACTCAGAGAAAAGGAGGATCTGCTTTTCTCATATCAGAAAAACTAGACCTGCAACTGAAAAGGAAAATCAGGGACAGAGATAGATGCTATATAAAGATCAAAGGACCAGTGCACCAAAAAATGTTATTAAATTTATGCAACTAATCAGGAGCATCTAGTTACATAAGCAACTATTAAGATATCGCTAAAACATGTTAACAAAAATACAACCCTTGTCAGAGACTTCTACACACTACTGACACACAGGGATAGATCATTTAAAATAAGAAAGAAATAAAGGCCTTATATGAAGTATTAGATCAGATGGATTTATTGGTTTTCTAACCCAAAAGAAACATGGTTTCTTCTCTAGGACACAGACCTTGTCCAAAATAGATCATATACTAGGATATAAAACATGTCTCAGAAAATATATAAAAATAGAAATTACATCAAGCATCATCAAAGAGCCAGAGATAAAGTTAGAAGTCAACCACAAAAAGAATCCTGGAATGAATCTAAATTTGTGGAGATTAAACAAAGTGCTTCTAAACAAACACTGAGTCAAAGAAAAAAAGCATATAAAAACTAGTTGAACACAAATAAAAATCCAAGTCAAAACAAATAAAATAGAAGAAAAGAACAATGGTAAGGCACAGTGAAGTCAAGAGCTGGTTCTCTGAAAAATAAAATTGTCAACCCATTGAATAGATGGGGAAAAAAAAGGAAGAAAATCCAAATTAACAGAATCAGGAACGAAAGAGGTGAAATTACAACAGGTATTGCAGAAATTTACAGAATCATGAGATCTGATTACAAATGTTTCTATGCAAATAAACTGGCCAACCTACAGAAATGGAAAAATATTTAGACTCATAAAATCTCCTCTGACTGAGGATGAAATATATGACTTACATCAACCAATCACACATTCTGAAAATGAAAGAGTGAAATAAAGCATTCTGAAGAACAAAAGCTCGGGACCAAATGACTTCTCCAGTGAATTCTACTCAACCTTCAATAATATCTTTCTACTCAAGCTCTTTAAAAACAAAATAAATAAATAAAAACAAACAAAAATCTGAGAAGGGAGGAAAACTCCTGACACTCTATGAAGTAAATTTCTCCGATCCCAAAATCAGACTATAAAAAGAAAGAAATAGGCCAACATTTCTGAAACAAATGCAAAATGTACAACAAAATCCTAGCAAATCAAATACAGCAACATTATGAGAGAATCATCTACCACGAGCAGGTTTTACCCCAGGAATGCAGGCTTAAAACATGTGGTGAATTACATATTTGATTTGCACATCAACAAAGAGATTAAAAACTACAATCATCTTAAGATGATCGATCATTGACAAGATTTGACATCCATTGATAAAAATACTCAATAGCATGAGAATAAATTAACTTATTTGAATACTATGCAAGCTATTCTCTGACGAAGCCATAGTCAACATTAGACACAACAGTGAAAAGTTGAAATTATTCTGAGTAAGATCATGAACAAGACAGAGATGTCCACTGTCACGACTATTTTTTTTAGCATATCATTGGAAATTCTTGTCGGAACAGTTAGGCAAGGAAGGACATGATAGGAGTCAAGCTGGAAGATAGTTAAAACTATCACCATTGCAGATGGCATGTTAATAGACGTAGAGAACCCAAGAGATTCCATAAAAAAAAAAGTACATGAAATACTTTATTTAAAAACATTAAAGTGGCAGGATACTAAATCAATACACAAAAATCAAGGGTATTTCTATATGCAAACAATGCAAGAAAGGGTAATAAGGTATATAATTCCTTTTATAATCAATACTATGTAACAGTATAGTGGTAAAACAACAACAGTAACTCAGGCCAATGGAATAGAATAGAAGCGCATGCAAACACGGACAGTTTAAAACTTTGAATAGGGAGCTATTGCTACACAATGGAGCTATATGTCTTTAATAAATGGTGTTTTGCCACTTGGGAGAAGTGAAAACAAGATCCACTCAAATCCATATAGAAGCTAACTCAAAATGGATTAAAGAGCAAAAACCATACAGTTATGAAAGAAAACAGATACACTATACATCCCAGTGGCAAAGGAAAGATACAAAAATAAACAAGTGGGACTGTACAAACTAAAGGAATTTTTATTTTAGTTCAAAAGAAACCATCACAAAAATGAAAAGGTAATCTACAGAATGGGAAAAAATATTCATACATTACACATCTGACAAGGGGTAAATCTCCCAAATTTATAAAGTTCTTTTACAATAATATCCAAGCAAAAAATGGGCACTATGTTAAAAAAAAATCACTTTTCTAAAGAAGACATTCAGATGGCTTATGGGCATATGAAAAATTGTTCAAAATGATTTTTGTAAGGGAAATGCAAATCAAAACCATGAGATATCATGTCCTCCCTGTAAGAATGACTTGGATTAAAAAGAATGCAAACAAATGGAGGTGAGGTTACAGTAGAAAAGGAACTCTCAGGTGCAGCCCCTGTGGAAACAGTATGAAAATTTCTTAAGAAAATAAAAATGTCAGGGTTCTCTCTGATGGCACAATGGGTTAAAGCACCACACTATGAAGCTCTTTGAAGCCACTGCAACAGGAGTTAAATCCCTGGCCAGGGAACTGACCCACATGGCGTGGCAGACCTCTCCTGACCTGCCCACTGCTCCCCTCAGCAGTATATTTCAGCCTATCTGCCTGTTCTGCTCCCTACTCTGTCTCTGGTGAATCCTCTCACCCACCCCACTTTTGGCCTATATCCCAGTTTTTTAAGCATAAATAAACCTTAAAAAGAAAAGAAAAATGGAAATTCTGCATGATCCAGCAATACCTAAATAAGGTAAATATTTATCTATAAAATATAAAAACTTTAATAAACAGATTTATCTATGTATATGTATTGTTCATAACAGATGAATACAAAGAAATTGTGGGGTATATTCAATGGAATACTGTACAGATGTGGAAAAGGAAGTAATGGCATGTGGGACAAAAATAGATGATCGCCCCGAGTTGGTCATGTAAATCAGTCAAAATGTGAAAGACACTTAATAATTGGGATGGTTTCACTCATCTGAAGAAAAGATAATCAAAAGTTAGGAAAGCATACAGTCAGTAGAAGTCAATCTTGAGCTCACTGTAAAAAATATAATGGTTACCAGAGGAAATGGTAGGGAGGAGGGTATATGAAAGGAAGGCGGGTATTGGCAATGGTGGTTTAGTAGTGTGAGCAAGGCATATGCTCATATAAAAAGCAAAAAGCCCAAAATTAAAAATCAGATAATAGATTTAGGGGGTACTGTTTTTGTCTGTCGAACTGTACTTTTACATGTAGATTTATATTCTATTGGGTCTTAAAATTTAACATAAATAGAGCTTTTCTTTCATATAAAGGAAACACTGATAAAAACAAATGCCAGGCGAGCCCAGCCTAACAAGTTAGAGGTGTGTAAGAGTGGAGCTCTGAGAACCATGGACTTTGTGCAAAGACCCATTGATTGCTTTCTCGTCATGAGTGGGTTGCAAGTTTCAGGTATGTGTGCTGCTATCCTACTGAGTTTTACTGTATTTTAGATAATTTGACAATGTCCAACCCTAAGAATAACGTGAGATTTTAAATGTCTGTACCAAGTTCTGACTGGCAGTTCATTTGAAAAAAATAAAGTTTTTTTTTTTTAAAGAATAATTGACAGTACAGAGTAGCTACTTTTGTATGTGCCAGTCTCTGTATACCTTATCTCATAAAAGTTAATTTTGATATTACTTTTATCATGACCTTACAGATAATGAAATAAAGAGATGAACGTTTAGAAAATATAAAACTGCCTAAGGTCAGAAAGTCCTGGAGCCCTTTAATATTGCAGTGCTCTGCCCGTCCCCATGGTATCTCCAAGTGATTTGTGTGATACCTCAGAATTGAACAAGAGTTTTAATTTTCACGCTATTGAAATCTCTGCTGCTGCAAAACATCAAATTTAGGAACAATACTCTGGCAAGGACACCTGACCTGTTTGGTCAAGACTGACCTTTCACACATTGTGTATGCTTAGTATGAGGTTGAAAAAAAAAAAATTGGGGAGAACTTTAAGGTTGGGGAAGCAGTCTTCATTCAATTTTCATATGTCCCTGTGAGTCACACATATTTTAATTGCCTCTGAAGATGGGAGTTTATTATTGATATTTTATTTATATACATTATGTACATAGACATCTGGCCAAACATACAACAAAGGTGTTGTGACCATGTTGTCTTAATTCCCCTTTATATTCAGTTTGGATTCTCACAGAATCCTGATTTCACTGGCAGGGACCACGATCATTCCATCTTTTAAAATTTTTATTAAAATTCTGTTTTACTCAAATTGTTAAATGTTCCTTTTATTAAATTACTCTTATTTTAAAAGGAAAAAAATGGGTTAAGAAAAGTGACAAAAGTAATTTCACAGAATGGGATTTCAGACTATCAAATTAATCTGAAGTTATTTTGGGGGGGTTGGAGCCTTTGATGAAATTCTAAAACCCTAACTTGTTGCTATCCATTTCTGAATAAAATAGAATCCACACCCACAGCCCCATGGTTGAATATTGTCTGTTAGCTGACTTTTTGGGTATTAATTAAATCATGACATTCTTTCCTTCAGTTCAATTGGAAGCATTGATTGTACTAAATGATTTTTCTATTCATATATATAATATGGGAAGAATTTATTCTTTATTTTTACCTTTTAAGAACTTGACCAGTTCTGCAAAAGATACTTATTAATAAATGGGTAGTGATTTATTTCCAGTAATTTACTTACAGATGATTAAACATTTCAGCAGAGTTCTAAATGTTTCTTGGAAGTGTTATTCTATCAATCTAAATAAAATAATGTCAGAGAAACCAGAAAATATTTTTCAATACATTATTTAATTTTTGTTTTCCTTTAGGTGAAGTAAGTAGAAGCAAAGCTATTTTGTTGTAACTGCCTTATGGAATTTCTTTGGAATATTTTTAAAATCTGTAAAGGACACATCTTTTGCGATAGAGAATAGTCACACCATAATGAAAACATTAGCCTTCATGTCAGTTTTCAACTTTTTAATCTTTTAGAATTTAGATCAAATTCTCTGCTTGAATTGACAGTCCCTGCCTAATCCCTCAAAATTTTGGGAGCTCTGCACATTATCACCTTAGCATCTAATGGAATATAGCTAGGTGCAGTTCAGACACAAATCCCAATTCCTATAATTTAAGAGAACAAACTATTTTTTAGGGATTTGCATTCATACCCAAGACTCTAACACCAATAGTTGAGGTTTTTATTGTGTGATTTCCTCCATTTCTCTTACATAAGGTGTCTCATTTGAAGAGTATTTGCAGAAGAATGTATTTTGATTCCTTGCGATCATTACTTAACTAAGGAAAATACCTTGCCTGTAGTAAAATAAGGTACTCAGGAGTTAAATAATTACCCCCCTCCCTTTTTGGTCAGTCTATTTAAAAGAGTGACTTCTAAAAATTCACCTGACTCTATTCAGCCAATCAGCAAATTATTAATTCATCAGTTCATGCCAAAAAGGATTTGATTCATCACAAAAGTGTGGGTTTATTGGCATGAAAAGTTTCTCCAAAAAGATTAGAGTAATTGCTATGTAACAAAATTATTGATCAAACTTAGAACATTCTGGACTTCAGTATTAGAAAAGGGTACAATTGCTCTGTGCCCCCTCATATCATATCTTTCCACTTCTCAATTGCACATGCTTACATTCAAAATGAGGGTACTCATCCTTATGAGATATGACTTAAGACTATTTAATAAGGTGTGAATGAGACTTCAGGTTTGCAGCAGAAACAAATATTTTTCAGTCCAGTATTTGATTTGCTTTCTTTGCGCTTCAATACAACTTACAATATTCACAGAGCTGATTTCTCAATTTCTATTAGGTTTTTCAGTACCTTACAGAACAATTCATAAGATACACAGAAATTTCTTTATGTATGTTCTTTATGTATGTTCTGAAGAGGCTCCTCCATTGTGTATCTACTTAAATGTATCCTCATCACTTGTAACCAAAGTGAACTGATAAGATGTAAACAGAGACAAATATACTTATTTAAATATGATATTTATAAATCCTTTGTATTGTTGGAATGTTTTTTGAGTATTTCTCTAAACTCCTCTATCCTTGTAGAACAAGTTTTATAATTAGCAAGCTTTGAATATGTTATATATACTATAGTTTATATATTTCACTAGTATTTAGTCTCCTATTATGAATTTGTTCAATATTTTAGATATATTAGTAAATTACTCATTCCAGTTAGCTGATAGCTAATAAAACTCCTCTAAGCAAAAGAGAGCAATGAAATAGTCTTAAAATATTTCCAGTCACATTCCAAAATCATTCCTTTCCAAAAACATTCACAGTTTCCATTTAGTTACAAAGTGAAAGCCTCACAAACTCCTTATCGAGGCATTCTCCTTAGTACAAGACCAGTCTCCACTGAGAAACAATGCTCTGTCTACCCTTCTTATACAATGTACTCTATCTTGTTTCATCAGGGTAATTTTTCTTGTTCAATAATCCCTCTCAAAATGACCATGCCTGCTCTTTTCATGTCAAACTTGTACATACCTTCAAGGGTCAGCATAAATGCTATTTAGATTAAAAAAAAAAAAAAAAACTTCCCTAGTTTTATCTACAGGCATTTTTTTGCATATGTTTCTAAACTTGCAAAGAACTTTACTTCTACCTTTCTTACTATACTTAATACTTTATTTTCATAGTATGTATTGCCATTAGAGCTATTATTTACTTAAAAGTCAGTATCTGAACAAGATTTACCTTAATGTTCTTCACAATGTTTTGCATAGTAGATGCTCAATATATTATTAACTAAAACAAGGCTGAAACAGCAGAAATGTCACCATGACAAAAATAGTAAGTTACTAAAATTATCTTATTCATTTTTAGTATGAAATACTAAGTATTTTTAAACTCAGAAACTAAAGTACACAGAGGATAAAATTATAGTTTCCTTGAGTCTAAATATTCTGAGCATATGGCTCTCCAAAATAACCATACAATAATTTTAGAAATGATCAACAAAAAAGAGATTTAGAAAAAATGTTTCTTAATTCAAGGCATTCTAGACATGCCTGATACTTCTACAATAGCTCAAAATCCAAAATGTTCTTCAATTTTTATTGCTTGGGAAGATTTTTAAAATGACTTGGTTCTTTAAAGAAAAGATCATCAATTCCTGATGCTGTTCACAATCACAAAGTCTGAGAAGGTGAAGGGAATGCTGTTAAATGCCACTGAAGCTTAGAGTTTCTAGACCTCATTCATTTCCTCTGTCAGTAAGGAAATACTGTCTTCAGACAACAGCAAAAGCAACTAGTAATAGAAATTGCTGCAAATTCTGTTTGTGTTGATGCTTCAAATTCAAACCTCTCAATTCATGAGCTGAAGCTGTTAAGAAGTGAGCGAGGGGAAGCAGATTATTCATTTCTATAATTAAAGAGATACCCAGTCATTGCAATATAATGCCCTTCTCGGTGACTGACAGCCGCTATGATTGGATGTTAGCAATGGGCCACAGTAAGATGAATTTCAGGTAATCTCCAATTTTTTTTCCTCCTTCTCTCAGAAATGTCTCAAATTGACACTAATTTGATAGTCTCAAATCTCAGAGTCCCTTGGATACTGAGAATGGAATATAAAGAAATTCTCCTAGGTGTCAGTCAGTTACTTCCTCTTTTCTTTAGGTTACAAAAGGTGATTGACAGCAAGGGAAGCCTGTTCACTGTTACAACAGAGATGAACTTGAAAACTGGATTGGCAGACATCTGTTCTGGATTTTTTTTTTTTTAACTAGTATGCCAGTGATGAATAAATGCTTAGAGTTCTTTGGAAGATAAATACCTTTAACTGCCATTGTTCAAGTCAGAAGGTACAACAGAAATCCCAACTGAAGTAAAGCCAGGGTCCACTGATTATGATTTCCTTCTCTTTCCTTTTATACATTTATTTAATATAAAATTAGGTATCACAAGTAAATATATGAAGACTTCTACTCTACTCTCTAGTTTTCACAGTGAGGATATCCCTTACCACGTACATTGTAAATTAGTAAATGCAAGTTGAGATGAAAATAAATTTTCTCAAACAAAACCAGTAAAGCAAGTTACCTATCTGCAGCATTTCACGTGAACAATGACTAGCCCAAAAGAGACCCACACACATGCACCCTGAAAGTGCCAGAGATGAAAACTCTGAGAATGAGACAAGGCCATTGCAGCAGGATTCCATGCACCACTTCCCAGGACACTGAACTTTACCTTGGGCATTTGATTCCTCACACCTTGCCAGGTCTCAGGTGCTTTGTTTGGTATCACCTCACAATTCATTTACACTTCTACCAGTCTCTGGAAAAACATTCCTGGTGTGTTTCAGGGCATGTACTCTATTCAATAGCAATAAAGTTACCTTATTATGCAGCTATTTAGCACCCTAGAAAACAGTATGCCCAAAACATAGCTCTTTCCAAGGACAAGGAAAACCAAAGCAGAACATATAGTGATACTGCTAGCTTAGAATTCCAATTCATTACCATGTAAATAAGCATAAGAAAACCTGAGACACAAAAGCTTGGGATTAAAAATGACACATGCTTTTGCTGCCGTACTGTGTGAACTCAGAAAACCTCCTCGTATATACCTTTCAATTATTTGTTGAACTAATGAATATGCAAGTTATTCAGAATGCTGGGACAGATCCTAGATATTATTGAGAACTTAGAGGTTCCACCTTGGCAATTTCAAATTTATACAACCTTCTCTTAGTCACATTCCCCACTTGATTATTTTATACAAATAGGGTTTGTTTAATTATCAGCAAGTACTGCAAATTGCTAAAAATAAAACCTTAGCTCAAACTCTTGCTTTCTTCATCTTCACTATCATTTGCTACTTCCTGTAATACAAAGGTTTCTTTACACCCTGGAGAGAGAACAAGCTTGAGAGTCATATTTATGGTGCAGTTGCCACCTGGATACAGTTTCTGAAGAACATGTGTGTGCTACCACGTTTGATTTTAAAAAATAAGCAAAGCCTGTGAAGCCTCAAACAATGCATTCAAGTTCAAAACTAAACCAACTTTCCAAAGACACCATCACCCATCCCATGGGGAGATTAGTTTAGAGGTGAACAAAGTTAGAAATGTTAAGATGGCGTTCTGATATCTACCAGTTCCATCACCAGGGAACCTTGGTAGGAAAAATAAGTAGCCTTCATTTCTCATATGCTTAACATGTATTTATTGAGCATGTATCTCATGGAAGCACTGTTATTGGCCCCACCCTCATGAAGCTTACAGTGTGAGAGTGAAAATGCAGCCTTAGTCAAATACCTCTTGATAAGACAGAAGCCTGGCCAAAACAGGCAGGCAAAAAAAGGGACTCTTTTTTTGTTCCAGAATGTGATTATTTTTAATGTAGTCACAGCAATTTCTGTGCAACAAAGCAGTACAAAACTGCATCATGTCAACACATACAGCAAGAAATAAAACATACATCAGAGTTACTATTATCCTTTTTTCCAAGAAGTATTCTTTACTGTTTTAAAGCTGCCATTAAGCAACTCTTATTAGTTAAATCTGCCTCAAACAAGAAACAGGTTTCCCTTATTAACAAACAGAAGCTTCCTATTTGGAATGATTTGATAGCTGTTATTTTAAAGGTTGGGGAAGGCTACTACTCTTAATTTATAAGCATTTCAAAAATTATTTAAACATTCCAATACCCTCCCCCCCCAAAGAAAAAACCCACTAAATCATAGGAATAGGAATTTTCAACTTTCAGAGAGGAAAATTGTAACTACTTTACCATTGCTAGTCATTGGCACAAGGAATGGTACTGAGATAGACGTGCAGAATTTCTCTACCTTCTTTAAACTACTTACGTGTGAGCCCCACCTTCAAACAAACAAAAAGGCAGAAAAAGGAAATAGAAATTGCTTACATTTAAGAGGTCCTCACTTTTAAAGGAATAACACTAATGAGATTTGATTTTAATGCAGTTTATCTTCACCTGAGATATACAATAAAGCAATCAACAACAGAAAAGCACTTTAATGAGTTGCCTCTAACTCAGGACACATAATTGCACCTCCTTGCTCGCTATTATAAAGAACTAGTCTGGCTCAACATGGCGACCCTGGCGGATCCTGAACGCCAAATATACACCAAATATGAATGAACTTCAAACACACCAGACATATACATACATGGAAAATGTTTTTCTAAAGAAGCCTACAAATGAACTGATGGACTCCTACACATCAGACAAATGAGAAAAAAATAATAATAACCTACCCAAAGATGTACGAAAGCTAAGATAATTTCACCATAAAGCCTTCCCCCTCACCCAAGGATCCACAGTTAGGACTAAACGCAAAACCCAGACCTTCCCTCTGAGGAATAAAGGATTTGAGCCCCACGGGGAAAACCGCAAATTTTAAGAAATACACAAACCCCAAAACGTCTAGCTTTAAAAGCAGCCGGAATTAGGTTCACAAGACTCACAGGGTTGTAGACATCTGATGAAAACTCCCGAAGTCCAACTCGGCCATCTCCAGGAACTGTATGTTGCCCGCCATAGAAAGAAAGTGCACTAGGTTGCACCCCCCAGCGGCGGCTTTTATAGCTCTGGCCTGAGGCCCTCACCTGATTTGACACAGGTGTGCAGACAGCTGGCCTGTCCGGAAGGAGTCAGGCGGACCCAGGCTCTTGAGTCTCACTCTAGTCCGCAGGCATGTCTTACACTTTTTAATATATATAGTTTTTTAAGTAGGGCTTTTCTTTCTTTCTTTTTTCTTTCTTTCTTTTATTTTTTTTTAGATTTATTTATTTATGCATACAGAACTGGCATACAAGCCAGAGGTGCAGGGGCCGTGAGAGGGTTCACCAGAGATAAAGTGGGGAGTATAACAGGCAGACGAAGTACACCGCTGAGGGGAGCAGTGGGCCGGCCAGGAGAGGTCTGACACGCTATATGGGTCACCTCTGGGGCTTGGGATTGAACTCCCACTGAAGCCGCAGAGGCTCATTTGCAGTGCTGCGTCCTAATCCGTTGCGCCACCAGGGAGGGCCATTTAAAAATTTTAACTGTGCTTTTTCTCTTTTCTTTCTTTTCTTGGCAGGTGCTATTTCCACATTCACCTTCCATCTGGTCTGGCTCCAGCTCTGGTCTCTGCTGTTCTTATTGACTCCAGAGCACCAATGTCTCCAGTGGGAGGCTTTTCTCTGTTTCTGGGCCCTTTGCAGCCCCAGCCAGGGCATGTCCCTGGAGCATCTGGTCTTGGTGGTTGCTGGGTTTGTCCCTGGGTCCCAAAGGGTCGTAACAATTGGAGAGACTGTTCTTGGCAGATAACCACTTCCAGGACAGCTGACTGGTTCTAACCCTAGTCTTGCTAAGATAAAAATCTGTTTGTTTTTGCAGAGGCTGCTGTCTTAATCTTGAAAAAGAGATAAAGAAAAAAGATTGAACTAAAAAGATTGAATTAAAAATTGAATTTGTGGTCTGGTGAGTGCAGTCCTTGAGTACTTCTGAGAATGATTTCTGCAGTCTCATGTTCAGCCACATGGCAATTTATTTAAAAAATAAATGATGTTTGGGTAGACATACATGGTGAAGGCTGCATTTTGGCAGAGCAAGGAACACTCATATACTTGTTAGGTGGGATTCATTCCTTTGTGGCCTGTGTCATTTTGGGGTCTGGTTGAATTAATCTATAAAAACTGACAATCCTCTCTGTTTTGGACCTTGTGAAACTTCCAGTTCATTTAACAATGAGCTAATCGTTTTATCATCTCTACCTCCATCTCAGGTTAACTGCCACCTTCTTTCAGCAAAACCTTCCACAGCCCAAATTCAGCCCCAAATCTGGGGAACCGTAGGGGGTGAGGTCCATCTCCCAAACTGCCTCAGCAGGCGCCATTGGAGAGCTGCCCCTAACTAGAGACTTGGGATCTAGAAAGAGGTATAACTGGAGCTCACAGGGTGCAGTGTCTGGTCCAGCTGTTGTTCCTCTTGGAGGAGTATTTGAAGCTTAACTGCCGCTAAAGGAGAGGAGATATATTTACCAATGAAATTAAGTATGCAAAGTCCAAAGAGGAGTATACGAATAGTCTTTCAGCCTCCCTAGAAAGGTAGTAGCCACAGAACCACCCCACTATAAACTTCCCCTCACAGGACAGGCTTTTTCTTTCTCCCTTGGGCTAGAGTAAGTAGGTAACTATTAGGAGGGGTCTCAAGGTAGAACCTTCCAAGGGATTTATTTGTGGAGGAGGGGATACGAGTAAATAAAACTTAAAGGAAAGTAGAATTGTTGTGGAGTTCCAGCTTTTGGTCTGGGTTGCCCCTCACTTCCAGAATGGCAATTGCTGGGGCCGTAATAAGCAGTCTCCTTTTGTTGTTTCTTGAGGCATTTTAGATTGTAAGACATTGGGCTACATTCTTGTTTGTCAAATAAGATAGGGAAAGGTTTTTTTCCCTTTGCAAAACAATACATCCTACTACAAAATCAGTGATTGAGAGAACAGATTCAGGCAGTGGGTAAAATTGGTGAAGGGGGGACAAAAGTAGATATTTCCACTTATAAAATATGTAAAACATGGGGATGTAATGAATAGTGTGGGGACTTGAATAAATAATACTGTGTTGTTTATTTGAAAGTTGAAGAAAGTAGATCTTAGAATCTATCTCAAGGGGAAAAAATGTAACTATACATGGTAACAGTTGCTGACTGACAGATATTGAGGTGATCATTTCACAATATATACAATGTTGAATCATTATGTTTTTTATCTAAAACTAGTATATCAGTTGCACCTCAATCAAACAATAAACAAAAACAAAATAAGTACAAGTAGGCAGATGTCAAGGAAGAGAAGGGACTACTTTCAGCAACTTCTCCCAAATGGCAGGTGGTTAGGGGGTATGTGAGGAAACAATGAAAAGCCAGTGAATTAAGTGCATGATGATAACACACTTGATCCCATGGAGGCACCTCAAATCCTGGCTTCTTAGAGCAGTCTTCCAAGAGAAGGTCATTGCTGGGCTGACTCATGAAGAAAATGAATTAGAAGGAGAGGGGTAAAAAAGGAAAAGTGATTCAGAAGGAGAGACGACATATGCTAAAATCTAATAAACAACATTAAAATATAACTCCAGTGAAAAAAGAGCAGTCATTTAGTCACTGAATCTGGCTAAAGTGTTGAATATATATATATATATATATATATATATATATATATATATATATAAATTAAAGTTATGTAAAGTGGTAGTTCAGATGGTAGTGGAGTAGTGGAGAGTGTAGGAAGTTAAAGAATGGAGAGATGAGAGGTTCAATAGGAGGTAAAGTGGGCAGCTCATGAAGGAGCCTAGAAGCCTTTGATATGGAACTTGAACTTTCAATGAGGTCTCACAGCTCTGACTGATTTAGAGCTTTAATATCTCCCAGCTCAGGGTGAGGCCTAAAAATTGTTATCTTTTAGCTCCCCAGGTGTTCTTTGCCACAATTTACCTCTTAACCTATTCCAATGTAATTGGAACTCTCCTTTTTCGGAAATCTCAAGTTTCATGGGCAAATACATAGAATTTAAAATATGTTTATACTTGCCATTCTAACACCATGTATGTTTAACTTTTCTCTATTTATCCATTCCCCAGCAATTCCTCCTTTCAAAAAAGAACTATATCTCACATTTTCTTTGTACTCTCCCTCCAGGTAAAATACTAGCTACTGTCTCTTAACAGAGACTGAACAAGTAGATATTGTTCAAAAGATTTTGGGAAATATAAGGTTTCTATAGGAATTCTTACTTTTCATGTGACACTTCTAGAGAAATTCACAACATATGAGCATAAATTTAAAAGACAATGACAAATTAAGAATCAAATCATTCTTTTCATTTACTTTATCTCTAACTCTTTCCCCCCTCCTCTTCTCCCTTACCTCTTCTCCACTTCACTCCTTTCCTCCTTAGCTTCCCCTTGGTCTCCATTGCCAAAGCTCATCATCGTTCACTCACGATGTGTTGAATCAACATCCTCTTTACTCACATGTTATTGAGTAAGATGATTTTTGGGTTCTCTTTTGTATAGATAGCACATATTTATGGGTGTGTGTGTGTGTGTCTGTGTATAAAATGAACCTGCTTCTGGTTCATTTTATTCATGTTTGTAAGATATATCTATGTCTCCTGTGGGGTTTTTTTTTTCCTCCAATACTGACCAGTATTTCTCTGAAGCCACTTTTTTTTTTTTAAAGACTTATTTAGTTACAAATACAAGAACTGGTGTACAGGCCAGAGGTATGGGAGGAAGAGAAGGGGGCAGACAGGGGTTGAGAGGATAAACCAGAAACAGTGGGGAGCAGAACAGGCAGATTTACTGAAATATACTGCTGAGGGGAGCAGTGGGTGAGACAGGAGAGGTCTGCTGCTCCTTGTGAGTCAATTCCCAATTGGTGTTGTAACTCATGTTGCAGTGGCTGGCTATAGCTTCATAGTGCTGAGACAAGCCCTTGATCCACCAGGGAGGGCCCAGAGTCACAGTTTTTGATCACATTTTTTTTTAATCCACTCACTTATAAGACTTTTCTCCAACTCCTAGTAACTATAAACAGCATCACTCTGACAATATCCCCTTACAGTCATATAGGAGAACTTCTTGTGATAATAGAAGAGGGATTTATACCTTATATGAGAATGCTCACTTTCACAGAACCATACCAGGACCATATTTCTCTTCAGATGGGGTCACACTATATCCCCACTATTCAGAGGCAGCTCTTATAACCTGTGTCCAATATTCCAAATTTTGATAACAAAAGAATATAAATTGACACCCCATTGTTCTTTTCTTGCCTTTGAAAGATGTTCTCTTTTGGTAGAAAACTAGATCTTTGGCATAATTTCATGAGAACATGGGAATTTAGGAATACAGATGGGAAAACATTCTTTTGTGCACTAATCATTTTATCAGAAATAGACAGTTTTATAACAAATGAAAGGGTCAAACATGTATATTTAAATATACCAACAATTTATTCCCTGCACTGCTACCTTTCAAAAGAACAGAGAATTTTCAGCTTATTCCTTCTAATTATATAGGAGAGTGAATCACAGTTCCTCAAATGTAATTCTTCCAATGTAATAAAAAAGAGCAATTTGTCAAAGAAGGATGCCACTTCCTGACAGACTTACATAAAATAGGAAAGAATATTCAACCTTGGTTTAGGATTTATGAGAAAATTAACCATAAATTCTACTTATTAAAATTTATACATTAATTATTGTAAAACTATCACAAAAGGGGTTAGGGCAATAGTAGTAGTATGTTGAAGGGTTTTACCTTTCAATACTCCCAATATTATTCACTAATAGCAGTCTTAAAAATGTGTTTTTGAAAAATAAATACAATACTACTGAACAAGGAAACTGTTGTTCCTATAATTGCTTCTTTAAACAACTAATTGAATTAATTATAGTTCTAATTGTACAATTTATAGGTAAAATTATCAAATATTGTATTATTAACTTAAATGTCTTATTTTAAAATCAATAGGATTGATCATTCACTGATGATAATAGAGCTATCTATGGTATTGGACAAATCTTTTTTTTTTAAAGATTTATTTATTTATGCATACAGAACTGGGGTGCAGGCCAGAGGTGCAGGGTCGGTGAGAGGCGTCACCAGTGACAGAATGGGAAGCAGAATAGGCTGATTGAAAAAGTACACTGCTGAAGGGAGCAGTGGGCAGGTCAGGAAAGGTCTGAGGTCCATGTGGGTCACCTCCAGTGTGGGGATTGAACTCAAGCTGAAGAGGCTTTAGCTTCTTAATGCTGTGCTTTAACCCACTACGCCACCAGGGAAGGCCCTATTTAAACAAAACTTACATCTTACTTCTGAATCTTCAGTGCTGATAACAATTTTGTATATATTTAGTGCTTAATAAATATTTATTAAAGATTATATTTTAATTTTGGCATCCAAAATTGTAGTGGACTGAGAGTTAGAATTTATGAGTTCTGGTTTGGAATCATCAATTTATGATGACACTGAAGTAAATATATATTCAAATTCTATGTGGCCAATTTGCCTTCTGCTGGGCAATAAGCTTATTACTAAGAAGATCTGTTCTTCATTTTAAAATTATATTGTTTAAATGGAGCAGGGTACAATACTAAAGTTTTATTTACTTATGTATAAAGAACTGGGGTACAGGGGCGGTGAGAGGATTCATCAGAGACAGAGTGGGGAGCAGAACAGACCGACTGATGAAGTACACTGCTGAGGGGAGCAGTGGGCAGGTCAGGAGAGGTCTGCCACACCATGTGGATCACCTTTCAGGCGGGCGGGGATGGAACTCATGCTGAAGCAGCTTTCGCATCTTAGACCTGTACTTTAACCTGCTGCGCCACCAGGATGGCCCTGAGTGATATTGTTTATACCTCTTCAAATGTGTGTTACCACAACACACCCACCATCAAGGTCCCCATAGTCCTTCACTGCCTGCTCTCCCTTGGGTCTCCTCCCTGCTTTGTTCCTGCACTGGTAGTTTCAATTCTACAGCCAGCTTTTTAGGGTTTGTTTTGGCTTAGTTTTGTCTATTTGTATTGTGTCTTTATATTCCACATATGAATAAAATCATCTGTTATTCATCTTCCTTTAAAAGAGAGAGCTTTCCCACAAAGGTGACCCCATGAAAGAGCTCCAAGCATGAATATCCCTCTTGAAAGGAATAATCCTAAGAAATAGGATAGAGAGAGGGAATGTAAAACTCAGACAGTGGGTAATAAGTG
The DNA here is from genome assembly GCF_000260355.1 of Condylura cristata. Lineage (NCBI taxonomy): Eukaryota > Metazoa > Chordata > Mammalia > Eulipotyphla > Talpidae > Condylura > Condylura cristata. The sequence goes on along the minus strand of NW_004567127.1, from coordinate 25,519,730 downwards.
GCCTTGGGAAGTTATGAAGTGGATCTGAAGCAGACACACAAATGAGAAGGTAATTGCATTTGCCTGGCTACAAATGTAATTGACAAGATTTAAAAGGGGACACTATAAGAAGATACTGCATCCAAACTCATTGATAGAGTTAGCATTACAGTTCCACCTCTTGTCTACATGATCTTCAGCATCCTTTTAACAATGTCATCATCTGCAAAGTAGAAATAGCAATAATAATAATCTCAATCATGAAAAAGATTGATAATCTGTTTAATGTTTATCAATTTCATGACATGCCAATACAATAAATATTAACTTTTATCCTTGCAATGTTTTAGCTTTCTTTTAAGACATGACCATTAATATCAATATACTTAATATTAATGTATATTAGCATAACATTATATATATAGTAACATATAAACATATATATGAACTAATATATTTTGACTTCCATTTATTTTAACACCAATAGTCAAACATAAAAATGCAATAAAACTGCAATCTAAAAATTGCTTATAAACTCTGTGTTCATAACTGTCAGCCTTCTGTTCTTTAAAAATCTGTAAGATTGGAGGCCCTCCCTGGTGGCCAGCAGGTTAAAGCACAGCATTGCAAGTAAGCTGCAGCTGCTTCAGTGCTACTTCGATCCTTGGCACCAGAGGTGACCCACATGGCGTGGCAGACCTCTCCTGACCCGCCCACTGCTCCCCTCAGCAATGTACTTTGTCCATCTGCCTGTTCTGCTCCCCACTCTGTCTCTGGTGAAGCCTCTCACCGCCCCTGAGCCTCTGGCCTGTACCCCGGTTCTGTATGCACAAATAAATAAATCTTAAAAAAAAAAAGGCAACTGTTTCAAGGGCATGGACAACCTTACAATACTTGTGCCACTTGTATCACATTCCAGACACAAAGATCATGTACTCTGGGTCATCTGTTTTCTGAAAATTAATGAAATAGACGTTCAAAGTAATATTTTATGGGAAATTGCTGAGATCTTCATGAGGAAAAAATATATACATATGTGAATTATTTACTTATCATTACCTCTCTCCATAAATAAATTTCAAGCTGTAAATACACACAGTATCCAATAGAAATTATTTACCTGATTCTAAAGCCTATGAATTTTTCAGAAAGTAGCAAATATCACATTACATTTTCTCTTTTCTTTGCCAAATGCTGTCTGACACATCTTCTTCTATTTAAAAATCAAAGGCTCACCCAAGAAAACTGCATCATTCCCTTGGGGCATGAATATCTGTAACAAATATACCAGTTCTTTGGTTGCAAAGAGAATTAAGAATGCATTAGCTACTTAGCATTCCATGAATGACAAGCATACTCACACCTCAAATATGGAACAGAACAGAAACTGTAGTATAGTATCAACTGCTTGATAATTTGACATGGATGGGAACATATTTTACTGTTCTTGAGAAATAGGTCTTTTCTTGTAATAGTATATTTATCATATTTGTAGTTATACATATACATATATATATGTATAACTCTGTATGCATGTGGTATATAAAGGAAAATCCAATGATATATATATATACATTATATACATATATGTATGTGTATATATATATATCATAGTTGTATGATGAAATAAGCCCCCTCCACATAATACTTTACCTATTATGAACTTTCTGGACCAGAATTTAGCAAACGTATCAAAAGGCAAACATCTGGTTGATCTCTAAATTGGATGACCATTTCTGGAATTTCCCTAAAAAATAAGAGAGGTGAAAAGGATGTTCTCCAGAATACAATTACAATTGTAAGGACAACAAAATAATAGAAACAATATTAAGTTTTCAATAAGAGAGGCCTAATTAAAGTAACTAGAGTGGGGCCTCTCTGGTGGCAAAGGGGTTAAAGACAGCACTATCAAGCTATTACCAGCTACTGCAAGATTAGTTCCATCCCCTGACCAACCTGAGAGCTGACCCACATGGAGCAGCAGGCGCCTCCTGCCTGCCCATTGCTTCCTTCAGCAGTGTGTTTCAGTACTTCTGCCTGTTCTGCTCCTTATTCTGTCTGGTGAATCCTCTCACCCTCACCCCTCTCTTCACAACTCTGACCTATACCCCAGTTCTTGTATGTGTAAGTAAATAAATCTTTAAAATAAATAAATAAGTACATTAATTAGAGTAACCAAGCTGGAAATACTGTGTAAGCAATACCATTTGCTTTTAGAAATCCAATCATGTAAATATATTGACAGGATATAGGGACACACAGAAGTGGTTGTCCATTTTTCGATGTATAAATGCAATGACATTTATAGTATATCTGTAAAGTGAATCATCCAAAATTTTCCATCTGTGTTGATATTCTCCATATGCATGTGGTATATAAAAGAAAATCCAATATTACTCCATTGTTCCCACTGGAGTATTTTGAAAAGCAGGTCATTGGTTTCAGCTTTGTTTCTGAGTCAGTCTATACTACAACTTTTCAAAGTTTCATATGAACAAGTATTTATGTATTTGTTAACTGGAAATATAGTCTTAATGTTATATTAGTTAAACAAGGAATTTATTAGATCATCGAAGTAAAGATTTGAACCCAGGCAGCAAACAGTTCAACATGTAATATACTCTGTGCGTATTATTCCTGGTTTAAATGCACACTATGGTTATTAAGACTATCCTTGAGATTTTATTTCCAGTTAATATATTCATGTGCTTAGAATCTCAAAACTACACAAATACATGCAGGCAACTCACTTTTATTATTTATTCAGGCAATCTCTACACAAGATGAGATTTATTCTTTTCTATGATTGTCTAGTTTCTTTTGTATAAACAAGTAAACACGAATATAGATTTACTCTTTCTCAGTTAACTCAAGAAAGGTATCATAAAATGCATCTGTGCCACAATGGCTAGGTAAAATGTTCTCTATCAAATAGAACTGGTTGTGTCAGTTCTTCCAGATCCTTGTTGATATTTTCTCTAGTAGTCCTCACGCAATTACTGATAGCAGGTTGCTGAAATACCCAACTGTATTATGGACTTGTCTGTAACTCCTTTCAATTTTATCAGTTTTTGTGACATATATATTGAGCCTCTGTTATTTTTTGTTAAACACTTAGAGCTGATAATAGCTTCTTATGCACTGATCGCTGATTGTTATGCATTATACATTTTTCACTACTATTTTTCTTTACTTTAAAGTCTACCAGGTTTCAGTGTAGCAAGTTCTTTTTTTTTGATTAATGTTTGCTTGATGTAACTCTCCCATGCTTAACTTTCAACTTACATTCCTCATTTTTTTGGAAGTCAATTTCTGTGAACAGTCTAATGCTCTCTGTCAATATTTGTCTTTTAACTGGCATATTTAGATTTATATTTAAAGCAAATATTGATATTTTATGACTAAGGTCTGCTGTTTTATTAGTTTTGTGTTTGTTTCTTCAGTTTTTTTCTCTATTATGTCATCTCACTTTTAACTATTTATTCATTGTGGAGGATTTCATCTTTATTTGTAGTATATTTGAATATGGGATTTTATATAATTTTCTTATGGAATTCTCTGTTTTAAAATATACAAAAAAATTGTCATAATTTACAAATGTTGACATTTTATAACTTTTGATCTAGTATAGCAACCTCATTTCATTTACTATTGGCTCAACTTTTTTTTTTTTTTTAAGGTTTATTTATTTATTCATACAGAACTGGGGTACAGGCCAGAGATGTGGAGGGTGAGAGGATTCACCAGAGACAGAGCGAGGAGCAGAACAGGCAGATCGATGAAGTACACTGCTGAAGAGAGCAGCGGGCGTGTCAGGAGAGGTCTGCCGCGCCATGTGGTCACCTCCAGGGCAGGCAGGGATCGAACTCATGAGGAAGTGGCTTTAGTTTCTTAGTGCTGTGCTTTAACCCACTGCGCCACCAGGGAGGGCCCCTGGCTCAACTTTTGATTATGATTGTGTTAAATATTTCCTTTACTACACTGAGTGTTATATCAGATTAAGTTACAGTTTTTTCTTCAACCAACAAATTTAGATTAATATACTCATAATAAATGCTTGCCTTCTTATATTCATCTTTGTTTACTCATATCAGTGTTATTCTTTTGCAAGATTCAGGATCTCCTTTGTTATCTTTCCTTACTTTTTAGAAAGCCTTTTTCGCCACCTTAGGGTTAAGTTTGTTAGCACCAAATTATTTAGGTTTTTCATTATCTGAAAATGTCTTTATTTTCCCTACATTCCTGAAGGATATTTTTCATGGGATACAGAATTTGCACTGGACAGTTCTTTTCTTTCAGTTTCTGAAAATGTTGTGCTCCTCACTGGACACCCCCTCCCCTATTCCTAATCCTGGGATCTCTTCTATTCATAAGTTGTCTCTCAATGAGTCAAAATTATCCTACCTTCATTTAAAGGACTGTGTCTCACATTTAGATCTCTCTCTTTGGTGCCATGTTCAGGGAACCTTGCTGGTTTAGTCTATAAAAATATTCAACAGGTCTCTTACATAAATGATCTACCCATTGTGCATAAACTTTAAGTCAGTGGAAGCCTAGCAACTAATTTTGTTTTATAGCCTTTATTTTCTTTTTATATATGACATTACTTTTTACATGTGTTACAATGCAATTGCATTTAAACTCACTTTACAGTGTGTCTCTGTGTGTGTGTGTGTGAGAGAGAGAGAGAAAAAGAGAGAGAGAGAGAGAGAGAGAGAGAGAGAGCATATTATACAAATAAATGTCAAACATGGTTCTCAGTTTCTATGAATGCTTTTGTAAGATGCTGATGCCTTGGCTCTAAACCCATAGGTGTTAGTTCCTTTTGTCAGAATGAGCTCCAATCTTTGTATTCTCCATTCACTAAGGTCAGAATGTTAAGTCATTTTGGATTCCACTTGCACCTCCATTTTCTATACAACTAACTCCTCTATTTGCTTCTGTGAAATTTCTTTTTAATATCTACTCTCTCTATTACTGACCACTATTCTAATTGAGACTCTGATTAATGTTTACTGGAATTACCAGAATAACAGTCTTCTAAATATCCTCTGTAATTTTACTCATGACATGAGGTCTATAACTAAAATGACTAATAGTTAACCTTTACTAAAGATTTGTAATATACCAGGCTCCAAGCTAGATATATGACTTCACTTAAATCTGACAAGGACCTTGAGATACAGATTTATTTTCTTGCTCCTGTTATAAAAGTGAAAAGTAAAACACTAAGAGACTAAGTATAAAGATGAAGGAACTATAATTAACATCCAAATTATATTTGATTTTCAAGTGTCTTCCAGGGAAACAACACTTTAGCCCTTCCTATGAATGAGATGTATATTTGTGCTACGATCAGATGCTTCTTTGGCCTTGTTTGTCTACTGTAAGCTCCCTGAGGGCAGGAATTTCATGTGCCTTTCACAAAGAATATTTCCTTACTTTCATTTATTTAATGAAATTTAAATAAGATACTACATTACAAGATGAAGTTTATTTGAAATTTCTAGCATTAATTTCTATCTTTTTAATTACATTTCAATGTATGATCTTACATTTCCATATTATTAATTTGCTCAAAATACCATTATTTAGCTATGTTATGAGGGTAAGTGCCAGCTCCTTCATGTTAAAATCATCTTCATTCTTCGAAATTAGTGAATGGAAGCATTATTAATGATTAACTGCCAGAATTGACCCTTTCAAATTAAAATTATCTTATATAAAGATTAAATACCACTGGTACAAACTAAGGCATGCATTATTTTTACAAATATAGTATTATATTACTATCTTATCCTAATTAAATATAAACAGACACAGTAGGATACTATACTTAATTTTAAGTGTTTGAGACATCTTCTGTATTTTTTGTGTTTTAAAAATTTTTGATGATAAATATTTTTACTTGAATGAAAAGTAGAAAATGTACTATTAAAGGAGCACATTAAAATCATATTTGAAATTGAACCATGAAAACTAATTATAGAACTGAAGAATCCAGAGGGGGTAGGGTGGGGGAGAAAGCAGGTAGGGAAGTCACCAGTGTACTGAGGTGTTGGACCACAGGCCCTTTAGTGCTGTGTACACTACGGTAATAGCACCTGGGGGGAGGCCCTATGCTCCTACAATACAAATAATGAGGTAAACCAAACATTACCTCAAAAGAAAAGTAAGTTGTATATTAAAAATATTTACTTCCTGATTAATAAAAAAGACTTCCTGATAAAATCAGAGGATCTAGGGAAATCGAAGTGAAGTTTAAGATTTTACTTTTTGTGACTCACCCCAAACAATCAAATAATGAAAGGAAAGTGAGGCAAGTAATTTTATGGGTTGAAGAATGTTAGAATTTGGCCAGGTGTGGAAATTTTTAAATTATTATAAATATTGAAATAAGCAAGTGATTAAAAAAATAATGGGGACAGGACCTAAGAAAATCTCTTGCCTTTTTATCTGAGCAAAATGTTATAAATATAGTCATAGCTCAAGGTCCTAATGGACTAATATTTTTTGGAAGCAGTTACAGCAACACAATAATCCACTAGAAAATGTGACTAAGTAGGCTGTATGAGCTAGGAATTTCTAAATCATAATTATTAAACTATTTTGATATATGTCATCCAAACATCAACACTTTGTTAATGAATTTAACAATTTGTATAGAAATCATGATTTAATTCTACTACTCTAAGGCTAGTTTTATTAGTATAGATTAAACAAAAAATGCTGAAAATGGATTTTTAGAGAAAAGATTTCTTGATAATCTATTAAAAACATAAACTATGTACATAACAGTTATAAACTGTTCATTCAGTAACTTTGCAAGTATTTACCAAGTGACTAGCTTTGGATAGGTCAGGACACATTCCTGCAGAAATATTCATGGATATGAAAAGCCAATACCTGAGCATGATAGAGAAAGGCAAGCTGAGTGAGGTAGGATGATGTCACCCACGTTCAGTCAAGGAGAGTGACAGACACAGTGAGCCCTCACTCCACATCGCCATTGGTTCTTGGAAACCAAAAGACCTAAAAAAGAAGCCAAGCCTCATCAAAGTTGTTCCAGTCAATGTCAACCTGAATGCTTTTTTTTTTTTCTTTTTAAGATTTATTTATTTATGCATACAGAACTGGGGTCCAGGGGGTGGTGAGAGGATTCACCAGAGACAGAGTGGGGAGCAGAACAGGCAGATCAACGAAGTACACTGCAGAGGGGAGCAGTAGGGAGACACGAGAGGTCTGCTCGCCATGTGGGTCACTTCCCTGGCTGGGGATCGAACTTGCACTGAGGTGCCTGTGGCTGGCTTGCAGTGCTGCATCTTAACCCGTTGCACCACCAGGGAGGGCCTGAATGGGTTTGTTTCTTAGTGATATTTTTGGAGGACCTGTTGTATAACAAAACCAATTTGACCATAGGCTAATTGATGTAAACAACAGTTATATTCTTGCAGACTATTTCTCATTATAAAAACATAAACACACTTTTAATAGAGATTACAAACAATTTTAATATGAGACAATCATTTGTATTCACTCACTAATTTGTTTTTTAACCTGCATATTCAAAGTTCAGGGTCATGAGTTTCCAGAGTCCATCCTGACAGTCCAGGGTTCAGGCAACACCTCACTCTAGATGGGACACCCTGCCATCACAGAGCACCGGCTGGCATATGCACTCCTACTGGGACTGCTGCAACAATGACAGTGAACCCAAGTGCATGTCTTCAGGGTGTGAAAGGAAACCTGAACCCTCAGAGAAAACCCATGCAGACATGAGGACAATGTACTAACTCCACACAAGACACTAGCCTCAGCTGGAATTGATTTTGTCCTCATCAATGTTATAAAAAAAAAATGTTGTTTGAAGACCTACTACAAACCTTTTTTTAAAAATGATTTTATTTATTTTTGTGTATGTATAAGAACTGGGGTATAGGCCAGGGATATAGGGTATGGGGGTGAGAGGATTCAGCAGAGACAGAGTGGGTAGCAGAACTGGCAGATTGAGTGGAATACACTGCTGAGGGGAGCAGGGGTAGTGAGACAGGAGAGGTCTGCTGCACCTAGCTAAGAATCAAACTCAGGTCATGGTGGTGCATCAGTGTGGTGATAGCACTGAAACTTAACTGCTACGCTACCAGGGAGGACCTACTATGCACATTTTAAATTAAGTATGGTGTTAAACAGATAAAAGTGGAAATGGGAGAGGCAGATGTGTTTATGAACCAGGTTCCAGCAGGAAATCAATGGCATATTCAAGAAGAAATTAAGGGGTGATTTATGAAGTAGCCTTTCACACAGCTATGAGCAGGATTAAAGAAAACCAAGGGTTGTTGAAATACCCTGGGCTATCCACAGTCAGAAGGGCCCAGAAAACACAAAGAAGTTAAGGAAAATTATTGCTACAGAAGAGCACTTCTGGTAATGAAAACTGTGCTTTTAAGAAAGGGCACTCAGTGTTAAATGAGGTCCCATTAAAGTGGGGACAGGTGATTGTGGAGTAACTCCCATAGACCAAATGCACCTGTCATTGACTCCCATAGACCAAAGGCCATGAAAGTCAGGACTGTGAATGGTGTCCACAGAGATTCACCTCCAGAGATTCAAAATAGATGTTGAAGGATAGAGGAGACACTTGGAGGTACATGTGGCAGATATTGGCTATGAAAGGCTGGGAAGGATAAGAAAAATGATTTGGAGTCTAAAGTTTTCTGGGTTAGAGAGGATGGTTCTTATACTAAGATGAGGCATGGACAGATGGGCAAGAAGAGGGGAGAGTCCAGAGATAATAGGAGTGAAATTGTCAGGACACATTATTTCTAAACTACACCCTGTTGTTAGTCCTACCGACTCACATAGGTCTTTAATTTCTAAGACTGACTCAACAAATAGGATTTTTTTTTTAAAGATTTATTTATTTGCACATACAGAACTGGGGTACAGGCCAGAGGCTCAGGGGCGGCGAAAGGCTTCACCAGAGACAGAGTGGAGAACAGAACAAGCGGATCGACAGAATACACTGCTGAGGAGAGCAGCGGGCGGGTCAGGAGACATCTGCCAAGCCATGTGGTCACCTCCGGGACAGGCGGGAATCGAACTCATTCGGAAGTGGCTTTAGGTTCTTAGTGCTGTGCTTTAACCTGCTGCACCACCAGGGTGGGCCAGGAATTTATTTTATTATGATTATGAAAACCATTAACAAATGCATAACAATTTTATCATTCTCCCTAGATGTTTAATTTTATTGAGTCCTGAATATCTTTCAAGTATTAAATAGCCTCCTACTTAACCCTCAAATATTTATGAAGTAGATATTGCTATTATATTACTGTTTTTTCAGGTGCATAAAAATATGAAATGAAAAATTAATTTGTCCAAGTCAGTGAAGGGACCACTATTTGAACTCAAATCTGTTTTTAATCACATGCCACCATATTGTTTTGCCTTATCACACTACTAAGCTGTTATACTGTCTTCCATAAAGATGGTACCATGTTTGGTGAAATGGACTTGAAGAATTTCTAAGGATATTAACAGAAACTTTTGGTTTACATCTAGTTGGGGATTGGAATATATGTCTAAAATAATACATGATAAAACACAATATAACAGTCATGAATGAATGTTAGGATCCACCTCAGAGAATGTGTCATCAAGGCAAGGGATCAAACTGGACCAACAGAAACTTGAATCTGCCCTATAGCTTAAGAGGTGATTTGATTGTTATAATTACATGGTTTTACATGCATACTCACATATATGAATCCACAGAAATACCCAATATGGACAATTCTGCCATGTCAAGAAACAAATATAGTGCTATTTCTTGTATATTTTATAATACCAGTTCAGAACTTTATCTGACCTATATGTAAGGCACTTAGTTTCTGCACTCTATTACCAAACTATTTAAAAACATGAAAGTATTTATTCTAAAAGCTATCATGTTTTATTACAAATACCAATGAAAAGGAAGGAGAACTTAGAGAAATTATTTATCCACTTTTTAAATCTCTAAATGTTTCATGTTAGCAGCAGAGAAGTCTGCCCTACCACAGTCTAACACATACCTTTCTGGTCTGTTCTTACCAAAGCCATGACCCCAGATCGAGAGGCACAATTACAGGTCACTTGCTTCATTATGTAGCCATCATCTGCCAACTACTAATATTTTGCTTGTTTCCTGGGCACTGATTATTTGGGACCTAACCTGAACCAGGAATTCTGTCACTATTTTCTCAGTCAAGTGTCCCAAGATGTACTTCCCCACCTTTATGGATAAGTTCCATTACATTTAAAAAATATATATTCTACATCCTCTCAAAAAAACAGCTTTATATTCCAATAACATGATGCAACACATTTTAGTTCATTGAAGCCAATATAAATATTTAGTTATTTAAGAAAAAAATTTCCAGTCTTCTTAAGGTCCCAATCAAGATGACAACATGACATGATCCTGAACTCAGCTCCTCCTGTGGACACATGGAAGCTTCTGTTACATCTAAAACAATTCCCTTTGATAAGAAAACCTTAGAACAGGTGGGGCAACTCCTGTTTGGCAAGTGAAAAAGTAACTACATGGAATAGATGCAGGTATAGTACATTGGGGCACAATCTCATCATAAGCCCCATCCTGATGGAGCAACCCACAATTGAAAGAGGATCAAAACCATGAACTCTGTGTGCAGTGAAGGGTTTGAACCCAACATGAGATCTTTTTTTTTTTAACTTTTAAGATCTGAGCTTAAAATATCTAGCACTGAAAACCAACGGGATTAATATCCTTGGCCACATGCTTGTTGTGAACTGAGGACATCTGGAAAGGCCCTTCAAGACCTCCTTTGTGACCTCACTTGCCCCAGCCTGCAAGCAGAAGCAGTCTTTTGAACAGACTGTGGGAGAGACTTACTAGAATTCTCAAAATTAATCTTACAGGCAAGGATGGAAGTTAAACCTAGGCATGAGGGTTAGGGGCTTGTAGGCTGGTAAGTACCATCTTTGTGATTTGCCTCAGCCTTGCTTAAGCTTGCCTGCACTGTCTTTACACTGTAGCAAGTAGTCAGTATCTTCGGACATATTTATGAGTTCCTGGTACCTTGGTCTTTGCAACTTCTGCTCAGATAGCACTTCCAGATCACCTAGTTTGCAATGTAGTTTCCTAGGATTGTATAAATTTGCTTACTTTAAAAGCTACTGCCTGAGGGTTTGACTTCCAATCAGCCTGAAACTAGGTGCTGACTAAGATTTTCCCCTTTGGGACATTGACAAGTTCTGTCATACACTCGAGTACTGGTAGCTATTAAAAATAAAATAGGTTACTTAGGAGGTCAGAAAGATTTGAAAGATGACCAAGATCTGGGTTAAGGATAAATGATAAATTCCATGAGGCCACTCTTTAAGTTTGGGAAAAGTGATACTTTCATCCAAGGCATAGAAACCAACACAGACAGTTCAGAAAAGTAAAATGTGTGGTAATGAGAAGAAAAACAAAGAGAGGAATGTTGATTTTTCAGAATTGAAAACCAGTGGTTTGGGCATTTTAATAATCAATTGCTAAGTATAATTTGGGGGAGGTATTTGCTGGTTCATGTTATAATCTTGAATCTGTTTGAGAATAAACACACCTCAATATCCTACTCATTTTGCATAAGCCAAACAAACAAAAATATGCCTTCATTGGTACAAAGCCAAATCCAATACATGTTTCTTGGTTTGGAAAGGAAAGCAAACACAACAGTAAATAAAAAAAATAAAAATAATGTCTATACTTATTTATAATGTATTTCATCTGTTTTATATTGGTATTCAGAGGTACTTTTGTTTGCTTTCCTTTTTTTCTCTTTTACATGTCACTTAAAACAATTGCTTCAGACTATCCCAGGCCTGGTAATCACCAGTTCCCTTGTCCTTGCCCTGTTTATCTTTGCTCTGCTCCTGCTTATCCATCCTTGCATGCAAAACCAGAAAACCTAGCAAAAACAGCTGAAACCAAGATGGCGGTAGAAGTACGGCAACGACCAAACCACAACCTTATTATCATAGTTAAAGGCTCGCCACCAGCACCACCACAGGTGAGGCCAAGAACACACTTGGAAGAAAAAGAGGCATGAATGTAGTCTAGGAAGCCCTGCCTGCATCTCTGAAGTCTTGTTAATAGAGATCCTTTAGCCTTTCCCCCATCCTGAATACTCCCCCATATAAACCCCTGCTTCTCCCCAGCTCAGGGAGATGGTCTTTGTGGCAGGGTTCTGCCATATCCTCAGGTTTGCTGGCACCAGAATAAATCTGATTTCTTTCCACCAACTACTGTCTCATAAATTTTGGCTTATGAGCTGTAAATAGCCAAAAGCTCCTATTGCAATACTACTTTTCATTCAATTTAAAAACATAATAAAAATTGCTATACTATAAAATTTGAAGATGAAGATGTTTAGCTATAGATTGATAAAAAATATGCTGGAGGAATAACTTAATATCATCTTGTTTGTAATAGATGTTATCATGCAATCAAGATCTTGACATTTTCATATTATCTTTAGTATTGGTACTTGTGCCAATGAAAATATTCAAACTTCTGGCAAGGAAGATTGAACATCCACCTTTGGTGGGTGAAGCTAGTTAGGGAAAAGAGATAAAATTTGGGTTTTGAAAATGTCTGACACTCTTCTCTAAAGGATAATCCCCAAGGAACCTAAAACAAGCGTTAGATGTCACAATATTGATACTATATAAAAATAATATGACCAACTGGATAGTCATATTAAACACATACAAACACACAAACCCCAACTTTGGTATATGTTTTCATTCGTTGCTTAGATTATGAACAAAATTTCATTATTTTTTGTCACTATATTTTGGAACACACTCCTGTTAAGGCTATATCCCTGTTAGTGGCACCAAAAGTAAGGTGAAACATTTTTTTAAAATGTATTTTAACATTAATTGTAACTGTTATCCATTTTTATATAACAATATACATTTTTTTCAGGGGCAGGAAAATAGAGCTGAGTATAAGAGAAGGGGGAAAAAGAAAAGAAAACTATCATATTTTTAAACAGGAGGATTTGTAATACAACAGTGTTTAAAATTAGGCAAAAACATCAGATTAGCAGTCTGCCATGAAAAAACAAATATGAAAATAAACAGAAAAGAATATACCTAACACAGAAAAAATTCAAGACATACTGATGGAGAAGACATTGAACCATAGCAAATTATCCCTCTTTCCTTCTTTACCATTAACCTTTAAAATTCTATACTTGAAGAGCCTAAATATATTTCCATTCAATATTTATTATATATCTAAAAAGTTTGAAGCAACTAAGTAGAGAGGAGAAAAAATGTAAAGGCCATAGACGGTCCTATTGGAAGACAAGACACTAAACAATGCAATTTGTTATGTATTGAAAGTATAGAGAAGACAGTGGATTTCTGGCTGCTAAAGTCAGCACTAGAAACTGAGCCCTGAAGGAGATCAGTGGTGGGAGCAATGCACGCAGATGAACAGGAAGGAAAGGAGTAGATCAAGGTCTTGTAACATATGGCTGAGAATTAAGGTTTCAAAGCAAAAGGAACAGACCAGCCCCAAGCAAAGCACACCCTTAGGTAGAGAGTGCAGAGTTGAAGGTACTGGAGGGACTATGGTAGAGAGTGACTGGCCCTTTGCAGGAGGGAAGCATGAGGTGATAATGTAATTTTGAAGAGAGGTGAGCTTGTATTCCTAAAATAGACACAGTGCTATATGCCAGTGATAATTAATAATTTAAAAAGACCCTCCCTGGTGGTGAGCAGGTTAAAGCACAGCACTAAGAAGTTAAAGCCACTTCCACAAGAGTTAATCCCCACCTGCCCGGGAGGTGACCACATATCATGGCAGATCTCTCCTGACCTGCGCATGTTCCCCTCAGCAGTGTACTTGTTAGTGGGCCTGTTCTGCTCCCCACTCTGTCTCTGGTGAAGCCTTTCACTGTCCCTGCACCTCTGGCCTGTACCACAGCTCTGTTTGCACAAATAAATAAATCTTTAAAAAATAATAATTTTTTTAAAAATTAGGTTTATGATTAGTGGAGGTTTTATACCAAAAAGTTCAGCATCAACATAAGCAATGACATGTGGACAAATATGTATTTGTCTAATATTAAACAATGAGCAGAAGGAATGAGAGATATTGATAGGAGAGATGAAGTACCTCATATTTATTGAGGATTACTATATACCAGACACCTTTAAATTTCTCAAAATAACAATCCGAGGTAAGTACTATTATTCCAATATATAGAAAGAAAGAAAAATAAATAAATAAATAGAGATAATAGACGAAAGAGACTGTCATAAAAAGGAAATACTGTAAGATGTGTGCTAAGTAAAAGAGAGAATTTGCAGAAGGAAATGCAGATAACTAAGGAAAAAAGAGCACATAAATTGGGAAGTAAAGACAATATGCATTTTTTAATTAAATTTAATTTTTCATAGACCACTGACTTTTTAAAAACTAATCTATAAAGTGAACTAAAGAATGCCAGTCTGGGAAGATTATTAGTTTCAGTGAATAAATTCACAATAATAGTATGGAATAGTGAGAAAGCAAAATTGCTTCTCTGAGTTAATGGCAGATCTCATTTGATTTTTTTATTTAAATCATCTACTACAAAGATGCCATTATCTGTCATACAGAGTCTACTGTCTGTCATTGTTATATAGGTATTATGCCCATAAAAATTCACTTAATTATTCTCGAAATAAAATGAAAGAAGTATTAAGACAAACGTGAACATATTTTATACAATAATGTTGCTCAGTTTCCACTTTTCTCTAAATTTGCAAAGTTCTTATACTCCCACATTTGTTCCATCTCCCTTTTATTTTTTTCTTTCTATTTCCTTTCTTTCATATTCCTTTTTAATGATACAAATGCTGGGAAATCATAATATAGCAATGTGAAGAAGTGAAATGTTTGCAGTTATAGATTGAGGTAAAGATATGAAGAGGACAAAAGTAAAGCTTTACCTGAAGAATATACAGTTGCTATAGACAATTTTTTAAAATGCATTAGTGAACTAATGTAAATATTAGGAACTAGGTACTTTACTTCAGCTAAGTTTGTTCTCATGTTTGATAAATATTGCAAAGAAAATAAGTTTCTAAAACTGAAATAAGTGGGGGAACTTCCGGAAGATGGCGGCAGAGTAAAGACGCCGAAATCACCGCGTCCAAGCCGGCATAGGAATTGAGGACCGAAAACGGACTATAGACTCACTTACTACAAGTTTTAACCCAAACGAAAACACCCTGGAC
>NW_004567127.1:25455920-25497583 GCF_000260355.1 Condylura cristata | reverse complement strand
AAAAAAAAAACTGAAATAAGTGCTGTGGTTTTAGGGCACAGCCTTGAAAAGCTGACAATTATCATGTACAATTACAGATATACTGAAGAGATCAATGATATTGCAAGATGTGCAAGAAGTTGACAGTCTTAGCCTAATATGCAGATATTGGACAAATGAATAATAATGCGAATCTCAAATAACAAAGATTTACTCTAGATCATGATGTTCTTTATGTCAGTTATTTAGCAGCTGTCAGTAGCATTAGGTTAAGATAAAGTTTTTCTTTCTAGGTTAAGCATTTTCCATCACCCCCACCCCACCCCCCATTTTAGCATCAAATATCTTTCTATTTTTTTAAAAAAAATACCTCAATTAATTAAAAATATGAGGGAGGGTGAAAGAATTAATACTTAGAATATGGAACATAAATCTCTGATTTACCCAAATATCAGAATATTGGTAATGAGACTAATTAGAAATTTTTAGTTTAAATATATTTTGTTGAGAAATACTAAACTACAAATGCTATGTATTTTAAAATGTTAGAATAGGACATTTGCACTTTTGATCAGGATGTCTAACAGAAATCAAACTTATTCTCTTACTTGAATGAATTAAAAGAGGATAATTATTATAATAACAGTTTTGAAGCCTGGGTATCATCAAACGAGGATTGTGATCCATGAGAACAGGTGAACAATTAGATCAGCCTTCTGTTTACAATGTCTCAGGCTTAAGAAAATCCACCCTCCATAATGCAAGGAGGAGAAATGTAAGCAAAGATTTGTGGAGCCCTGAAGTGAGAACTAGAGATGAGAATCCAGACAAAAACATGAGAACTAAAGTTCATTGCAGTTGAGCACTATGAAGAACTGTAACAGGGTGGTTCCCAGGAAAGGGGGAAGTTCCAGGTTTCCTGCCCCACCCAGAAGGGCCCCACTCAGGAGGACAGTGGAGCTGAGGAGAAAAGAGAAGAATCTAGAAAAAAGACTGAAAAAGATAGAATCAGGATGGAGAGCCATAAGGACACCTGAGGGAGGCAAATGGAGCAGAGAGACATGTGAAGAGGCTTTGTCTTGTTTCTTGGTCCTGGACTGGTTGAAACAGATGTCTGTAAGAGACCCATGTGGAGGTTCATTATGGCAGCATTTATATTGATTTTGACTTTGTCCTTTTCCCCCAGACTTGTCTGGCCATTTCTGATGCTTTTTATGGGTCCCTTTGAGAAGGTGCTTTAGACCTGTGGCAGCTTTCAGGCCTTGCTTTGGGCCAATTCCTTTTGGGTAGAATTTTACCTACAAGGGGATGGGTAACTTTGGGTGTTTCATTTAGAAACTATATTCTTTGTCCTTTCTGCATTATACACTAATTTTATTAAGGTTCCTTTCCATTAAAGATCTTATGTGTTGGCCCTTCCTGGTGGCGCAATGTGTTAGAATTCAGCACTGCAAGCTAGCTGCAGCTGCTTCAGTGCAAGTTTGATCCCAGCCCAGGAGGTGACCCACATGGCGCATGGCACGGCAGACCTCTCCTGACCCGCCCACTGCTCCCCTCAGCAGTATACTTCATCCATCTGCCTATTCTGCTCCACACACTGTTTCTGGTAAATCCTTTCACTATCCCTGCACCTCTGGCCTGTACCCCAATTCTATATGCATAAATAAATAATTTAAAACAAAAAATAGGTATTGTACGTTTTGTCTTGATGTGGTGGATAGCAGAACCTCTTTAAAGCAGACAGGTTTGGGAGTTTAGTGGTGCCCCTTACTGCTTGTCCTGTAACAGAACTACCTAAAGCAAGACAAAGAACCATTTGCCAGTGTTGATGATAACTGAGCCTGGTCCTCATTGAAGACTGGATATAGTGGCTGTTTCTACCAGCCAAACTGGAGAATGATATAATTCAAGGGGTACTAAATCAAGTCCAAAGAAGATCTACATTCACTAATATGGAGTAACTAGATAAAACTTTGCTCTGGCATACCTGACATAACTTACAAACAAGAATAAAAAGAGTAAACTCATTCTAGAAAAAAAATCAAATCTATATATAAACACTAAAATAGTCAATAGCCAACAAAGTAAAATTCACGATTTCTTGTGATTATCTTTGGGAACAAAATTTAACTGTCATCAAACAAGTATAAATAAATTTAGAAGGATCCAGTCATACCAAGCTGTGTTTTCTGACCACAATGAAATAAAGATCAAATTTTAGAAAGATCTCTGGAAAAATTCCCAAACATTTGGAAACTAATATTAATAAATATATAACATATATAAACATATAAGTAATCAATAAAAAAGAAATAAAAATGATCAATAAAAAGTCAAAGGGGAACTCAGGATATAGTTTGAAATGAATAAAAATAAAATGCAACATACTAAAATTTTTTGGAATATCACTTTAGTTTCTGAAGGAAATTTCTGACAATTTATAATAGAAACAAGAAAAATATCAAATGATTTTGCTTTCTATAATAAGCAGCTAGATAAAAGAATAAATAAAGTTCAAAAAGGAAAGAAATTAGTAAAAATCACAGCAAAAAGCAATAAAGTAAATAGAAAAAAGCAATACAGAAAAATCAATGGGAAAAAAGCTGCTTCTTGGAGATAAAAAAAAATGTAAGAAGTTTCCTAAAACTAACCAGAATGATCCAGATAAAGGAGATACACTAAAATGACAATTTCAGTAATGAGCTAGGTGACATTATGACATATTCTACAAATATTAAGTGAATAATAAGCACATATTGTGGATAATTTCATGTCTATGTAACAGGGAGGTCCCCAGGAAAGCAGGAGATTCCAGGTTCCCTGCTCCACCCAGAAGAAGGATGGAGCTGAGCAGAGAAGAGAAGGAATCTGAAGAAAAAGGAAGCAGGATGGAGAGCCAGAAGGAGACCTGAGGAAGCCACATGGAGCAAAGGGAGACATGTGAAAAGACTGTGCTTGTTTCTTGGCCCCTGGACTGGTTGATAGAGATGTGGGTGAGAGACCCGTGGGGAGGTTGACTATGGCAGTGTTTATACTGATTTTGATTGTGCTCTTTTCCTCCCAGACTTGTCTGCCCATTTCTGACCCTTTTCTATGTAACCAGGCCAGAAGTTGCTTTAGTCTTATGGCAGCTTTCAGGCCTTGCTTTGGATCAATCCCTTTTGGGTGGACTTTTGCCCACAAGGGGATGAGTAACTTCAGGTGTTCTATTTAGAAGTTATATTCTTTGTCTTCTGTGTTGTATATTCACTGTATTAAAGTTCCTTTTCATTAAAATCTCATGTTTTTTCTTGATGTGGCGGATGGCAGAACCCATTAAGAGCAGGTAGGTTTAGGGGTTCAGGAGTGCCCCTGTCTTCCTGCCCTGTAACATCTACAAAATTGACAACTTAGAAGAAAAGGATATATGCAAATTATAAAAGTCTACACAAGAAAAATTGTGAATATAATTATGTATATTAAAGTAATTGAATTTTAACTTAAAATTTTTTAATAGGAAATCTCCAGGTCAATTTGTTTCATGGGTGATTTGTACCAAACACTTAAGAGAGAAATCATACTCACTTTATAAAAGCATTTCCAGAAACTTGAAAAGGGAAAATATACAACCTGAGTTGTCTTAAGAAAAGGAAACTTAAATGAATATTTTTTGTGCACACAAATGAAAAAAAATTCTAAATATATTTTTTAGCAAATTATACCCAGTAGTACACAGAGCATAATATATCATGATCAAAAGGTGTTATCACAAGAATGCAGGGTTGATTAACACTTGAAAATCAATTAATGTAATTCTACTGATAACCAAATTAGCAAATCTAAAGAAGAGACTTAGCATCATTTTAATTCATGCAAAAAAGAAAAATTCCTTATGCATCTCTCAAAAAATGCATAATAAACTAGGAATAAAAAGGAACTTCCTCAATTTGCTATAAAGCATCTATGCAAATTCTATAGCCTCCTACTTAATATTAGGTAGAAGAGATTGTCCCCTAAGATTAGGGACAAGATAGGGATTTGTGAAATGTACTATAACTTCAAACCAGAGCAATAAAACAAGAAAAAGAAATAAAATCTAATAAAGGATATAATAATATGCTGACTTTGTATTCATGACATGATCATCGATGAATAACATTCTAAGGAAAATGCAGAAAAACTAGTGAACTATTAAATGAGTCTGGCCAGTTTGAAGACTACAGCTCAATATACAGAAAGCAATTAGAAGTAGCTATTTCCAGTCTATATAATAGCTATTGGAAATTGAAATATAAAATTATCCTTTAAGCTAGTATCATTAGTACCAAATATTCAAGGTTAAATATGACAAAAAGATGGGGGAAAATTTCCAATCGAAACTATAAATACTGGAGAAATAAAATAAAGTTTGAAATTATATTTTAGTCAGATTTGAAAGACTCATTATCTTTAATACATCATTTTGCTCTGAATAGGGCTTTAGAGTCCATGAAATGTCAATCAAAAGAGCAGTAGGGTTTATTTTCTTGTAGAAGTCAACAGTAGTTCTAAAATTCATATGAGTTGCAAAAATCTAATATAGCCAAACTGTTGAAAGTAAAGAATAAAATTGGAAGATTAAATTAACACTACTTAATTTAAACATTTTGGTTAATCTATTATAGTTGAGACAACAAGGTATTAACATAAAACTATATTTCAATCAAATAGAAAATAAAGTACAAAAGTACATGCAAATATATATAGACACTAATTTATTTTTATTTTTATTTTTTTTTTTAAGATTCATTTATTCATACAGAACTGGGGTACAGGCCAGAGATGCGGAGGGTGAGAGGATTCACCAGAGACAGAGTGGGGAGCAGAACAGGCAGATCTACGAAGTACACTGCTGAGGGGAGCAGCGGGCGGGCCAGGAGAGGTCTGCCACACCATGTGGATCTCCTCCGGGGCAGGCAGGCGGGGATCAAACTCATGCGGAAGTGGCTTAAGCTTCTCAGTGCTGTGCTTTAACCTGCTGCGCCACCAGGGAGGGCCCGACACTAATTTATTTTTTAAAGGGCAAATGTAGTTTTAAGTAAGGATAGGATGGAATCTTTACTAAATGATGCTAGTATAAATACATTAAAACACACTAAAAGTCACTGATCCATACTTCTTACCACATAGAGAAAATAATTCAAAACGAATCAGTCATAAATATCAGCCAGACAGCTATAAAGCTTCAAAAATAAAATAGGTAAAAAAGTCTTTGCGAGTTAGCCAGACTTCCTAGTGTTAATGAACAGAATGAGGGGAACCTCGCATCCAAACCTGCATGCTTTGAGAAGTTTCTGTCATCAGCATAAAGACAAAACAAGCTCGACTGTAAAATCTTCAGTAGTAAAGAATTTTAATAATTAGTGTGCAATAGATACAATTACTGTGAAATAGAAGAGAAAGAGGAAGAATACAATTTTCAAATCAGGCACCCACCATTACCCACTTCCCTGTGGGTAAACACCCAAACAGGGAAATACCCAGACAATCAAGGAAGCTGAGGCCCAAAAGCTTGCACAAGCTTGTGGTGGGAATTCAAAGGTAAGGAGCAGAAGGGGCTAGAAGAGTCTGGAAGGAACAGATCAAGATCAAAATCAAAATCAAAGCTGCCATTGTCAACATCTGTGTCTCATCTCCTTCCATATCTCCCAAGTCTATAACACCACCCCTAGGACAAGAAGCAAGCATAGCTTCTTCACATGTCTTTCTGCTCTATGTCTCTCCTCTAGCCATCTTCCATCTCTACTTCTGCTGCTCCTCTTTTTTCTGTCCTTTTCCCAGCCCTTTTCAGCTCTCCCTCCAGGCCAGCTTCTCCTTTCTAGAGTGGGGCAGGAAATCTACTGCTGTCTAGCAAAGCTCCAGTGTTGGCTACGGAAAGATTACTGCTGTACAATGAGAAGCCTAGAGGAGCTACATCAGCAGTGCAGCCCACATCCAAAGGTAGTGGGTCTCCTTTGATTAGAATCCAGTACTTAGACAGGGCAAGTACTAAGGAGCCTGGGGGATACATTATCAAAGAGGTAAATTAGGGTGGAATGACCAGGGGCTATTGCCCCGGGGGTGCTCCAGTGTTCTTGCTTTTTAAAGCATAATATCTGCCTGCTGGTTTCAGCAGATATTGGTTTCCCACTAAGTTCTCATAACAAGACATTTGTCCTTGGTGAGAGGTCCCCTGCCTGTTTGCTTAACAGACAATACACCAGAGAACAAGGAGGGCTGGGATCCCACAACTTTCACTATTACACTAGTGTTACATTGTTACACTAGTGAAAAAATGCAAGAAATACTATCCATAAAAAAAATAAAATAGGGCCCTCTCTGGTGGCACAATGGGTTAGGACACAGCATTGCAAGATAGCTGTAGCCGCTTCAGTGGGAGTTCAATCCTGGCCCCAAAGGTGACCCATACGGCCTGGCAGACCTCTCTTGACCAGCCCATTGCTCCCCTCAGTAGTGTACTTCTTCGATCCATAACAGGGTATTCCCCAGAAAAAGAGGAGATTCCAGGTTCGTGCCCTACCCAGGAGGGTGGAGCTGAGCAGAGAAGAGAAGGAATCTGAAGAAGGAAGCAGGATGGAGAGCCAGAAGGAGACCTGAGGAAGCCACATGGAGCAAAGGGAGACATGTGAAAAGACTGTGCTTGTTTCTTGGCCCCTGGACTGGTTGATAGAGATGTGGGTGAGAGACCTGTGGGGAGGTTGACTATGGCAGTGTTTATATTGATTTTGATTGTGCTCTTTTCCTCCCAGACTTGTCTGCCCATTCCTGACCCTTTTCTATGGATCAGGGCCAGAAGATGCTTTAGTCTTGTGGCGGGCTTTCAGGCCTTGCTTTGGACCAATCCCTTTGGGTGGACTTTTGCCCATGAGGGGATGGGTAACTTCAGGTGTTTGATTTAGAAATTATATTCTTTACATTATATTCTTATATTCTGTGTTATATACTCTCTATATCAAAGTTCCTTTTCATTTAAGTCATATATTTTTTCTTGATGTGGTGGATGGCAGAACCTATTTAGAGCAGGCAGGCTTGGGGGTTCAATTGTGACCCTTTCTCCCTGCCCTGTAACAGAGCTACCTGTTTTGCTTTCCACTCTGTCTCTGATGAATCCTCTCACCGCCCTGCACCTCTGGCCTATATCCCATTCTACATGCATAAATAACTTTAAAGATCTTTTAAAAAATAAAGTAAACTAAATTGGATTATTTAGGAACCCTCAATATTTAAAAGATTAAACTACTTAGGAGTGGTATGAAAAACTTAGGAATATTAGAAAGTATTTAGGACACTAAAAAGGCAAACCATAAATTGATAGAAAGCATACAGAACTGGGGTACAGGGGCGGTGAGAAGATTCACCAGAGACAGAGTAGGGAGCAGAGCAGGCAGATCGATGAAGTACACTGCTGAGGGGAGCAATGGGCCAGTCAGGAGAGGTCTGCCACGCCATGTGGATCACCTCTGGGGCAGGCTGAGATCAACTCCGGAGGAAGTGACTTTAGCCTCTTACTGCTGTGCTTTAACCCACTGTACTACCAGGGAGGGCCCAGAAAGTATTGTTATGTATCTGATAAAGACTTGAACTGGTATTATCTTACAAATTTCAAAATTCAATAAAAAGAAAACAGCAGAAAAATTTAAAAAATGGCTAATAACATGAGCAGACACTATACCAAAATTAACATATGACTTATAAATTAGCATATGAAAAATGTTTAATATCTTAATCATGAAGGAAATACAAATTTAAAGGACAATAATGGGTGTTACCTACTTCACTCTTGAAGAATAAAAGCTAAAAACACTAAACATGTCAAGTGTTGGCAACAGATGCAAGAGATGAGATTTTTCATTAATTTCTGCTGTGAATTTAAAATGGTGCAACATTTTGAAAAACAATTTGGCAATTCCTTGTACAGTTGAACTAATACTACATCCAATCCTTCCAATCCCAGGGATTTTTATGAGTAAAGAAAATTCCATTCAAGACACACAATGAAATATTCCCAGTAGCTTTATTTATACAAACAAACCAAGCATCCATCAGTAGGTAAAAAGATAAATAAATTGTGGAATATTATTCAAGAATAAATAACAGCCAACTATGGACTTACTCAACAGCATGTCTCATTACCAAAATGACTATGTCAAATGAAATAAATCAGGTTAAAGTAAAACATTTATACAAAATTTTTAAAAATGCATCTTCCTCTGCAGTTACAGAAAGCAGGCCAATTGTTGCCTGGGGTTGTGAGAAAAGCAAGGACTAAAAAGTCTAGTAACATAGCTGATGACACGTTTTGGGGGAAGCATATGCTCATTTTCTAGACTGTGAGTTTTGATCTGTCAAAACTCATCAAGTTGTACAGTGTAAACAGGTGTGTTTTATTGTATGTTAATTGTACATCAATAAAGCTCTTAAAATAGTTGCAATATTGGCAATGTCATACATTCAAGCTATACAAATGCTTTGTTCTATTTATTCAGAAATATATTTTGAAACAATAGGACAGTATTTATATTTAGTATATTGCTTTCAAATTACTTGGTTACTGAATTCTTATTAATCCATTTAATTGTTGCACATATATTACTGGGTGTCTAATCTGTGTTAGGAATTCTGCTGTAAAAGCTTTTTGCATTGTTTAAACTTTTTTCCTTTCCCTTTTAAAGCTTATTACAAAAAAATCATTCCAATTAATTTAGCATTCTTGTTAATTGTAAAATGGCCAATCTAAGAGGGTTAGAGAAAAATAGAGTGATGAAAATAGCAGTCTTGTAAAAATCAATTTTATTCTTCTCTGTCAATATTCTGAGGGCTGCCCTCCCAGACAAACTATAATACAAATTTTGAAAAGGTGGGTTTCTATGATAATCTAGACCCTTCAGACAAGTTGTGACATGCTATAGGCAAGGCAAGAAGAAGGGATCATATCAAATTGCTTTGTCGTCTGGTTTAACAACAACAACAAAATTAATACAGTTGAATTCAGGTTTAGAGTCATTAGACAGTGTTTAGTATTTTCAAGTATTACCAGAAGAGCATATCAGATTTCAAAACTGACTGTCCAAACTTATCACCCACAACAATAAAATGATTTAAAGAAAAAAACAGGAAATAGTAGAAATTGATCTCTGGTTTCAAAAATTTTATCAATCCATCATTGATCTTTATTTTCAGAAGTTCTAGAGAAAGTTATTCAGAAGCCTTTATAAACTGACATTATCACTAAAATGGCTTGGAGCTATTACAGTTGATAAACTTGACATCAGTCACTTTAATAACTTTAGAATGAAATATTAATCAAAATATTTGTAAATATTCATATAGAAATGGATGGTTATTTGGCAACAATAGGGCTCAACTAAAATTAGTCAATATGGATGAACTTTATTTCTGTTCTTTTTACCACCCAAGAGTGATTAAGAAACATGGACGACATCTTGATTTTAATTGGGTATTTGTGGATGTTTTCTGTCCCATTCGTGTATATAAGATGGAGACTGAAACTTTAGGGAAGGAAGGCACTGGTACATTGAACAAGCAGATGCTATGTGATGTGATTGAAGAAAGCATATTTATTTTTATCTCTCATTTGTTCCTTTAACTTATTCAGAGAAGCAAATGCTTCTGCTTCCCTGGATGAAAACTTGGACCTTTCTGAACCCACATGGATAGCCAAATATTTTACAGCCACTTTAAGTTGCAAATACAGACTCAACTTAGAAACTAAATATAGGCTCCCATAAAAATAAAAGTATATATTTGATTCAAAAGCTTTAAAATAATCTTCCCTTACTTCACCAGGATATTGGAGGTGACGCATATCTCTTTTTCCCTGTGAGAGTAGTATATCTAGCACCATTTCTCCAAACAAATCCTCCTCGTGGAAATCTTTTCTAACTTCAGTTTTGCCCCTTTATATATCCTTAGTTTAGTTAAAAGAATTTTAATCATTGATCTTCAAAATTCCAGACTGTATATTATTAGATCATCTCTATCTCAGTGTCTTAGTTGAACCCTCTAGTTTAATACCCTGAAACAGTATGTATTCTGTACCTATACAAAGGCAGATAGCACTAATTAAAGGATTCATTTCTATCACGATGTAGTCTCTGAGGATCTGATATGGGAAGCTATCCTGTTCAAAATTCAAAATAAATACTTCCACCAGACCTTTTAGCCACAAGTTCCTAATAATTTCTGTGTGCTGCTTTAAATTAATCTTATGAACTAAATAGATAACCAAAACAATAGGAAACCAGGTGAGAGAAGTTGAGATGAAAATGGAGGTAGAAGATAAGGGTTAAGATAAAACCTGGTTACTATAGTTAAAAAGCATGACTACCAGCACTATGATAGATCTCTCATGTCCAAACTTGGAAGTTTGTGAATGTCACTCCTGGAAACTCCTGCCTATTTTTCTGAAATTCTGCTGATGCAAACCCTTTAATTCTTCCCTTCCTACTCCACCATATACGTCCCTGCTTCTTCTTTGTGATACAGGCTCTCTTTTCTATTCCTTGACCAGTTGCTTGAGTCTTGAATCAACTATCTTTACTGGACACCTTCCACTGTTGGCATGGTGAAAGGAGCTTAATTGGTCAATTATAATACGATGAATGAAGATAGTAAAAGCTTATTTATCAAAGCTTTACATGTTAAAGTTGCGTAGGATGGCCAATTTCTGAAATTAATGAAAAGAATTAGATTGTTAAAGTTTAGATAAAATTTAATAAAAGCATGTGTATAGTTATGTATTTAGGTACATCCCTTTCCCAGATGTTAGTAGAGTGAGCTATCTGGTAGGAGCAAGTCAAGATGACTGAATCTCAGACAGCTTCATCAAAACATATTGTCTGCACTTGACAAGCTACTTTAAGATTAATCTCTTATATTAGACTTTTCAGGTTGCAACTCAAAGTCATCTTTCTTAAATGGTATAAACAAGAAAGGGAAAATACGTCTATGAATGCTCAAGTTCAAGAAAACAGGCTTCATTCTTAACTGTGCCTAGATGGAGCTACAGATTCTGTGAGGGATCTGTTTCTCCTATTTCTCACCTCTTTTGTCCTCTTTGGTAGAATATTGCTCAAATTAAACAAACAAAAATATATACATATATAATTATATTTGTAATAGAGGATTCATCGCTTGCTACAAAAGGCTGCGTGTTTGAGAGATGTTGTGATGGGCTTGTTAATAATTTACTGTGAAGGTAATATGTTTTTAGTGTAAGAAATAGCAAAGTAAAAAAAAGAGGAATGCAAAACAGTCACATATATATGTATATGTATGTGTGTACATAATATTCATGAGTTAGTATGTTAATGAAAGTAGAAATTTCTTTCCTCAACAATTCCAATTTCAGTGAAGTTAACTCAGGAAAACCCATCTTGAGTCCATGTGTCCATCCCTGAATCTGCTGTTATGTCCAGTGATTGGGTTCAATGCCTCCATAGTCACTTGGCTGTAAGGGTGATTTAAGGAGAGCCAGATACTGTTACTATAAAAGAGAAAAAGGAAATTAGGTAGGCAGAAATGAAACTATCTACTACCTCTGGGCCTGATTTTTTTTTTAGTTTTTTGAGTTCAGTGAAATATGGATTAAGTCTCAAAGATTGGCAAAGCATGTCATGTAAGAAATTGGTGATAATTAGTCATACTTAAACAAGAGAAAGATGGAGTAGGGGATTAAACAGTAAATGGACATTGTCTTCAAAAATTCTATGAGCTTGTAAAAAAAAAGTGGAAATTAATCTGTCTCTAGAAGGCAAAACTTAGCATAAGATTGCAGTTTACAGGGAAATTTATTTTTATATTAACTAATATTTTGAAAATTTAATTTTATTTATTTATGCATACAAGAACTGGGATGTAGGTCAGGAGTGTGTGGGGGATGGGTAAGAGGATTCGCCAGTGACTAAAGTAGGGAGCAGAACAGGCAGATCCACTGAAATACACTACATAGGGGAGCAGCAGGCAAGAATGGTGAGGTCTGCTCTCCTGCATGTTGTGGGCTAGCTCCCTGGCCAGGATTGAACTCTGAAACTCAGACTTTCACAGTGATAACACTGAGACTTAACCCTGAGGCTACCAGTTGGGCCATGGAGTACATATTCTCACGAATATATTTTTGCACAAAAATCTTAGGCATTGATTTTAGATTTTAATATATTTTGCCCAGTTAGGAGAAAATTACTAATTCAGACTTAGCTTTAGTGAAGGTGAAATTTCATTACATTACAAATTATAGTTGTATTGTTATCCTTCATTTATTCAGAAAACAAACAAAAATTCAAAGCAGCAATGTAACAATGAGTTGTCCTTAATGATATTAGAAATTAATTGCGTAAACAGAAGTTTGAGTGGGATGAACTGTGCTTCCCCATTCAGTAGGCATGACTAATGCTCACTTACCAGCCTCTTCTGTTGTTTTAATTATCTATTTATGGGTCATCATTTAGTAATTAGACTAGTGGAGGAGTTTTAAGTGTAGTCATTTTGGGATGGGTCCACAAATTTAAATTCAGTAGCCTTTAAGCATCTAAAAAATTAAGCACTATCTAATAGAAAAGAATATTCAGGTAGAACATTTTCCATAATTTTTTCAGTGACATCGAAGAGGAATATGTTTTCTCTTTGTGTCTGAGTGCATGCACATATTCTTGAAAGTCACAAAAAAGGAACAATTTAATAAGCATAAATAGGATGAGGAAAAGGGGAAAGAATGTAAGGTCTTTACCTGAACTATAAAGTCAGAATCCAAACTATCCAAGAGAAATCTATTTCCTTATATGTGTATATTTATGTATATAGCTATATATGTTTTCATACATAAATTTATGCATATGTTTATAAATATGTGTATGTCTGTTACCTTCGCAAATATGGGCAATAATGTCAGAGGAAACTAAAATTTATATATATTCTGCTAGATATGCTAACAATGTCATTTACCACACTCATCCCATCCAGACAGTCATTTTATTTTTAACTATATAAATCTTATCACATATATCACATCTAATGGATTTATGACTGGGCATCACAACCACAGAAAGTCAATCTGTATCTTGTCCACAACCTATAATAAGGTTATCATGAATTAACCTAAATTTATTAAGCCAATCAGATATCCTTTCCTGGGAATTCTAGCTACAGAGAGTGGAAAACTTAAGCAGAAAGAAATCTATAAAGTGGTAATTCATGAACACTTACGGATAAATTAAATCATACAAAGTAAAAGGGATGATGGCTATGGACTGGATATGTGTTCCCCAAAATTCATATTTGAAACACTACCCTCCAACAAGGATGGTATTAGGCTGTAGAGTGAATGGTAATTAGGATTTGATTAGGTCATTCTGGTGGAGACTCCATGTGAGGATTGATGACATAATAGAGGAGACAGAGATCTCTTCCTCTGTTTTCCAGCATGTGAGGATACACGGTCAAGGTGTCTATCTGTAAAACAGGAAGTAGGTTTTCACCAGACAAGGAAGTGTTGGCACTCTGGTCCTAGACTTGGCAGCCTCCAAAGCTGTGAGGAATAAATGTCTGAAGCTCAAGCCACCCAATCCATGATATTCTTTTATAGCAGCCTGAACTGATGAACATAAATCAGGAGAAACTCAAAGTAAGATTAGAGGTAAAGAGAAAAGAGTCAGTCATCTAAAGAAGGAGTTGAAATGTTCAGAAAGAAAGCATGGAGAAAGATTGGAAAATTCACTCTTGGAATTGTCTCAAATCCTACTGACATTCGAGTTTTAGTTCAGGTGACTATTTACTCTTATCTCCTTTCCTTTTTGCTTGCCCTATCATTTACTTTAATTTTCCAAATCTTTCAACTTGAGAATATCTTCAAATTTATCAGAATAAATAAATGGTTGAGAGGGAAATAAATCAAATAGGATTTAAATTGCAATTTGCTAGTTTTGAATCTCAAGGCAGTTTCTTAATGGTCAGTGGCTCAGTTTCTCTCCAATTCTCTTTAGTCAACTATTGAGCTATAATTTACATAATACAACATGAACCCATTTAAAGTTATCATTAGATGAGTTTGATACAATGGATATAATCATGGAAATCACTACTACAATCAAAACATAAAATACAGTCACATGCTACATAATGCTATTTCAGTCAGCACATCTCATCAACAGTGGCGGTACATAAGTACCACCTATGTGTGAGTAGTCTCCACCATTTAGTTTTGTGGAATTGTACTCTGTGGTGTTCCCAGGACAAAATCGTCTGACAGAGTATTTCTCAGAACATATCCCCATCATTAAGCAACAGATCACTGTAATTCCTTCCTCCAAAAAAAAGTGCCCTCATGTCTTTGCAGCCAATATCTCCCTCTCTTCCCCATTGCATAGAAAAACCTGGTTCAGACAAGCAAGGACGTTTTCTCTGTCAGTTACAATCATTTCCATTGCACATAAGTGCAATCTAACAGAAGGTATTATTCTACATTTAGGTTTAGCCTTTAGAATAATAATTTTGAAAATTATGCAAAATGCATTTCAGTGTTATATTCCTTTTTTATTGCCAAGAAATATTCCACTGTATAGGTTTATTGAGTTGTATATTGATATAAATTTTGTTTTGGGTCTATTTTTTGGTTATTATTTTTAAAAAATTCTTCAGATACCTGTATACAATTCATTTTTAATTTGATTACTTTTTATTGATGTCTTAGTAACATCAGTGCTTTCATTTTATCTAATAAGCAATGTATTCATCCCAGTATGCTTTAATTTTCCATTTCCCAGAAAACTAATGATTCTAAACATTTTTCATGTGCATATTGGTCATTTGTATAGCAGGTATTCAACTTTTTGTCAAAATTTAAATGTAATTATTGTCCTTATAATTTTACAATTGTGTAAATGTTCATATTTATTTGTTAATTTTTTTAAGTACTTCAAGTTTTTGATGCTATTTTAAAGTACTTAAGTTAAACATATATGTGTATATAAATATGTCTGTATATAGGTACATAAATGTTTATGTATTTTAGCTTTGCAATTTTTATATGTAGTATTTAGAAATACAATTGACTGTCATACTATGTTTTCATTCCTTTCTATTTTTGAAATTTCGTTTTCATACCTTTCTATTTTGAAATTTCTTACAACTTTTCATTTACTCATTATTAAGTGATAATAAAATTAGTTTTATATTTTTATTTCAATTCTGGTTGCCTTGTATTTCTCATATTATTGTAGTAGCTAGACAACAGAAAGTTGAATAAATTGTAAAGAGCAGGCAACATAATATGAATGTGTATAGACTGTTTCAGATATCTTTTCTACATTTATCAAGATGCCGATTACATTTTTGTTTAATTATGTTAAGTGTAAAATAATATTCAGTTTTTAAATGTTAATTCAAATTTGAATAAAACATTCTTGGTTATTATATGTTGCCCTTTTCATATGTTGTTCTATTTTCTTTGCAATATTTGTTAGACTATTGACAATTTGTTAGCCAATAAGACTATTGTGTCTTAGTTTATCAGAGAAATTTGCTGTTCTCTTCCTTTTTGTGACATCTTCTGGTTTTGGTATCTAAACCTTCATAAAATTATTTGGGAAGTGTTTCCTCTTACTCTGCTGAAAAGGCTTGTGAAATTTGGTTGTCATCTCTTTCATGAATGTTAAATTGACAGAAACAAAGCATCTGGGTTAGAGTTTTCTTTTTTGTGTGTGAAGAGGATTTTTATTATAAAAACAATTTCCTTAATCTAAAGGTAGCTATTTTAATTTCCTATTTTTTCTTGTGCCAGTGGCTGTGAGTGTGACTCTACAATTAGTAAAATGTATTTCATAGAATGAGTTCTATAATTCATGAAGTGGGTATGTTATAGCATACTCCTGATAAAGCAATTTAGAAGATTATGAATTCATATATTGTAAATACTTACAGCAGGATTTCAGTTAGGGAAAACACATCCAGGGGTAACTGTTAGTTATTAAAATATGATGATTTTTGCTATGCAGTGAAATAAGAAGTAAAGTACACAGAATAGCCTATTATTCTAGTTAAATCCCATAGGTAATTATTATAAAAAACAGTTATTTATATCTATTGAGTTTGTGACATGTCCCCGAGCCATCAACAAATTGAATGTATACTATGCCAAGTGGAATGCCAATTGAAATTATTAGAAAATTACATTAAATTTTTAGAGACCATTTCAAACAATTTAACTGAAAGCTTCAAAGTCCTGTATAAGTAGTTTTAATGTGTCCTTTAGGTTTATTTACTTTTCTTAATTTTTTTTTTAGGAGACATCAGTAAACCATGGCATTTCACGCACAATAATAAGACAGAGGTCAAGGATGCACATACTAAATGCATCCTATCAGTGCTTGATTCACGTGAATTATGAATATGTTTGGTTACTCTAAAGAAGCATATGCATTTGACATAGGAAATATGAGATATCAATCAGATAACCAGAAGTTTTGAGCTAGTGCGGCAGTAGAGTTGATTAATCCAAAAGTTCATTGATTTTTTCAAGTACCCAATTTCTTCCATTGTCCCCAATTGTCAGATTCCTCTTCAAACTGAATCATAAATCTTTTCTTCCATGTTGAACAATTCTCCTCCCTTCACTTTGATTGGGTCAGTGTTAAGAACTATGGCATCCTCGAGCAAATAACTGCCATCAAGAAAATACAATGCCCTGAGTGGCTCAGGCCTGAGCTCCCTAACAATCATTTGTAAGTATGATGCTGTTACCATGATTGACTTAGAAGAAAACAGGGTCCCCTGCTGGAGTTGGAATCAATTCCCTAAATTATATTGCATTTCCACAATGGGACAAAGGTACAGTAGATGTTGTGGTATCATTTACAATATATATTATTCTTTATCCTACTATGACAGACCCTGCTCTTCCCCTCGCTCCCACTCTCCTTCCTTCAGAGGGTACTCATGTGGAAACACATCATGGACATTTCACATAGGTATTCTATTTCTCAAGCTAATATGCAATTACCTCTGTCCATGTTTCATTTCTGGTCAGAGAAATATCATGTGGAACTTTCAAGCTATGTCCCTAAATAGGGAGCACATTGTCCTCTTCCTAAATTTGGTGGCTGCAGTAGCAGTGAACATCTGGACACTGCTGGAGGAGACTAGATCTCTAATGGTCACTGAGCTCACATCCAACCCTGGGTTACTTAACTCAAGTTTTCATTGTCATGCTGGATAGAAATCAATTTACATTTTACTTCAACTATTATTTTAAATTATTAGGCATGTATAAGTCTTACTGTATTCTTAGTTTTCCAAAAACAAACATCTGGATTATATCCTATACCCTTGAAAAAACTCACGCTAGTATTATAAATTGATCAGAACCATATTTGAGGGTGCGCAACTCCAAACTACATTTTTAGTTTAGTAGCTTCCTGTAGCTTCTTTAACATGGAAAAAAAAAATGTCTAACTTTCTTTAGGCAAACACCTGCATGCTATTATCTCCTAAATCTTTCCTGAATGCCAGATATATGATAGCCTATGTTTATTTATATAATAATACTTGCAAAAACTACAAAACATGAACAACATAAATAGGATCTTTCTGTCATCAAGTGAATGATAACTATAGGAAATCAGTGAGTCCCATTTATTTACTTGGTTCACTCCTTCACACTGTGTTCTTCCAGACACGTTCATCAGCTTCACTTTAGGTTTATCTCAGTTTCTATTTTTGGCACCTCTGAGATACTGATTTTGTTGTTGTTGTTGTTATTGTTGTTTGTCTGTTCATTTCCCCCAAGCCCCCATTCCCTCCAGGAATACTCAGACTAGAGAAATCCATCTTCCACTACCACTAAAACATTTATTTGGGGGCTAACATAGATGATACTTATCTTTGAAAGTTAGAAAATTCACCCACTTTGACCACACCTTGGGGATAATCTATGTCTCCAAGTTTCATGTATTAACAAAACTACCTAGAATAGTTTCATGGAAGATGTTCACTTAATCACAACAGCTCTCCACAGAAATCTAGGTCCCCTTGAGGGGAAGCGAAGTCCTGAGTTAAACTTTACGATGCATGTTCCTAGGAGGGAGGACAAGGGGGCTGTGGCGGCCTCAGCCTCGCTGCCTGGCTGCCTGCGGAGCAGCAGTGCAGGCGCATCCGTGCAGAGCCTTTCCCAGAGTAACGCACTGCACTGGTCGGGGCTTTGTCTTTATTCACAACACATTCATGTGTCTCAGCGGGGGGGAACTGCACAGTTGCCTGCCAGTCTGTCCTCTTTGACTGTCAGCTGAATGAGCTGAATGGTAACTATCCATTAGTAGTGAATGAGTGAGGGAGGGAGTGAGAAAGAGAGAGAGAGAGTGAGAAAGAGGGAGAGAGGCACAGAGAGACAGGGGAAGAAAGACCACGCAAAAGGAGGGAGAGAGAGAAGAGGGGGAAAGGATGCTCTCCAGCACGCTCCTATGTTAGGTCTGTGCAAAGGCAGAGGCTGCAGCATCAGCACCAGCAAGCTTTCCGGCAGTGATTCTAGCTGTTGCCCACAAACACCGCGGTCAGGACGACTTTGAAGAGGCAATTTATTACTTATGCATAGAACACTCCTGCTCTGCAAAACTGGGCTTGCAAACACCCCTTGCTCCCTAATTTAAAGACTTGCATTTTGTCGACACTCCACAGTCAAGACACCCCGCTACTTCAGGTAAGACGCAGTTAAGATTGATCTATTTGTGACATCATTGTAGTTGGACACACTTAATTACTGACCACTCTTAATATAATGCCTGGTTTATGTGGAACTGCTTTTTTTTTTTTTGCTTGATTAGTTGTCTCACTTCAAATAAATAATTTTCTTAAAGACAAACTGCAATTACATTTAGGAACAACTATTAAATCTTTCCTAAGAGGAATATATATAATTGTTTTCATTTTCATGAGCAGAGTTCATAGTTAGGAACTTAATCTCAAACTGTGATCTAAGAGGGAATTCATTATATATTTTATTTCTAATTGTACCAAATTATTCGTCATCATTTTATAAGATATGATCTTTCCATGGCTACGGTGTTGTGCTGCATATGTGCTTGGTAAATTTTTTTTTTTAACTTTTATAGTTTGGGGAACCAATGATGAGGCATATAACTTGTAGAGCTTGATCAGATCATTATAAGGTAGGGGTAATTTATTTGTTTAGAAACATGTGCTATGATAGCAGAATAGAAAAGGCACTACTATGAGCATATATATTGTAATGAGCAAATGTGAAAATGATATTAAGTGAAAATGCAAGGAAGTTCATAATTCATACACTGTAAAATATCAGTCTCAGGTTTGTTCTTTAAAATTTACCTTTGTTTTCATAACTCTTTTTTCCATCTTTACTTCTCATTTCTAAAAATAAGATTAGTTCTTAGATGTGGTCAAGTCACCTCAATGTTGCTGGTATTGAAGACAAAACTGAATCACAGAGACATATTAGGAATGTTTTATGTGGACCTAAAGAGACTATAGGAGTGATATTATCAACAGGTTTGTGAAATTTTGCTTATTAAGTTTTGACAAGAACAGTTCAGAGTGCTATTCCCTTGTAGCTTAGATTACATTCTGCTGTCCCATTCAAGGTTCCCAAAATTTGGAAACCTAATTGCATTGCTGCCTACAGTCTGAACTTTAAGAACTAGACAATTTTAACAATAAAGATATTTTACTTGGCATATTAACTTAAACTAACACCAATTAATATATATGTTTTCTGTTCTTGTTGATATATTATGTTCTTTCAACTAATTGCATACTACATTAGTTGATAATCATCAATCCTTTGACATGTATTTAAATACTAGTAATCTGGACCCATTACACTGGCATGTAGTGGTTTTAACTCTTACTTACAATAAAATATGTAGCATAAGATTAAAGGCAATCCTAGAAGAACACATGTGTTACAGTAAAATATTGTGAAAATAGAAGCATTTGCATGCAAAATACATAATTCATTGGAAGACTTGTGATTCTTGTTCCTGTGCATGACTTACTTCATTTTCCAATTTCACTTACAAAAGGTTTAAATCCTTGGGGAGTGTATGTAAAATATTCAATTGACTGAGG
Organism: Condylura cristata; assembly: GCF_000260355.1. Lineage (NCBI taxonomy): Eukaryota > Metazoa > Chordata > Mammalia > Eulipotyphla > Talpidae > Condylura > Condylura cristata. The sequence continues at coordinate 25,477,477 of NW_004567127.1, read as the reverse complement.
ATGTGAAAATTAAGGGAGAAAAGTATTATTGCTACAGTGACATTTCTAGTACTATTGGGAAGTTGAACTGGCATGAATATAAATAATTCATTTTAAAGTTTGTCCTAAAGTACACTAAAAATATCAGGAGAAGTTGATGTACAATATCACAGAAGAAAGTGAATGATGATAGAATAGAAAGGAGATTTACAGTTGGTAAAGGATAGAATATTGTCAGTAAACAGAATGAATGCTATACTCTTTCTTTTATGATTGGCATAGAGAAAAAAAGCTTTCAAGAATACCAACTTGCGGACATGAACGAAATACAAATGGCTAAATATGTAGTTGAAAAATATCGTTGGTTTTATTTAGTTAAAAGGTTACTAAAATTCTTTGCTTACCTAAAGATTGGTAATGCTAAAGTCAGAAAAGTTTCTTATAGAGTACTTGGATTTTTATAATTTGTTAATATGAATGTATTTATTTGAGTCGCGTAACTCATGGGAGTTTTCTTTCTAAGGAATGCAAATACTTAGATATGCTTTGTTTTGGATCTTTTCTGTATTAGTTTTAAAACTACAGTATATTAGTTTTGTAAATTTCAATTCCAAAACTACTTTTAAAATTAAAATTACCCCAAATTGCTTATCTCACTCATCATTTTTTTCCCATAAAGAGACATGTTCTAGATTTCCTTAGTTGACATATTACATTTTTATTTACATCTCAGCAGTATGCATGATATGACACATAAAAATTCAGTCTCATATTCATTTTTGTCGTCATTTCTCCCAATTCTCTAGCTTTCCAATCACATAAGTAATTTTAAATTTTCTAATAAGAATAAACTCAAAATTAACATTACTTTCAGGACCCTGGGATTTTAAGCTATTTTATAAAGTAAGTTTTATTTTTTTTAATAATAGGAACAGACAGCCTAGTAATAATACCTTTAAGTAATTATTAATTAAGTAATTAATTAAGTATTAATATCTTTAGGTAATTTGCCCAAAACATGCTGATAGGACTGTGTTCCTGTTCTCAATGGCTTTATAGCTTTAACTCTCTAAAGAGAAAGTTTTGAAAAAGTTTCCTTCCAATAACATTTTATGTTGAGCTAGATGACAAATTGGAGTATATCTAGATCTTTAGTAATGTGAGATCAGATTACAGAGTCATTACTACATTATCTGTGACATTTGTGAGCTTGAATGTGGCACAGAGCATATTAGCTAAGATAGAGTATGGCTAAGTTAGTTTGGAGATTTTAGCTACTATAACAATAGTCAAAAACTAGAGTTTATTTCCTTGTTATTTGAGAGGAATTTAAACTCTGTTATCTATATGTATATCATATCAACTATAACTTATGGAATAAATTCTATTTTCATTGATGTGGCATTGATCTACTGAAATGTGCCCTCTTGATTTTCTACAGGAATTTTGTTTTGACAGTTCTAAAACATTGTATGAATCTTTCCCTTTGAATGGTTTCTCTGAAATTATAAATCAAAGACAAAAAGATAGAACATAATTCCAAACCTTTTTCATGGTGGCTTTAAAATATTGGAAGTACAAATAGAATGAGCTACAACTAAAACATCCTGAACTAACAAGCAAGAATATGTAATGAGAGAACTCCAGCTAGTTTTCTGTTTCAGTTACTTCACTTCAAAATATTCTTACACTGTGGGGTATGTCCTAGATATCCAAGATTCCTCTGTTCCCAGTGATCTGGTGAGACGTAACAAGTAACAGCTTCCATCTGTACTCATAGGTCATAGGTATAGGTTAATGTTGAACTTCAGGAACAAAATTTTTATACTGAAATAATGATTGTAAACTGTAAGAGCCTATCCAAATAAGTCAAGAAAAATCATAGTTATAAAGTGCCACTTGACTATTTTGAAGTCCATTATGGTCTAAATTTTAAAGGTCGTTAAACAGAAGACTGATGTAGTTGTAAACAACAAATATAAAAAAGGATTTGATTTGTGTTTTCTTTTTTACCAAACAATAATACTTTTGTGCACATATTACACAACCATCTTTAGAAATATAGTAACAGGTGTACCTTGCTTCAGGAGTGCTGGTTTGGGGAAAAATGTTCAATAAAAATGCTAAATTATAAGAAGGATTATTAGTTTCAAAAGTGTTTATCCCAAACCTACACAAAACAGTTTTTGAGTTTTTGAAGATCAAGTCTGTTTAAATACATTCAAGACCACTAATATAACATAACAATTATTATTTCCACACTTGTTTAGCAGCCTAACCACTAGGAAAAGTGAAGTGGATTTGTAGTGACACTATGTGTATACACATGAACTCTCAAATGGAAAATTCTAATTTTAGAATTTTGTTCTTAGAACAGAGTCCATTTGTGTTCCTAGAATGGAGTCCATGAGAGATAGCAAAACCAGCTTAGGAAATTCAGTAATTCAGATGTTATATAATGTAGTACATATGACAAGAGAAATTGACTGAAAGTATGTAGAAAGGTTAAATTGTTCACTTTGTAGTATAAGAAAAGTCAGGGATTAAAGAGTTTTCCATACATGAACTTTCTTTATCAGATTAAAAGGTTCCTGACATTTTAGAAGAGTTCTTTTCAAATTAGCTCCCTGTGTTTTTCTTTAATCTGCACAGGCAAATACTATAAGCTTGAAGGTTACTCTTAGAAGGTAACATATTCCAATTAATTAGTTTCTGCTGATGGATACATACATTGTAAATATAAACCATAGGGTTCCAATAGGAAGATTAATTCAAATTTTGCAAAGAACACTGGATTCTTCATTCTCTTTTAAATGTTATAAAAAATATACCAACCATTAGGCAATTAATTAATGAAGGCAAACTTCTAGTTCTGATTTAAAAAGATTGTATTAGCACTACAAAAAAGTGTGCAGTGCTTAATCTATGTTTAATAAACACAAAATACAACTTGGGTTCCTTGAAAATTGTTGCTATTCTTAAGTTATTTTACTTTGATGGAATATGAGTACTCATTCACTTTTTTTTTCACAGAATATATAGAAATAGATTGCTATATAACTCAATTTGGTATTATTTTGCTCAAGCAATAATCAGAACATTTAATTGTCTGAATAAACCAGAGACATCTGACAAGCACTTTATAGCAAAAAGGATTCAGTTTGTAATATCATTTTATACCTGTTTGCCACAACATATCCCTAATCATGTTTTCATCAATCTGGAATACCTATAGAATGTCATCACCACATCTTCTTTTTTACCTACAGTTTCTAAATGATGTATCATTTCCAACTGAAAACATGTGGTAAGTCCAGATGTTCCAACACAATCACTCCCAAAGGCTTACAGTTACAGGTTGACTCAAGTATGGCTATGTATAAATATACACATCAGATCCCTAATTTAAAATTAGAACACAGGCTGTGAAGTACATAAAAATGGTAAAAGACCACAGTTGGTTGTATAAATTCCTTGTTTAAATGAAAATGTGCTTTCTGCCCCATAACTGTACCACATCTTATAGGATCATTAAGTTCTTAACATTAATTAATATATTTGTAGAACAATAGGTAATATATAAGGCAATACTATATGAATGAGAGGTATGGTATATGCAGTAAGCCTATTTAAATAAATATTGATGGGAATCATTGGCCCTGTTAGGAAATTCCAAAGTTTGAAAGTTTAAAAATGGTTCATTCTTCTAGTAATTTATAGCTATTCTAAGGCATAAAGAAATTGATTATAGAAATAACAACTTAATTGTTTTGATTTTCTAACCATTTATCCAAACCTTAAATTAGCAAGAAGAAATCAGAAAGAGAACAACTTTCCCTGAGGGAAGCAAGCACTTGCTAACTAAAAGTATTTATGATACTTTGCTGGCTAATTATCCGGACAGAAAAAGCAAAATCAAGTGGTCCATAATAGAACAATAGTGAAACAGCAGACAGATTTATTTGTGAAGCACAAGACAACACTCCTGGGATTTCCTCATAGTTGAGTTCTTTAAGACTATGCATTTCATTGCTCCATTTTTTCCTTTTTCTTTCTCTCCTCCTTAATAGTTACATTTCCAAGTGTCTGACCAAGAATAAGAAAGCTTACTTTCAGTATTTTCTTAGTTCAAAACTTATTACGCATGTTGTAATTAATTATCTCTCCTAACCATATATAACCTTTTTTTTAGCCAAAACACTCTCACCAACCCCAAACTATAATATTGACTTGACCAAGAAAAATTTCCCTATAGAGTGATTGGTACTTGGTGCCATTTTCCATCTATGTGAGGAAGGTAGCAAATTGCCTGGGTGAGGGTCTAGAGATATGAAGGAAAGTCTTCCCTGATCTAAATTTACCTTTGGTCACTCTTTAGCCTGTCTACTTAAATTGGTGGACAGCATGCCTTACAAAGATGGGGGAAATAATAGAGCCTACTGCAAACTTCCATGACAAGGTTAGAAGTCAGTTGCTAATCTAATAGATATAAAATAGTCTTCATCATTTCTAATACAGTGGTTCAAAGTGGGAGAAGAAACCAAACATTTAATTAACTTCTCCAACTTTCTAAACATAAGATTGAAGATGTTTGGTCAAGTAGTAATTAGAAAAAATATTATCTGTTCAAAGGGAACTTTTATAACTAATGATTACTACTACTGATTCTGATGTTGCTACTACTAATTCTGATTGAATATTTTACCATATGCCACTCTAGATATTTCATATGTATTATCTGATTATAAAACTGAATGAAGTTAAAATTAGCATCACTGTTTAAATATGATAAAATAGACTTGTTTAGGTGAAGTATTCTAGGTAATGGGAATTGAATGATATTTCTGTGTGTCTCCCAAAACATATAACCACTAGTATTTGATATCTACCATTTTACTCAAATAATCTGCATACTTATTAGGAGTTAACAAGATAAACAACAGTGAGTAGAAAGAAAAGAAGCAAACATTAAAATACAGACTTAAAGTATTTTCCAATTCGCAACTACTTAAGCAATTCAGTAATCAATCCTCTGAGAAACTATACTCATTTCTCTTTTTCTATTTATTTATTTCTATCTATTTATTTTTACAAGTCTGCAATATATACTTCCTAAAAATGTTGAAAGTGAACTGAGTGCAATTTTCTTTTCCATTCTCAGAATTTATGAAGTAGTTATTTTCAACCAAATTGTCTAAATCATGAACATGTCAAAACATCAGTGCTATATCCTGTCATAAAAATGTGAATAGGTTCTTCTTATTGTAGCTTATTGCCTCTAGCTAAAAACAGTGGATCTTTTGCTATATTTAAGTCAGGCTGGTTCATTGGTCAAAGAGTGTTTCCTCAAACGTTCAGATTTTGAAAGTGGTATCTGTGCAATGTAGAATAAAACAATTTATTTGTTATATTTTTACAGTATGGGTCAAAGTAACCTAGACTTTGACTATCTTAACTTCAGATATTCTACTGGGATCCCTTTGCAAATCCAAAATATGTAGCCCTTTCCAAAGCATTTCAAAATTATGTATGATAAAAATTTGCAGATTTTTAAATACATAAGCTACAATGTATAATGCATTGTAGTCATACTAACAGTAGACTTTATGATGTTCTTATGGAATGTCTCCAAACACATGCCTAATTAGTTCCTAATTTATAACTGGCCTTCATTTCACATAAACTTTCTTTGTACTTAGTATAGATATCCTTACTTTGTGTGTGGGTGTGTGTCCTTGAAGGTTTTTTTCTTTAATATAAATAAATTGTGGATATCATCTCCAAGGAGAAACTCTAAGATTTACTGATTTTCTTGCTCAGAATGAAATTCAAAGGTGATTATAAGTATCTACATATGGCAAAATATACATTTTCATCTATCAAAACTCAAATAGTAAGAGGATTATAAAAGATGATGGAACAGTAAATATTTAAAGTTAATTACTAACTTTCTTAATTTTACTGAAACTACATTTAGAGTGAATCAATACCATAAAACTGTATAAGACTTTTTTGCACTAAATTGTTTTAATCACACAACAATTATTTGTTTTAGGGATTATTAAGAATGAGGCTTCAGTTGTACATATTTAGCTTTCTTTGATCTCTATTAGGGAACAAGTTTATTACACAGCCCTTCATGAACATTATTATCAGTATTATTTGATCATGAGAAAGTTTGAAAGGTATTTAGACTGGTTAAGTATGTGACTCCTGAACTACTATACTTTCCTGACAGAACAAAATGAAGCATTACTAGCTCCTATCTTTTGATGCTGTTTTGACAACATGAAAGAAACCACATTTCTCAGCTGTCATCATGGTAAGAAATAGGATCCAGTTGGTTACCAATAGATTTCCCATACCATAATTTTGACTTCCAAGATAAGCATTCTGACTAGCAGATGGAGAAAGAGGTTCTGCCCAGATTTGGCAACTTTGTAGATCAAGGACATAGTATTAGTATTTTGGTTAAGATTCATATATGTACTTGAATCTGCTGAATGTTAACTTAAAATGTGGCTCCAATAATCAATGGCAAACAATAAAATAAAGTAGTTTGTGTTATATACCAAAGTAAAAATAAATATTCATGATTCCATTCAACCATAGAGAAATGATTGAAAACAATCATTGGAAAATAAACAATGCTTATCTATACAGAAAAATTCTATAAAATCCATATAATCCTCCATTCTGAAGGTGAAGTGGAGCATAACTCCCACTCCTTAAGTGTTCGATGCTCTTACTGACTTCCTTCCAAAGACTATATTAAGGGAAATGTTAGGGAGAAGAGGAATTTTATAGTAGAGAAGTTTGATACACAGCTATGGTCAAGGTTTCATCAAAATGTGTCAGTTAAGAAAAAAAAAACAATTCTAAAAGACTGGTAAAATCGGGAAGACATTTCAATCTCAGAAATCTGCAAATGTCTCAAAATTAAACTGCACAAGACTTTGCTTTTATAGAGTAAAAAGGTATAAATTCAATTGTATGTTACAGGCTGAATTATGTCCTTTCCCAATTCATATCTTTAAGTCCTAACCCCCATTATCACAAAGTGTGACTACAACTGAGATGAGGCCTTTGAAGAGGTAATGAAAGTTAAATTAGAACAAATGGATGGCTCCTAATCCAGCTGGAACTGACATACTAAGAAACACCAGGGATGTACACATATGAGGACGCAGTAAGAGGGTGACCATCTGCCGGTCATGGAGGGAAGCCTCAGAAGAATCCGAACCTGCCAACACCTTGATCTTAGACATCTAACATCCAGCAACATGAGAAAGTTGGTTTCTATTGTTTAAGCTACCCGGTCTGTGGTATTTTGTACTGATAGCCCTATCAAATGTTATATTGCAAAAATGAAGACAAACAATGACACGGATCTCATTCTGAACAGCTAATCTTCAGAATAAGCTGATTAGTGATCCAGGTTTTACACTGAATGTTTGTTCAAGGTTGGGGGGTAAGCGAAGTTAAAGGGTCTACAGAGAGGAAAGGAGCCTGAGAAAACTAGTTAAGACTAAGCAAAGGGTAAGAATTGGGTGATTGTGGGGCTCTCCCTGACAGAGCAGCAGGTTAAAGTGCAGCGCTAAGTAGTAAGAGTTCAACCCCCAGCCCCACAGGTAATACACAAGGTGCAGCAGACCTCTCTTGACCCACCCCCTGCTCCCCTCAGCAGTGTACTTTGTTGATCTGCCTGTCCTGTTCCACAGTCTGTCTCTGGTGAATCCTCTCACTGCCACTGCAGCTCTGGCCTGCACCCCAGTTCTGAGTGCATAAATAAATAAATAAATCTTAAAAAAAAAAAAGAATTGGGTGATTGTGAATCTTCATCACATGATAAATTAAGCTGATAGTATATAGCCTGGGTATGGTGTGATAAGAAAACATTTCACATTTGTTTTTTAATTCCCCCAACTCTGAAATCGTAGGCAAATTCCAATTGAAGATACTGTATAAAATAACTGTAGAGTATTTCTCAAAGTGATAAAGATATAAAAATCTCTAAGAAACCATCATAATCAACAGGAACTTAAGGAGAAATGATTATTAAAAACATGTCTTAGCTAGATTCCTGGGATAGAAAATTTCCATAAAAAGTATGGAATTCTGAATAAAGTTTGGACTTTAGCTAATAGTAAAGGTATTGACAGTGACTGTGACAAATGAACCATAGTTAATATTTTAATAATAGGGATATATGGCTGAAGGTATATGGTAATTCTATGTAATATCTTTAGAAAATTTCTGAAAATCTTAATCTATTCTAAATTTTTATTAAATTTCTTAAAAATCACAAGTAAAATCAAGCTCAGCAATAGTGTATTTCAAAAAATGAGATAGCACAAATCCATCATTAAAATGTTCAAATCAGTCTTGAAATAATTGTGTGTCTTCTATGGAACATGAAATAGGTCATGTTAGAAGATCATGGCTTTGGTGGAAAAACAATTTATGTCCGTATTTACTAAATTTGAGGAAAGTAATCTTTATTTGCTTTATGCAGTGTCAAACAATAAGAGATTAGAATGCTAAATCATATGCATCTTCCTCCCTTACCCCTCCAAACCTACAAACAACTTCATTTGGTCTAGTTAGAATTACTCCAACACCCAGATCTTCATATATCACCCTAACAACCATGGTGCTCAGGCTTTTATGGACTGGGTCTGTTGATGAGCTCAGTGCTATGGTTCCTTCCAGCTCCACTGCATCAGTTACTTGACTAATTTAGAAGACTATTTTTGCAATCATACAGTACAGTACAGCACAGTACAATAAATTACAATACACATACTACCAGTGCAATCCATCTCATAAATACTGTACTTCTTCCTTGCAAAATTCCAGCAGTAGTAAAAAGTCTATTCTACATAACTACCTTTACTGTACTTGACTGAAGTAAAATTTAAAAAAAGATACATTTTCTTCTGCCTTTTGGTAGGTTTCCCTACCTATGAAAAGAAATGAATGCTTACTTTGTTGCTAAGTTCTGGGAAGCATTGTCTCATTGCAGTTTCCATTGATGAAAATAATTTCATGAACCACTGTCAAATCAGAACTATTTTCCACTTAATGAAATCACCCTGAAAGGATACTATAAAAATAGTTTTTGTGCCCATTGACTTCAAAATTTTTTCTCACTCTTCACTGGACATTTTTATTTAATTCTGTCTTGCTTGGAATTTTTTTTTAAAATCTTTTCAACTTCTTTAAGGATCATCAGGAAGAGAAATGAAAGGAAAGCTGACAGGGCAAACAATAGTCATTTGATTTTACTGGCTATTTGTCATATTTTCTGTTATTTTGTAATTAAAATCTGATTGTGACAGGGAAAAAAAATGCCCAAGAATAATACTGTTACTATTTGATAGATAGATACTTCTTTGTCCTTTGAAAAATGGGTTCATGCTAGCAAGTTTGAATTATTACAGCTGTAGAATTTTATTTTTCCTAGGTTCAATAATTTAATATGATTAGCCTTTTGGAAAATGAATATAATATTTCAGTAGCTCAGAAACATGATCTGTATGTATGTATTACACTTACAATTTAATAGGAAACTAATGAGGTGCGATTGGCAATTTGATTGGTGAGGAACTGGTATTGTAAATTTCTATTAGCAAACTTGAGTACTTCTCTTCCAGCTCTGCATTCACCAGACCTCAGAATGTGGGAATTATTACACTGGGCACCTGCCATCCTGACCTTTGAAGCTATCCTTATATGAAACCAGCAACTTAATTATAACTCATGGGAAGGGAGTCCTGTAAGATTCAACTACTTATAAAGTTATCAAAGAAAAAAAAATGGGGCAGATTAGATATAGCTATTACTTAGATGTAAATAAGCTAATTAACAGAAATGAAGTTTGATAGATATATAGGATAACATTGTTTATTTAGAGTTTATTTTTAAAAGGGTACATACATATATAGATAGATATTTGTATTATATTATGCAGAATAGGTAGTGAACAAGACACTTTTTTTGGTGTCATTAACTTAGCTTGGAAATCAGACATATTTGTCACTTTTCTGAGCAATTCCCATATGTGTTGATGTAATCACACTGTGACACATTGTTTTCTTTTAGCACCAGTGCGCTTCTCATGATTTATAGCAAATTCATATTTTAAAGCATTTTCCACACTTAACTTCCAACTGTCTGAGTCTCATTCCCACAAACATCATAAATTCTAATGATAATCATATCAAATGCAGAGCTTGAGTTGACAAAGTGAATCAACAATCTCATTGGTTTTGAATAAAACTACCATTTTAGTGTTAGATTTCTTTTTAGTATCATTGAGCCATATTCTATTAATAAAACATTGGATTTCAAATCTAGTCATGAAAGACTTAAGCAAATTTAAAATTTCTTACTAAAATCTAGCAAACAGGCAAAGCAATATTAATAAACACAGCCATGATATACTAGATATTACGTTGAATGTTTTCCATATTATTGTAGTTTGTCTTTCTAAAGGCCCTGTGAGATACTGTTACCAAAGATTTTGGTGATAAAGTTTAGAGACCAAGATGTTTAATAATTTACCCAAAGATACAAACACAGTGAATGCTAAAATTGAATTTAAATTTAGGTCAGCCTGACTTCAAAGTCACTCCTTATTTTGTTGGACTGCAATTTAATTACCTGTGAACCAGTAATGCTTTCCATTAAAAGAGTAGGAATACTGTTGAAAAGAGTGTGAAAATTAATATGATGTAAAATGAAAATAACTGTTAAAAAATAATGTTGACTCATACTTCATATACTGCAGAGTAACCCAATACATTGATTATTTTATAACAAATGTTTTTCCCAAAATGACTACTACTATAAACAGTAAATCTCTCCTTTTAAAAATTTGATATGTAAAATTAAAATACTATTAGAGAAAAATCAATTTTTCTATTAGATGTTATATATTATATGTAATATAATACATTAGACACATATTTATTTGTTTACATGTAGTAGGTTGTTTTATGTGGTAGTTACTTAGATCACTAACTTGACATGGGAGCAGGCAAATTAGCAGGGAAAGTAGCAGTGAAGTTCAATTAAAGTAAGATCGAGCCAACAAAGATCAATCTAAAATGAAGACAAAGAGCTCTGAGTAGATAATGCAAATCAATAGAAAATATGATTGGACTGTGAAAGGTGTGATTTTTCAAGCTTCTTTTCAGGAAACTATCTATTCATAAATTAACATCCCTGAATTTGCTCCTAAGAAGTTTGCAGGTGGCATATTTTTGAGATCCTATCATCATCTTGCCAGTTTCAGTCTCACGTGTTCAACAAACAATGGATCTCCTACTCTGGGCCAAGCAAAATGGTAGGTGCTGATGACACAGTGATAGACCATGATTTAGCACAGTGGCTGTTGGTCTATTATCAGTCTACAGACATGCATCATCCAACTTTCAGTAAAGATTAAATACCTCAAAATACTGATCAGTGCTGTAATAGTTCAAATAAAAGCTGTTACATGATCCTTTCTTACCTACTCAGGGAGGCTACCTAAACTTAACTACATCTTAGCTATAACCCAAAAGATGATTGGGATAAACACACACTTACTCATTAACCCATATCTGCTCGAAGACAGATTCATTTCATTCCTAATAGTGGTTACCTAAGAACTTCCTCTCAAAATGAGTATGATCCAGTTTTTACATTAGTCAGGATTTTGTCTACTCCTCTTTAAATGGGTATGATAATTGTGCTCACCTTGAGCAATTGTTGGACACACAGTCCCTTACACATAAATGTCAGCAAGAATTATTGTTATAAAGAAATTACATGTGGTTGATTTTTTAAAGATTTTTTTATTTATGCATACAGACCTGAGGTGCAGGGACAGTGAGAGGATTCACCAGAGACAGAATGGGGTGCAGAACAGGCTGACTGACATACACTACTGAGGGGAACAGCGGGTGAGTCAGGCGAGGTCTGCTATGCCATGTGATTCACCTCTGGGGTGGGGATCTGGGGATCGAACTCATGCTGAAGTGGCTTTAGCTTTGTAGTGCTGTGTTTTAACCCACTGCACCATCAGGGAGGGCCCCATGTGGTTAATTTTTAATGAAAGATTTTATTTTTATTTATTTTGCATAGAAGCACTGGTATATAGGTCAGAGGTACAGGGGTAAGACGATTCACCAGAGACAGAGTGGGGAGCAGACCAGGCAGATGTACTGACATACATTGCTAAGGGAGCAACAGGTAGGACATGAGAGGTCTGCTGGGCCATGTGTGGCCACTTTATGTGGATTAAATCCCTGGCTAGAGATTGAACTCAGGCTGTGGAAGTTAAAGCACTGAAACTTCACCCTAGGCCACCAAGGAGAGCCCCATGTTGATTTTAAATGTTACATTGAGTAGACTGGTTAGCTGTGTGATTCAACAATTCATAAAGAAACAAGAGATAACCTCAAAAATATTAGCATCACACACACACATTTTTATACACACCTAATATTGAATATAAAGTCTTAAAGATATTAAATGAACTAAAATTCACTAGATACCACAACCTTTGACATACCTTATTGAAGCTAGCTTACCTGATTTTTCAGTAGCAAAACAAAACTTTATTTTTCTCTTTTATATTGTAGCAGGCATCTTGTCATTGTTACTTAATATGGTTCTTAGAAAAGCTAACAACCTCCATCATTTCCTTTCAACTTTAAGTAAGTCATTGAATGAAAAGTGTGGATATATGAATAGAACATGTCTATTTCAAATATTAGGATACTAAAACAGTCAGAATCTAAGTAACCCATAAAAAAATTTGAAAGGTCTGTATAACTCTTCCCATTTAAAGGTCTGTATAACTCTTCCCATTTCTTTGTCCTTATCTTGATGTTTATAGCTCCAGAAAAAAAAAGAGAACACATTTCTATGCTGATTGATTGAAAAAAATAAAAAGCTAAATCTTACAAAAGGATATGTATTACAAATACTTATTTCTGAATCTGGATGTAGCCTTAAAAAGCCAAAAAGAAGAAGAAGAAATTAATACCATATGACCTAGCAATTCCATTTCTGGGTATCCGCCAGAAGAATGTGGAAGCATCTAGTGAAAAACTACATGCTCTACAGTGTTTATTACAACACTGTTTACACAGCCACTGTAGAACACTGGTTCAAGGTGTGCTCTCTCACACTATGGAATACTATTCACCATAAGAAATGATGAAATGCTACCGTCTGCAGCAACACTGAAGGAATTAAAGGGACTTATAGTAAAATAAGTAACTTATAGTAAAATAAGAGTGACAACAACAAATATTAGACATTTACATAGTGGGCAATTTGACAAAATAAAACAACTAAGGAACTTGAAGAAATGAAGTGAGGATTCTGAGGTTAACAGTGGGGTAAAAGGAGAAATGCACAAGGAAACATAAGGGATTAAAGTAAAGAGGAAAATAAACTAACAAATTTAAATAACTTTAGCAAATTACCTTAACCTGTGGCAGGTTATTAATCTGGGTTCTGTCCATGGACGGTCTATCCACTATTCTATTTTTTTTTAATACTTGATGGATATACACACAACTATATTTTGTAGTTTTTAGTTTTCATTAGGTTCTGAGAGCACAATTTTAAATGGTTAAAGCTGACATAAAATAGAAAATATTATAGAAGACATTTTAATAATTGCTTCAAGGAACTGAGGTTGATTGTCATTATACTTTTCCTTTTGCTTTCAGTTCTTCAGCTCTAATATAGCCTTCATCAGTCCCTTTCAAATTCAGAGCTTCAAGATCAATTCACTGTAAATAATCTCTCTCTCCCACTTTCTTCCACCCCTCCCTTCCTCTCCAGTTTTCTCTCCAGCCTCAGCTAGTGGAGAAGCATCACCTACTAGATAGACATATTTGTTCTAACACTGCATCATTCATCTTCTCTTTCAGACATGCTTTCCTCATACTTCTTAATGGAAAAATTGTACTAAATAATTTATCATGGCATTTTTCACACACTTATTGAAAAAAAAACTAGTCTTTCTTCAGTTGTGGTGATTGTTCATTTATTACATAACAAATTGGTTTGATGGCATAAAGATGAAGTTTTGCTGATAATACAAAATTGCTTAAGCCAGATTCATCCTGGAGGACTAATGGAAATACATTTATTTTTTGAAGTTGAATCTTTTTTTAACCAAAAAGAATATGCATCTGTTACTCATTTTATAAAGAATTCAAATAATGTAAGTAAGGATGAGGAGAAAACAGAATGGCATATTTGTATGAAATAAGGGCTAATTAGTGTATTGTGTGGATGCTCAGATTCCAGTTAGCAGCTTTGACTGCCTAATAGGCCAGGCAAACCTTAGTGGTCATTAGTTTTATCATGAATTTAGACTTCAGTTGTTTGTTTCTACTGAACTTCTTCAATCATAATTGAAAAACTTGGGCTAGCTCATGCACCTGTGATCCCCTGGTGGTTGGTCCAGACCTGACTGCTCTATAGTGGTGCTGGCTGCGATGACTTGGCTCCAACACACTGCGCTTTCCATCCTTTAGCCACATAGCCCATAAATGTCATGGCAATAGTTGGTGTCCAAATGAAATTAAAATGGGTGAGTTCTTTGTAATGCCCCTACTGGTGTCTTTTTTTTTTAACCCAATTGACTAGAACAATTCACATGATCAAACTATGTTCTATGTGTCTGGATTTTTTCAAAAGGCAAATAGATATTGAATTTTAAAATTTGTGCTTTGGGGACCTTGTTTTAATTACCATTTTTAATCTGTTTTAAATAATGAAAATATCTCTCCATTGCAAAAATTGAACACAGATTAAGCAATAAATGACATCGTTAATGCTAATTTTGTCAATGTCTACAAATACCTAAGAAATGATTTGTAATTTCAGTGATACCTACCAAAGTTTTATTGAGGAGGGGCAGTGAGTAGGATTTGTGTATACTATATTAACTCAGCTTCAAGAATAAAAAAGCAACAAAATAAGTATGGTTAAATCTTGACTATTTCTTGAACCAAGTGATATGAAATTACTTTAAAATTTTTAATTTAGCATATTTCTAAATTTAGAAATATTTGTATTTCTCACCTGTATCATTCATATTTGAATTTCCAAAACCACAATCTCAATATTTAGACTACAGTTAACGCACAAATATCATATTCAGGGGCCCTCCCTAGTGGCACAGCAGGTCAAGGTAGAGCACTGCAAGCTGGCCACAACCACTTCAGTGAGAGTTCCATCCCTGGCTCCGGAGCTGAGCCACAAGGAACAGCAGTACTCTCCTGTCTCGCCCACTGCCCCTCAGCAGTGTACTTTGTTGATGTGCCTGTTCTGCTCCTTACTCTGTCTCTGTGAATCCTCTCACTATCCCTACACCTCTGGCCTATACCCAGTTGTGTATGTATGTATAAATACATCTTTTTAAAAAAAATTCTCTTAAAAAGAAAAATCATAGTCAGATCTCTTAAGATCAAAATCTACCAAAAGGAAAACTTGTTTTTATTAACATGTTTTTCCAAGAGTGTAAATCTATCTACTTTATGTTCAAATAAAATAGTAAAAAAAAAAGTTAAGTTTTCAACCTTATTGAACTTAATTCACTTAGAAAGGAGCCTTTTCTTTGTCCTGGAACTTTCTCCAAGAGCAGGAGGCATTGGATGCCTCCTGGGTCAGGTTTCTCACACACTCTTTATCCATTTTCTAATGACTTTCGTTTGCCCAGAGGACAAGTATTACATATATTTTTCTTATAACAACACTATTATTATTATTATTTGTTATATTGGCAGCAGATAGGTGAATCTGACATTTGTTGAATAAGTGAGTCAGCACAGAGATGAATAAACACTTCTGATATCTGAAAAGACGAAGGACCAAAGTTGTGTCTGTATTCCAAGCCTCAATTCTTTCAAGTACTTAGAATCATTTAGAAAATATTAGAAATGTAATTTTAACTTCCAAGACATAGCCACACTCACTTTTAATCTGAACTACTCCATCAGTTTTCCATTGGCTAAGCAGCTTATGTTTTAGTTTTATATCTAAGCTGGAGTTTGCACAGCAGATAAGCTACTTTCCCATGTGGTATTTTCTGGACCCCAACAAATGTTTCTTTCTAGCTGAAACTTCATATTTTACAGTATGGGTCAGACCATATTTATTATTCTGGATTGTTTTGGTCATAGTAAACATTGCCGTAAGAGAAAAATGGAAACAATTAAATAATCCTTCTTATAGTCTGAGACTTTTCCAGCCTACACTTCCCCAGTCTTATTGTTAATTATCTTTTTAAGAGGAGAATGAACATGGACATAAACAAGGAAAAAAGTTTTACACCTTTAAGAATGAAGAGAATGCCATGCAGGCTATACATGAAGAAACATCAATAAATAACTAACAGTGCATAGCTGTCAAGGATGAATTCATTGCTTATTAATCACCAACCAGGCTTTATAATGGCTTATACTTGTTTCAAAGTCCTATTTCTCCAACCCCCAAGTTAGCAGTATTTTCCTAATTAAATTGGATTTCTTCCAGTACACCTCAGAATAGTCACCAAGATTTATTCAGCTTATTTTTTTTCCACATGGCAAAAGTAAAAACATGGCAGGTGTAAAGATTTTTCCCTCAGCCATACTTAAGGTTTTAAGTATGGCTCCTCCTCGTATTAATGTATTCCAAACACTTGACAAGATAATGCTTCTCTGGTGTTGTATATCTGATCTAACCTTTTGTCTTTGTCAAGGAAGGAAAGATTTTTCATGGCAATATTTGAGTTTAAAAGAATGCAGTTTGTCCTTTAATAGCAGGTCAGGGAGGTGTGGCCCGTGTGTGTTATATTTTGGCATAACCACTTAAAGTGACGTGGTTCCTTTACACAGTAATAAGAACATGAGCTACATTTGCATTCCTAAATGTGAACAGAGAAATCAAATAAAGGTTTAAATTCTCACAAAAAAATCTGAAATTGCCACATTGCTTTTGACAGTTGCTGATTAGACTGGCCATCTTTTATTAGTCACAGGAAGAATGAAAGCCATCCTGGAATTTAATTTCATAACTGTTAGAATCAGCTGTTGTTTGTCCTAAAGCGGCTGGACTGGACTTGTTGCTCTAAGTATTAATACTCTTTAAATTCTATTCTACTATAGTCCTTGTTTAATAGGAAGTTACCTACTTAGAATTTCATTTTTAAGTGTCAGAGAATCACTTTTGCTTTCATCTTTTGTACTTTCTGGGAATAAAAAAAAAAGCTAATGTCCTCTTAAACTCAGTTAGAACAACTCCATGCTTTTAGAGAAATTAATTTTGCCAAAAAATGAAAACTAAATGTTCTTTATTTAAGTACTATATGGGCACCTCCCATTCCTCTTCAATTAACTTCAAAACATCCTCAGTTGTCTTACTTCTTTATCAATTCTGTGAGAGATTAATCCTGTTGCAGCAATATAATATTACTTATAGTATTTTTAGTGTTTTACCACAGTTTTTAAAAGTATTGATATCAAACTGTTCATTTAAGATGTAGTTCAAATTGTATCTTTAGCCTAGTGTATCATTCATTCTAATAGCTTAGTCATTTTGAGAGCTGTCAATGAAAACGAAGTTACTTGACTTTTACTTATAACAGGAAGAAAAATAACTTGATATGGCATATATCTTTTACTCTTGAAAATGTCTAGCTAATGACTTAGAATATAAACATGCATCAATCAGTATAGTCATTCTCTGTAGCACACCTGCATAGGTATCATTACATGGAATTTTAGCTCTTTATTGTTATACCAGACTTAAAATGATTATTATTGTACTCTAAATTCTCTCAATAATTAGGTTTTTCCACACTCTTCTTAATATTACTTCCCTGAGCTTAAAGTTTAGAATTACCAAAAAGGATATTATTATATACGAGAATATTTTTAATTCCATTAACATTCTATTTAATTCCATTATTTGTTAAGTCAGATAGTCATTTAGGAAATTTTAAACTACTTTCTCCTATGGAAGCATTTTTTTAACCTAAGTTGTAAGTTTAAATATTGTTATTAAAGATAAACCACCACAATTGAATAATGTGAAGTAACATTTATGAAAATGGATTATCTAAAATTAGATCTAGATGATCACATAATCTGCTTTGAGACCCATATCGTCTTGTAAAGCTTTAAATTATAAAATATGAACATTGAGAATCTTTTTATAATCACCAAAGCCCTGTTAACCTGGAATGGGAGGAAAAATAATTATTTGAGTATTTTAATTAAAATAAAATTCTTCCTTAAAATAGCTATATGAAATTTAGTTTAATTTTTCTTTGGTAATTTTAAGGCTAATATATATATATATATATATATATATATATTATTTTATACATAAAGATTTTATTTCTTAATATTCCTACTCTAAAATTCTGCTACGCCTTTGAGTTGTTGATATTCTAGATACATAAGACATTGTCCATGCAAGTAATTATTGCATAAATTATTATCTTGCATATCACAGGTTGATATAATAATAAAGTCTAAGGAAATAGTGGTGACTTAATGAATCCTTTAATGCTTTTACTACAATGTTAATAAGACCCACTTTAAAATATTCTCAGTGGTCTGCAAGCCAATGTCCCTACAACAGAAGCAAACACCTGACTCCCCTTAAGCAACTCAATTCATCTTGATAACTTAAGTTCTTAGAGTTTCTTCCTTGTGGCAAACATCTTCCTTCCCCATAGCTTCCAGACAGTAATCCTTTCACTCTCTTCCTACAGACTACTGCCTAATCCCCCAGGCAGAAATTCCTGTGTGCCATCTCATCTGTGCCCCCACCACATTAGAGGGGAGGTGTGAGTTCACTGCACTCTGACTGGAGCCTAGAGAAACAGGGATCACAGGCTCAATGATCAAGTCACACAGCTGTGCTTATCCTCCAGCCAGTTTAATTTCAATCCAATCTTATTCCAAGGGCACTTGCATATTCTTTTCCTATTTGAATAGTCTCAGCATGTTCCCAGGGAAATTTATATTCAAGGGCAAGTGTGTTTGATGCCTTGGTTTTGGGGTCTGTAACACAATGGGGTCCAAGGCTTCCTCTGGACCATTTCTGATAGTACTATGCTTTACTTTTAGCCCTTTATTCCCTCCCTTCCTCTCCATGTGCTTCTCTCAGCCTTCCTATTAAATACTGGTAGAACACGTAACAGTCAGTATATTGCCTGACATATTGCATGTGCTCATTAAATGCTTTCCAGAACCTTTCTGTAAGGTCCTTCAAATCTACCCAAACAAATCATCTTTCCTTTAATGTTTTGATATCTTGTCACTCACTTGTTCAGTCAATATTTATTGACTATTTACTATAAATGAATGAGAGGTGTACACTGAACAAGATTATTAAATTCCTTGCACCATTGAAGTTACTTCTTTTCTCGGTTTATAATTATTAGAAACTCCTCTATTCACTAATACTATTTTAGGAAATAATAACATTTCATCATATAATTCTATAATAACTACCTATTTACATAGATCTGAGTTTTACAGTTTCTAATTTTGTCCTGGATTTCCCATAAGATCTGTTATAGTAGATCCTGAACAGAAATCATAAGAAAAGGAAGAACAACCGTGTAAAGGAGAATAAACTTTCACAAGAGAAATATAATATACAATATAATAAAAATTACATAGTTACAATTTTTTATGGTTTTGAGTACACAGAATAGTTACTGAATGCATACTTTCCTATCTCTGCAAGCCACATGGTGTCCATTGTGAAAACAGTCCAAGTTTTTCTCCGCTGAGAACATACCTTTGTTCTCATTAAGTATTCCCCACCACTAGTGGACATGCTAAACATAACTTTGGCAAATGAATCAAGGAGACTTCTAATGTGGGCTTTTAGTCAATGACCAATTTGTTAATAAAAATTCATGGTAATCGTTAGCAATATCATTCTGCCTGGTCCTGCAGACTTGATATCCAGCTCCCTAGGTATTGGTTGGTAGGCATGTGTTTCTCCTGCCTGGCTTGCAGGAAACTTCAGTGCTGAAATCAGTTACCCAGAAGGGTGAGTATGGGGCTTCCCTGCAGAAACAAGTGATTCTTGTACAGCAGGTTGTCCAAGAATTCTACTAAATTCTGCTTACTTTTTTTTAAAAAAAATATTTATTTATTTATGCATACAAAAACTTGGGTATAGGCCAGAGGTAAGAGGTAGTGAGAGGATTCATCAGAGTCAGAGTAGGGTACAGGCAGACTGACTGAAATGCACTGCTGAAAGCAGCAATGGGCACAACAGGAGAGGTCTGCCATGCCATTGGGTCACCTCCCCTGTGAGGGATCAAACTCATGCTGCAATGGCTGCAGATAGTTTCATACTGCTGTGTTTTAACCCCTTGCACCATCAGGGAAGGCACAATTCTGCTTACTTCTGACAATATCTACCCTGAAGTATCAGGTTCCACAGGCTACTCTATGTATCACAGTGGCATAGCACACAACTCAGTGTCCCCAGATCACTCTATACTTCATAGGCTGGTCACAAGTCCAGGCTACCATCTGTGCTTCTGACCAACCAGTTACCTTAGGGAGGTTCCCATGACCCCCTCCTAGATTCCAGATGCCCATTGCAAGCCCAGATTATTACTTACGCATCTGACTGACTTGTAAATAAGAATTTCCCAAGATGCCCTCCCCAGGTTAGATTAACTTGCTAGGACAACTCACAGAATTTAGGGAGCCCATTTACTGACTAGGTTACTGATTTATTGTGAAGGATACTAAAGAATACAAATCTTCAGCCAAAGGGAAGAAGGTCAAAGTAGACAGAAAAGACAAGGAACATGAATGTCCTCTGGGCATACCATTCACCTCAAACCCTCACATATTCACTAACCCAAAAGCTCCCAAAGTCCCTCCTTTTGTGCTTTTATGGAAACCTAATTATTAGATCTGATTAACCCATTGGTAATTGGCAATTCAATGCAAACTCTAACCCCTTTCTCTCTCCTCTTTCCTCTTATGTTAGGCAAGTGGGACTGGGAGTTCCAACCCTCTAATCACCCTAGTGAACAGTTGCCACAATCAGAGGATAACCAAAAGTTATACTACTATAGCAAGAAATATGCTCATCTCTCACAACACTTAGAAAATGTCAAGGTTTTGGGGCACTGTGAGCCAAGAACTGTGAATTAAGATATAATATGAATCAGTAATATAACTTGGTCATCTGAATAATGAAATATGTGTAGTGCCTATAAATTACAATGTTACATTGCCCCTGCCTGGTAAATTCTTTGCAACAAACTGTTCCTGTCTTCAAAACCCACTTTTGAAAGAAGTATCAAATATTTGAAACAATAGTGCAGTGAGTGTTAGCTTCCTCTAAGAAGATAGTGAAACTAGTGGGATGGAGTATATAGGTAGTTAGCCTATGAGAGTAAGTATACCTTCATGGAAACCTTTATGAGAAGCAACTGCCTGATCTTTTTTTTCCTATATAATATTTAGTGCTTCCTTTTCATTATATATATATATATATATATATATATATATATATATATATGTATGTAT
>NW_004567127.1:25450511-25455225 GCF_000260355.1 Condylura cristata | reverse complement strand
AAAATATCTCATTTATCTCTTGAAGTTTTGATATTTTAGATAGTGCATTTCAAAGCCATGTAGGGAAAAGCCTTGTATAGGTATTGACTACCAACAAAGAATTAAATAGTTTCACAACAAATTGAAGACAAGAGTGATAAATGTGTTGATTTCCCTTTTTAATCCAGTCAACACAATTCTCTGTTATGCTGAGGTTTAATAGGATATGCAATAGAATATTAAATACCTTTCTAATGTCAGGCACTGTTCTAGTTCCTAGGATATGTTATCCATGTATTTAGTCATTAACAAACATGTATTCAAGGGAGATAGATAAGGACAATTAAATAAGGTGCTAAGTGATAAAAGAAACAGTTAAGCATGGTCTGAGGAATGACAGGATATACATGGTTGAGGAGGATCTATATCAGATTACTTTTTTGTTACTATGTGCATATAGAAACAGTAAGTCCAACCTTTTTTTTTTACTCACACATCACTGGATCTTATGCAGATCAATTTGGGATTTTTTCTGTTTCTAAATGCATCAATAAGATTGGTAAACCTAAATGTGATACTAACATATTATTAACATATTCTAAAAGTTCATTTCTAGAAAATATTGAACTCACAATGGCTATCCTTATACAAATTAATGCAAGTGTGCAAATTCCAGAATGCCCCCACTGCAGCTCCTTTTAGGAACCCACTTTGAAACTGTTATGTTGTTTTTAATAAAAGCAACATTCACTGGCTTCATAACAGACCAGGTGAGGATATGTTACATCTTTTATACATTTTGAAGACAGACAGCAGTTCTGGTGTTTTGTTTTCCCTTTCTTGGCTTTCATGTTGTTCTTAATAAAGAGAATGGCTTTGGCTTAAAAAAAAAATAGTTTGAATGGCAGATTCCATTCAAGAAAGTTGAAGAGGTGGGGCAAGCAACAATGTTAAAGTTGAAGTCTCATTCTGGAATTTGTACACTTGCATATATGTATATTAGGAGAAAAGGAAAGTTTGTGGCTTGGTGGGCATTAGTAACTATTTTTTTACAGATTTACTTATTTATGCATACAGAACTGGGGTACAAGTCAGAGGCTCAGGGGCAGTGAGAGGATTCACCAGAGACAGAGTGCAGAGCAGAACAGGCCGACTGACAAAATACACTGTTGATGGGAGCAGCAGGCAGGTCAGGAGAGGTCTGCTATGTCATAGCCGGGGCAGAGATCAAACTCATGCTGAAGTGGCTTTCGCTTCTCAGTGTTGTGCTTTAATCCGCTGTGCCACCAGGAAGGGCCTGGCAATAGTAACTATTTTTAAAATATTCTGTGAAGGTGGTATAGGCTTTAAGTCATCACTACTACACCTTGACTTGGATTCCTAGCCAGGGAGGTGACCCACATGGCAAAACAAACCTCTCCTGTTTCACCTGCTGCTGCTCCCCTCAGCAGTATAGTTCAGTAAATCTGCCTGTTCTGCTCCCTATTCTGTCCCTGGTGAATCATCTCACACATACCCTACTCCCACACCTCTGGCCTACACCTCAGTTCTTCTACAAATAAATAAACCTTTAAAAAAAAATAAGGTTTTGGGACTGGCCCATGCCAGTTTCAGAAGAATTCATGATGAATAAATTATGAGTAGAAAATGACCATGGAAATCACTTTTTAGAGAAGCCAGGTATAAAGATCACAAATGTGATGGAGAGTAGCCTACTGATTCAATATAATGCATCTATTTTAAACATATAATGCATCTATTATAAGACATTTTAACATCACTATATTGGCATATCTATACAACTAGTAATACATAAGGTTTTGTTTGTTTGTTTTTAGTGAACCATAAAATGATGGTAGTTCTCATGCTGATGGTCTTGTTAGATTTCATTAAATAACTGCCCCTTATATGGTGAAGATGAAGCACTACTTGGGAAACTTTGAGTCAGATAATTAACCTTCAATATCCTGAGTTTCTATATTTAAAATGAAAATAATATCATAGAAATTCATGGAATAGGGAGGCCAAATAAGGCAAATTATGTAAAAGTGCTTTATGAAATGCAAAGGGTGACAAACATGTAGAGATATTGTCATCATCATTATTAGTCTTTGACTAGTGAGGGCTTGCTCTTTGGCTAAAGGGCACAGGGTATTCAAACAATAAAAACTCATTTGATTGTTTTGAAATTATATAAAGGCATCTATCTGCCAGAACTCATCATATAAGACATAAGAGAATATGGGCCCAAAACAAATAAAAACACAATATTTATTTTCCAAATACGAAGATGTTAACTCTTAAATATGACCCATTGATAATAGAGAATGCTAAGTCCCAACATGCCCAGGTATTTGAATGCTCCAATTAGAATCATTTTTATTAAATTTAAAAATATGTTCTAAAATGAAACTTTTCTTTTGCTATGCAGTTCTTCCTGAATGTTCGTGAAATATCATGGAAATTCCATTTTCCCCCAGTTCCCCTGCACTATCCTAGAAAGAGAACTATCACTTCAAACATAGTCTTGTCACCTGTCAGAATCTCATACTGCCTGAAATGCAGTGTAGGAGATAAAGAATCTGACCCTACAGTTCCCAACATCAAAATGGATTGAATGATTGCAGGCACAAAAGACAGAATTAAGAAGCCCTACTAGGAGACAGCATTACCTTGTGACCTTAGGCAATCCACTTAATCTCTCTCCTTCTCTTAGACATCCAATCTGTAAAATAAGATTTATGATTTCTGCCAGTACCTGTGGTTATGAAGCCACATTGCTTATGTTTCATTTGGTCAGAACCTAAACTGCAGATATACTCACTTAAAAAATTGGAATCTGCTTAAAATCAAATCATACAAAAATATGCTGAATATTTGTTGATGTGATTAATTTTACCACAATAATAGTTATTATTTCTAATAACTTCCTCCCAAACAGAAGAAATGGAGGCAGAGACTAAAAAAGGATGAGAACTTATCAAGGTGGTAAATGCCTCCCCCTGATGATTAAAACACATGTGAATAAATATTAGAAATACTGTCAGCAATGAGTGTATACCAGCTCAAAGGAGGGAAGTATACCCTTGGAGGCCTTTATCGATACAGACTTAAGGCACATTGGTGTTGTAACAGATGATTTTCTGTTATGTTTGCTTTCTTTATCTTAAAATTTCTAAATATGTTCTGATATGAAACCTGGCATTTTCCAATTATTCTTACATATGAGTGAAAACAAACAAGGTGCCATTTACAAGAAATTCTTTTGGTGGTCACTTCCTATTCTTACGCTTCCTGTTTCATTAATGCCACTTTAGAGATTTCAGATGTGGCTAAGGTGAAGGTCATTTCAACTCCTCATTCATTGCCAGTTCTCTATCTAAGTATCCACCATTAATCTCTTTATTTTTCTTAGAATGTTGAGAAATGCCAAATACAATATACAGCACAGTCTTTTAAAAAAAAATCTCTATTTTCATCATAGACATATAAAAACATTGAGCATGGAATTTCCTGTACAGAATTAACTTTGTCCAGGGTTTTTGTTGTTGTTGTTGTTGTTGTTGTTCAATTCTGCATAGATTTCTCATTGCCAGAAAGCCTCCCTAAAATATCAATTCTACTAAGTCACTTTTTAGGCCAAAAATCTACACTGAATAGTGTCAACATTTATTTCCCATTCATTATCCACTCTTAGTTCAGCCCAGTCTTCCCTCCTAAGAGAATTACTATTGGATGTTGTCAGGTGCAACCACCATCTCAGACAGACTCACATGACACAGAACAGCCATTGCATTTGGGGCATTTGGTGTGTGCTTACTCCTCTCTCAACACTAAGAATAAAATGTCTCCATTTTAAGATACAGGAAGAAGCTCTAAAATACAGAAGCAAATTGTACAGGTCTCTATAACTCTTATGCATTAGAACTAACTAACACAGATATGATGACAGAATGTGTAATTCTCTTTACCAGATGAAGCACAGTCAACAGAATACCATATATTTTTCTCTTGCTTTGTGTGCATTACTTTACTCAATTGTTTCATTATAAAGTTGAAGAAGGAACTAATTCAGCCAAAGTTAATGAAACATTATTTGAGGGTCTGCTTTCAATATATACCCTTTTGTTTAAAGTCACAGTTTCCAAGAATTTATGGAGAAAGTTAAGGGAGGACTTGTTGTGCTAACAAGTGCTGACACAGGGAACCTAATTTATTCTTGTATTGTCATCAGCTCTCTGACTTCTGTTTCCTGTTTTGGACATTATTGCTTTTGGGCTCCCATATTTATCCTCATTTTAACAGAAGGGCTTTAATTTCTTTTCTGGAGAACTATACCCTGCATGAATTTATTTTTTAAAATATATTTATTTATTTATGCAGACAAGAGCTGGAGTGCAGGCCAGAGGATTGGGGGGTGAGAGGACTTACCAGAGTATGGAGAAAAACAGGTGGACTGACTGAAATACACTGCTGAGGGGAGCAGTGGACAAAATAGAAGAGGTCTGCTGTGCTATGTGGGTAGTACTCGAGTTGTGGATACAATTCAAGATGTAGTGGCTGCAGAGAGCTTCACAGTGCTGAGACTTAATCCTTTGTGTCATCATGGAGGATGGAGGTCTTGCATGACTCTTTTTTTTTTTTCAATTCTTAAAATTCTATTTAATTTCTTTTTTAACAGAGTTAATATCAGCTTCTAAGACTGTAAAGGTTCCATGATCACATTTTTTTTTTT
>NW_004567127.1:25432935-25449276 GCF_000260355.1 Condylura cristata | reverse complement strand
TTGCTGAACAAATTTTCTTTGTTCCATTGTATCTTCTTTGCTCCTTTGTCAAAAATTAGGTGTCCATAAACTTGTGGGTTTATATCTGGGTTTTCTATTCGAATCCACTGGTCTGTATGTCTATTCTTATTCCAGTACCACTTGCATGACTCTTAAATCGGTGTTCTTGGATGTAGTTGACATCATCCTCTGATCCAATTGTGAAGAAGAGGCTGAGATCTTTTAAATAATATCACACACTTTTCCTAAGCACCATGAGTCACTCAGGAATACCCATGAGCATAATTAGAGCCAACAAAATGTAATGAGACTTCTTATATGGAGAGACATGTTTGCATACTTTCATGGGACTGTGACTGTTGGAATATTAGCCTGGAATCTAGCCACATTCTCTGCCTGAGGCTGAAATATAATAGAAGGTAGAAATTATGTGCATGCAAAAACTCAACTGATAACACAGCCTGTGGCCCTGGAACAAGCTTCACCTGAAGATAGCCTCTGAAGATTTGATTATTAGAGTCAATACTTTCTTTGTTAGAGTCAACCAGTTTGCACTTCGTTTCCTAACTCCTACAATTGAAGACTTAGAGTAAAGGTTAGCAGGTTGAATGATTATGGCAAAGATTATGGCCTAAATATTTACTGTCTGTCTCTTTATAAAGAAAAGTTGTTGATGTATGGTGATAACTTCATAGAGAATGCATATGCATTTTTTTTTCTGTTGTTGTTTTCTTTTCCCAAATAGACTTTGCAAAGGTCCTTTTAAAGAAATCTCTAAAAGATCCCCCTTGGCAGGAATCTAAAATTCTGTTATTTGAGTATCCCCTCACATTTTTTGCCCTCTTGACACCATAATCATAATGTTTAGCATTGTTAATGAACATTATATGAATTAAATTATATTTATAAAGCTGTGGTTTGAAAGTGTGGTCTGTATCAGATGCTACACTGAGAATGCTTTGTAATTTCAAAATTAAGGAAAAGTCTTAGAAAGTTTAATAGGGTTTTAATGTTAACTAATTTAACATTTAATATTAATAGCAATTTGATATTTCTTTGGCTCCTAGTGTGAGATTATTGTTTCGTTTAATAATTAATTTTGTTCCATTTTACAAAAGTATTATTCTGTAGTAAAATGTGGGATAGGAGCTAGTTCTTCCACACAGACAATTAGCACATTTTGTTAAATACAATGGTACCTAGTGACCACCTAGTCATCCTTGATTTTACTGCTCTGTGATTTGTCTCAACATCTATTTCAAAGTCAAAAAGTCAAACAGTAGAGAGTTGTTACTATTTACTAAATCGAATAAAATTACCAAGCAGCTACAAAGTAAAAGAAGGGCTTGTGCCTGTATTATTTTCACTTTGATACTGTAGGATCAATGGATATTTTCCTCTCAACACAAGAGTTCCCGTTTTCTTTCAGAAATTTATTTCTCCTTTGGGCAGCATCAGTGTCCACCTCTCCCCCATCTAGCTCCACCTCATCCCCATTCACATAGCTTGGTGGGGGACATTGATACCTGTGTTTTGGATACATGACTTCCTTTGTTGTACTGATTGGCTCATCTATGGGCTGGTGAATATAGTCTGAAATTAGAGCTTCTATATTGATTACTTGGACTAACAATATGAATTTTATTTTACTGTTGGGTATATTACATTTTCTATTTGTTGAACTCCAAGGGCGAGAGCCCTTGGAAGAGCTGGTCTTACTATAACATAGGGGAGGGGCGCTAGAGGATTAAAAGAACCACCTGGAAATGATCAGGAGTTAGTCAGGAGAGAAACAGAGTATTGAACACATATCTGAAGCCCCTAAAAAAGCTGCACCTGAAGCCACCCTGGCTACTGCGCACTCTAAATGTACAAGGCAATAAATCCTCTCTGTGCATTTGCTTTCTCTCCACTGTTGGGTGCTATCATGTAAAATTTCAAGAGAGGAAAAAAATGGATCCAGGTGCAGAGTTTGATAGCACATTCTAGCTAGTATTTCTTGATATTTAACTACTTCTACTAAAATAAAATTAAGGGTAGGAAACCTAGAATGTCAATCCTTTCTAACTGGTTGAGATGGTAAAGATGAAAGAGTAAAACTATAATCCTCCCCAAGCTCTTATATGTAATAATTTCTATAAGACAAATCAATGTATCATATATGACTAGCACTAAAAAGTTCCCAAAGACCTTGGAAAAATGGAACAATATAGAAAGGCTAATTTTGCCTCCTCTTGCCAGTTACACAGTTTTTTTAAACCTTTTTAAAAAGGTTAAAAAAGGTTTTGTGCATACAGAACTTGGATACAGGCCAGAGGTGCAGGGGTGGTGAGAGGATTCACCAGAGACAGAGTGGGGAGTAGAACAGGCAGATGAACGAAGTACACTGCTGAAGGGAGCAGCGAGCGGGTCAGGAGAGGTCAGTCACACTCCGGGTCCAGGGATCAAACTTGCACTGAAGTGGCTGAGCCTAGCTTGCAGTGCTGCATCCGTACCTGTTATGCCACTAGGGAGGGCCAAATTACACATATTTTTAAAAGTGAGGCTAATCTTTATTATCTGGCCTAATAGGCTAAGAGTCTACTAGATTTCTTGAAACTTCAGATTAATAGTAAATTTAATGGCAAGTTCTAACAATTTTGACTTGATATCGGAGCCAAATTTCTATCATAATGATCACAAATAAACACTGACTGAATCTGTTTTTCACACTTGCTCATAAAATCTATGTTTACTTATTTGTGAAAGGATATATATTCATAACTATTTGTGTTCTAGACAATTTTCTGTTTTGTAAGTGGTCACATATTTATAGCTAATATCTTTATTTTATAAATACACCTCACTTCATTTTATAGCAACCCAAAGAAGTTGATATTACTATAAGACCCATGTTATGGAGGTATAAATAAAGCATCGAAAAATTAAGACAGCTCTCTTCGTTAGTAAGGTATTTGAATTCAATACATCTGACTGGAGGTTTCTTTCTTAAGAATCTTATTATCCTACCTTTACCATTTGTATGTATTGCATAACTCACTTCACTTTCCTAGAAAAAAGTATAATCAAATTATTTTGGGAGAAATAGTCACTGTCTTATTACCCAGATGTGGATTTCTTTATATTCTATGGGAATTCCTTTTCAAATTTACTCTCCAAATTTACTGCTATGCAACTTGAAGACAGCAACATGATCTTGCAGAATTTTTGAATTCCAAGTTGTATTAACTAAATAGCTATTCGGCAAGCAAACAGAATTTAATTGAAAATTTTATTGCTTGTCTAAGTGGTTATTATGTTATTATATATTTGATATTTACATAACAAAGTTTCATCTGATTGATTCAGAAAGAGAGAGAATGAAGGACTTCTGGATCAATAAGTAAATTTAGGGAATAATGAGTTTATAGCAATGGACAAAGTCTTAAGTCTGAGTACCTTTTGTAAGTTGTCGCTCATACAAAGAAACCTATTCAGCTGAAAGGTTCCCACGTACTTGATAGTTAAATGCTGAGTCCCTTGGAAATTATTACACAATTACTTGACTGTTGACATTAAATATT
Source organism: Condylura cristata (assembly GCF_000260355.1). Lineage (NCBI taxonomy): Eukaryota > Metazoa > Chordata > Mammalia > Eulipotyphla > Talpidae > Condylura > Condylura cristata. The sequence continues at coordinate 25,445,713 of NW_004567127.1, read as the reverse complement.
TTGGTACATCTGTTTATGAAGGAACACACACACACAGAGAGAACTAACTATTGTGATGTCTTTTCTATGTCCTCAGGATATTTATAGAAGCATAGAATGAGAACATTGCCCACCCCACACCCTGCTAATCAATGCAAGCAATCGGCTGTCTCTGATGTTGACAAATTGGCTCTAGAAAATAGCCCTTGTCAGCAATGTTACCTTGTAACAGAATGGGTGATACAGACTTTTTGAATCTGTTACAGAATCTTGGCACACAGCCCATAGTACAAATTGACAATCTTCTAACAGTTTCTAACTATAAAGTGGTTTGAGACTTAATTTTGTAACTGCACACTAAACCTCACTTCATTTCTAATATGATTCTCAGGGAGTCCAAAATCCTCATCTTACAGGTGTTTATATATTCATCTCAAAGCAAAATTGTTAATTCAGCAGTATGGCTTAGCATATAAATCCTCAAAAGCCAGACAACTCAACATCACGCTCCCAGAGCAATTATGACTTAGCCCCTTGCACTTGCATAGCTTTTTATTTGATTAGATATAGTCTGATATATTTTTCAATGTTTACATAAAACACATTTCTTCAAATGGAAAGATATGGACAGTTTGAATTTGCTTTTACCAGCATTTGCTAAGACTTAGTTGGCCAACAATTTTTTAAAACCAGTGTTGATAAGGAAGGTACAAAGAAATTTTAAAGTTATAAATTCAATCTCTGGTAAAGAAAAAAGAAGATGAAGAAGTGGTAACATTTTAATAATTCTATAGAACATTTTAAAAAAACCTATTTTTTCTTGGGTCTTAAATCAACAACAGATCAACATCAACAGAACAACATCAGTGTTCTTCAAACTCATATATAAAGTCACATAGAAAGAGAGGGAAAAAAAGAATCTGAAATTCTCAGAGATTCTGTTTTGCTTAATCTAAAATGTGGCCATTAATTTACATTTTTACATACTTTTTAATTGATTCTGATATGATGGATTAAGTAACACAATTATAAGTTATTTCTCATAGACACTAATAAAATCACTCCTGTACTAAATTTTACTCACTATATGTAATAAATGAGCTTACATAAACAAACATGTGCCAATATAGAAATTGAGTGCTGCTTTGTTATACTCTAAAAATATTCTAAGATTCACAAATTACACATTTGATTTTTCTGTGTTAACATATAAAATCCATCCAGTAATAAAGAGTTCCAGGTACTCCAAAATTTTTTATACAAATAAATTATCACTTCTTATTTTGATAATAGGGCCCCCCCTTTTTTTTTTACTGTTTTGAGAAAGAAATTAGAAATCTCCCAGTGAAATACTTCACAAATGAGTATTACCTCTTCACTTTCTGTATTTAAAATATCCATCACAAAGAAGAAATTTATTGTGTGAATCCTTTCTCAGGAGAAAACATCAAATGTTTTACCTCTCAAGAACAAGAGAAAGTTTCTGTGACTAAGTAGATGTGATTATTCATGGAATAAGTGATACCTTTTTTTGCAAAAGAATACAAACTGTAGAATATCACTAGTGTCCAATAAAGATTTATAAGTTTTTAAAATGAAGTTGTATTTTCATCAGTCACTATACACATTGAACAAAAATGGAAAAGTCAAAGTGGCTAGCATTCTTGTGGAAATTGCTGTATAAACTCTTTAAGACATTATAGTTTAGCTGATAAGTGCCAAGAGTAGTATTTTGCATAAATATTCCACAATATTGAGTGTAATTTTTTCTGCCTGTAATTAGAACTCTGATTTACTCAGAGAAAGAATAACTCTGAGATAATAATTAGAATTCATGCCTCATAATTGCCAGAATATGTATGTAGCTTTTTGATATTAAAACATTAAAGAAATACACACACATAATCCTGCTTGAAATAATGCACAAAATATTTTTAGATAAAATATTGGCTACAGGCATTTGACTTTTAAGACTTCATTTGCATTAGACATGAATTTGTAAAAATTACTTACTTTTTGTATCTGCATGCACAACCTTTAAATAGAACTTTACAACAGATGAGCTACTTGAAACTCAATTATTATTTGCAGAATCCTTGTGAATGTTTATTTTGTAATCTAAAGAAGGAACATTTGGTAAATCCTCTGTACTTTATACACAGAGTGTTGTAAAGTGTGCTAACGTTTGAATACTTTCGTGAGTCTTGTCTATAATACATTTCTTCTAATGGAACATTTGGACAAATTTTTAGGTTTTTACCACTGTATGCACTGTATGTATGTACTTTCTTTTTTTTTCTCTTGGGCCAAAGAATGAACAATCCAAGTTTGGAGTATCCAAAGTAAGCCAATTGTAACTTCCTTTCAAAGTGAATGGATGCTAGTGATTCAGTGGCTAAAATCTCAACTTATCTGTGACAACACAGATGTGTTGGTAAATGCTTTGTACACTCAGGTCATACTGTATTTTTTTGCATTCTTTGCATGAAGAAAGTGAACCAGAAAATATTTCAATATTTCAAATATTTCAACAATAACTAACAAAATATGAAGGAAAGCTTTCTGTGGTTTTCATATTTAGAAACCCCTCTTTCAGAAATGATAAAAACTAATTTTAGAGTAAACCCATGAATTCCAAAAACTGAGAACTTCCTCACACATCTTTACAGTTTAATTTCTTCACTTTGCCCAAGCAAAGTAATTCCTAATATTGGCATTACCACTGGTATGTAATCACATATTCTTACTCATTTTTAATTGCTTCTAAGAATTCTTATCTCTATCAAATAATGTTAACCTAATGAATAATGAAGCCAATAGCACTTTACATTTTATAATATGTGCATTTTTTCTCCCAATGTGAAATTAGGCAATTTGGAAAGATCGACAAATTATATATAGATATAATCACTCTAATTTGCAACTATAACACAAAGTTTTCCTTTTATCACTGCATTGATACTTTTGATTGTCCTACCAGGTGGTTATATTTATTTTATTTTTAGTTTTTGTGGAGAAGAACTGAGATATAGGCCGGGGGGGGGGGGGGGGGTAGGAAGTGGCTAAAGGATTCACCAGAGACAGAGTGGGGAGTGGAACAGGTGGAACTGACTGAAATACACTGCTAAGGGGAAGAGTGGGCAAGACAGGAGAGGTCTGTTGAGCCATATGTGGCTAGCTACTTGGTTGGAGATTGAACTCAGGCCATAGAAGTGATAGTACTGACCCTTTACCCTTAGGCTACCAGGGAAGCCTCTAAGGTGGTTATTAATGTTCATTTGTCACTAGTTGTTAGATGCTAAAATAAGATACATGTCGACTAAGGAATGTTTGCTTATGAGTTTGTTATTTTAAAAGTATTTTTAAGACAAGACCAACAGCTTCAGTTTGCATAAATAGATATTTGAATTTTGTTGTTGAAAGTTAGAGATTGCTGAATCTAATATGTTCTTTTAGTCACAATGATGATTTCTTTGGGTGAACAAAGCAGTGAAATAGCTAAGTAGTCACATTTAATTTTTAATATTCAAGACTAAATTAAATTATCACTTGATCTGGCAAAGAGAAATTACAGGTGGGAGAGACACAAGAGGAAGTAGAAGGAGAAGAGAAAGAGAAAAAAAAATCCTAAATATTATATATACCACATTTGATTCACAGTAGCTTCCTTGCATATATTTGACCATAATACCACCACACTGGATAATATTGTTCCAATATTTGAGTAAACTTTTGAGTATGGCACGGCTCCAGTGACTGCTCACCAAAACACAATATTTTCTGAAAATAAGATTTTTGCACTATATAAAATGTGAAAGCCTATTAAAAATTTTATCAGAAAGAAGGAAGACAAGTAGGTTCTTTGCAAACATAAGCGCTGATCAGAATAAAAATTATAATTTTTTTTTTAAAGATTTATTTATTTATTCGTACAGAACTGGGGTACAGGCCAGAGATGCGGAGGGTGAGAGGATTCACCAGAGACAGAGCGGGGAGCAGAACAGGCAGATGGACGAAGTACACTGCTGAAGGGAGCAGCGGGCGGGTCAGGAGAGGTCTGCCTCGCCACGTGGTCGCCTCCGGGGCAGGCGGGGATCGAACTCTTGCAGAAGTGGCTTTAGTTTCTTAGTGCAGTGCTTTAACCCGCTGCGCCACCAGGGAGGGCCCAAAAATTATAATTTTTAAAAGGGCAGCAGATTTACCTATAACTTAAAAGCAGCAGTCCAAGGATAGCACTGGGACCCAGTGGTCACAAAATAGTTTCAATCCTCAAATAGAGCCAAATTGCCAGCATGTCTGTTTACACAATAGAACCGGGTACGCTGTCCATCGGGATGAGGGGTGACAGGCTGGAGACCTCAGCTGCTGAGTCCTGTCATGCTTTGCCAAAAAGAAACAAGGAACTGCTCAACCTCAGAGACATATTAATTCCAAATCAGTTAAGCTTTTTGGCATAAAATAAACCTTTCACAGACGTTCTATAACAATGTTTGCTATCATCATAATTCTCTGAAAGACCTCAGTGAGGTTAAAAAGTATGTCTCGGGCCCTCCCTTGTGGCGCAGCGGGTTAAAGCACAGCACTAAGAAGCTTAAGCCACCTCTGCATGAGTTCAATTCCTGCCTGCCCCGGAGGAGATCCGCATGGAGCGGCAGACTTCTAACCTGACCGCTGCTCCCCTCAGCAGTGTACTTCCTCGATCGGCCTGTTCTGCTCCCCACTTTGTCTCTGGTGAATCCTCTCACCCTCTGCATCTCTGGCCTGTGCCCCAGTTCTGTATGAATAAATAAATCTTTGAAAAAAAAAAAAAGTATTTCTCAACCTTTCCTGGAGAACTAGGCTTTTCCCTGTCTTCACTGGAGGGGGATCATACCTGTACCTGTACAATTTTGCATTTGAAAGTAGTGAAGGTAAGACTATATTGCCCCCTTTCTTTTTAAAAACTTCAGGATGCTCTTTAAAGAATGTAATTGCTTCACTTCTGAAGCTGTTCTTTAACCAAATCCAAACAAAGGATTCTAGAATTTAAGCAAGTTTTATATATTGGGGAACTATGCAAATGAAGGGACTGGAGGACTTTGCCCTCGCATAAATGTGAAGGAAAGTCACCAGCCATGAAAACACAAGATAAAATGAACAACAAAGAGAAAAGATGGCAGTGTGACAGAGAGCTGAAGGAGATGGTGATTATTTACCCTGGCAGAGAGGACAGAATCACAGATAATGGGATGGAATGCTAAATGCGAGGGGAGCAAGAAGTCTGCTAGAATGTGCTTAAAAAATGTTCTGACAGAGAGATTCAGAAATACTGTCCTCAGGGAACTAATGGTAAAATCGGTAACTCAGTACACACATAACAGGACAGAACCCAGCCCTGGAAACTGTTGGAGTGGACTTCTGGCTCAGCTCCCCGGGGTTTAGGGAAGGAGGTGCTTCTGGAGCCATCTTATTTTTAAGTAATTCCAAATAACTTGACCAATTTTGAATGGTTTTATCTGGAAATAATGAATCTAAGAAATTTTTTTAAAAAAGATTTATTTATTTGTGCATACAGAACTGGGGTATAGGCCAGAGGTGGGGTTGTTGAGAGGATTCACCAGAGACAGAGTGGGGAGCAGAACAGGCAGACTGACAAAGTGCTCTGCTGAAGGGAGCAGCAGGAGAGACAGGAGAGGTCTGCTGTGCTATGTGGGTCACCTCCGGAGCAAGGGATGAACTCACACTGAAAGGATTGTGGCTAGCTTGCAGTGCTGCCCTTTAAACCACTGCACCACCCGGGAGGGCCCAGAAACTTATCTAAAAATGAAGGAAGAGAGGGAACTTTGTGGCATACTTTGCCATGACTGGTGAGTCCAGAGACAGTTGTCAGAAAAATGGGAAGGAGAACAGCCACAGCTGACATTCGGGACTGTTTCCCTGGCTGATGAAGTTGTCCTTCTCGACTAGAAAAGAATCATCTCTGAAGCAAATACTGGCTTTTCCAATTGGCCAAGGAAAATCAAAGACCATGAACCAATGTTCTCTTTATTTCTATTTCCCATTGTCCAACAGGGTAAATGTTTTTCTTGAATAATTGTGGACATCATAGTAGAACCAAATACTTATATTGAAAATTATAGCCTGAATTTCCATTCTGATTTACCTATTCTAGCTGCAAAGTTCAATACACCATGCATTTAAAATGTCTAATCAGATTCAGACAGACCAGGGTGGAGGAAGCAGGAGGAAGTAAGAATATCACTTTTTATTGTGAGACCCTAGAAATCTTAACTTCTTTGAGTCAGCTTTATCAAGATTTAAATGCATTAGTGACTGAAAGGACAGTCTGAGATGATTAATATTTAGTAGAATCCTAGTATCTAATAGAAATCTATTTCATAAGTTCACTATGGAATTGCTTAGATTCATTTTGTAAACTGAGTCTTATGAGCGTTTCTCTCTCTGCTCCTCAATTTAATCAGCTGTAAAGCAAGCATTATGGGAGAGAGAATCTGTGATGCCATATCCCAAATGGTTGTAAGATCAAATTCCTATTCTTTGGTGTCATGTGAACCAATGTAACCCAGTATATAAAATTTGTAGAGTAATTTGTAAAGGAAGTCCTACTTTGTATACTTAGGGAAACCAGTACTTTAGGGGAAACTATTGCACCTTCTGTTTCTTTGAATGAATTGGGGCAATATGTATATGTATATATATGTATATATATATATATGTGTGTGTGTGTGTATGTGTGTGTGTATGTGTGTGTATATATCGCATAGCAGTTGATACACACATCAAGTGATAGTTATTAGGAGTTATGAATTGCAAAGTCTAAATTGAAAAGAATAAATGTTCCAAAGTTATTCAATTCATATCAGTAGATAACACAATAAATAACATGATAAATAAAGAGAATACACAAGAGTAGCAGCCACTCTAACTCAGGTCGATTCCTTGCTCACATTATGTTAGATGACCTGCTAATAAAAAGGTCTGTTTTAGAAGCCAGCTAATTGAGACACAGAATTTGAACCATTTGCTGTTTCCTCAGTAACAAAAACAGACAAACAAATTGAAACTGAGTTCCAGCTTCCCTATGCACTTTATTATAAAGTGTTGTAAGATGAGAAGAAAAAGGCCTTTCAAATGAAAGTCAAAGGCTGTGTCTATGATGTTATTGTAAAATGAACTTTTGTGCACTCAAGTTAATGGGCTTTAAGTGGCATCTGGATATTCTGTGTATGTGTCTTAGGGCATCTAGGTGTGTGTGTGTAAGAGAAAGAGCAGGGAAAAAAGATGGGAAAAGGGAGGGCGAGAGCTGGGAGAGGATTCCTGTTGTATGAGACTATTTATCATGCATTCTTAATGTTAATTTTGAAGGGAGATGGCCAATGACCCAGGCTGTGAAGGGTAGTAAATTAATAGTGGTAGATTTTCAAAGCTGGAATCTCTCTTTTGTAATTGTGGACATTTCATTCAGAAGCACATCGTGCATCTCAGCTCCCACATTTTAAATTAAATTTCCTTATTACTTTTTAAGTAGCTTGTCATGGATTATTGAGTATTTACTGTATGTTTATACAGTAATTCTCTGAAATGACATACAGTAATTGCTTTAGCTACTGCATCTGATGTCTAATTACTGTAAATGCATGTAAAGAAGTAATTAAATGGAAAAAAAATAAACTTTTTGGGGGGACTTCATATTACAGATTAAGCAGAGGATGTTAGTTCTTTCTCTGATTTTTGGTTGAAACAAATAAAACCATGTACAAGTAGAATAAAAAAGCTATAGGGTTAGTTGAATCTCAGATGTCACTTGCTTGCATCCAAGAAGCAACTGAAGAATGATCCTGAAGCTGACATAACCTGTGAGCTTTCACAACACCTTTTCATCCCCTGAAGGCAAAGGGACACTGTCACTGTTCAAATACTTTCCTCTTCCACCTTTTTATTCTAATCCTGAGTACAAAAGATATCGCAAAACATTTTGCATAAAGGTGGTCTCTAGATATTTCTGGCCCTTTTATGCAGAAAAAAACAAAAATACCAAAACCATAAAATATCACCAAAAAGACATTTTCACAAGTGCTTAGTTTGATTTTTACAGAGTCTACTTATTTCTTAAGCGATTTGCAAACCACCAGTCCCTCTGTTTTTATGGGTGAGATAAACTATTAAAAGCAAAATAATAACAGAAGGAAACTGGTCACACAAACCTAGAGTAGGAGTAGCAGAGATGAGGTCTATTTTAGAATCAAAAACAGCAGCACTATACTGGTTAGGCAATGCCAAAAATCGTCAAATGGCCTTTTTCTACAGGAGAAAGAATCACAGCAGGATGGACTTAAAGCAAGATCCAAAATTAAAGACTGCATTATTCCTCTCATCCTTCCAAGGGCAGGTGGACGCAGAGGGGCATTTGCAACCACAGAGATAATAATAAAGGCAGGCACAAAGAGCCCCTTGCAATCTTGCTGCTGTAAAGTTTAAGTTGATCCAATCTTTTCCTGACCTTTTGAATTGCCAATTGGAAAAACACACAAATGGCCTTCAGCTGAGAAGCAGCTCGGTAAGAGATCTAGACAACCTGTGGTCATCCCCTCAAGCAAGGAGTTTGAAAAGGGACAAGATCTGTGTCCTGCTTCTCAGAACAGGCACCTTTCCACTGGGTGACTTGGTATGGAATTATGTCCCATCCTGCCTTCAGGTCTTAACTAGACTTCTGTATCTTTATCCCTCTAGGGTGTGACAGAAATGCTGGTAATGGCCCATCTGGGCAAAACTGACTCAGCAAGTTGCCAACGTTCTGAATTTCTCAATTCATTTTATTAATGTGAATCAAGTTCATTTTTTACCTTCATTACCTCCGGATCAAATAAATACTTAGAGCATCACGAGAAGGTGACTCTTGGCTACATTAAGGAATAGGAATGGGAGGAGGGAGATCTTGGATTCTGTAGCTTTGCTTGTCAAACTTAGAAATTTATGTCTTTATTCCGTTGCCCATGTTCAATATATGGATTTACAAACAGCCTACACCCAGGAATGTGAATTTCTCTTCACTAGCCGTATTCTTCAGTTCTCTGAAGTAGCCTTCTGTGGTGATAGCGGGGATTGTGATTTTAAAACACTGAATGGTTCCACTGATACATTCATTCACCTATTTGCTAGTATGTTCTTTCACTTGTTAAATCAAGGACTATCTTTATGAGGTAGGCACTGTGCTTGGAAAAAAAGCACATATATTATATACTATAGATATATTTAAAGGACAAGAATGGCAGTTCACTTTCCCCATAGACATTTGATCTGGAAAATTACCCGTGAAAAGAGGACTTCCTGAATAATCTGGCTGGATAGACACATTTACAAATTCCTTGTTTATTTGTTCTAAAATGGAGCTGACAATGTTTAATATGTAAGTTCAATGTCAAAAGGAACTTGTGAACATTAGGTTAGTTGGCAGCATAACTCATTATCATTCATAGTTTGGCAGGCAACAAATATGTACTTTGAACATTCTAAAAGCATGAAAATAGAATTTAATACATTCATTTTCATGTCAGGGATAAGCATCCTTTGGTCAATAATAATAACTAATATAACAACTAACATTAAATGATAACAATAACAACTAAGCATCTGTACCATGCTTTCTGGTCCTTTCCGTGCTATGATATGTACATGAGTTATTACCAATTTACAAATAACCTGAAACAAAGGGTATAAGTAACTTATGCATTTGTCAGATGTGGGTTGCAAATAGTTGCAATGAGATTTGAAGCCCAGAGGATTAGCTGCATGGTCAGGATTCATAACCATTGATCTACATTGGCTCAGGGCTATGACTTAACCATGAGAAACAAACCTCGTAGCTGGTGCACCTAGGGAACCAGCACTCAGAGTTTATAATGTCCTTGCAACAGGGTTCAATAAATATGCTAGAGTGTGTACTTTACCCTATATATATATATTTTTAATTATTTTATATATATTTTACATCATTATTTGTTTTTCTTTCTTTCTTCTTCTTTTTTAACAATGTCTGCTTTCTTTTCTCCAGTGTCATCCCCATATACACCACCAATTCACCCCTGCACCATCCTCATAGTCCCTTGTGTTCTTCCCACCCTTGCTTTGGTCTCTCTCCCTCCCCCATCCCTACAGAATGTCTCTGATTTATAGTTGTCTCTTTCTTGTTGTTTTGTTTAATTTTTTTTACCCTATTTCTCCACTGACCACTCCTATTGTATACCTACTCATACAGTATCACATTAAAAATATCTCCTCTATTTAAAATAAAACTAAATTGTATCATGAGGTATTAAGTAAGATGTTTGTGCATTTAGTTTAATATAATTTAATATGGTATGTCAGTCTATAATGTTATTGGTAAGAGCAATCTTATGCTTTTTCACTTTGGACAAGCTGATTTTAATTCCTTCAATCCAAATAAATCAGTATTATTAGACACAGACCAGGCCAGAGCAATGCTGCTAGTATCTATGTATGCAGAGGAGCTTGAATGTACCCACAGAATAGAATACACATACAAAGATGAAATCATGTGTTTATAATGCATACTTTTGAGGAGTCCACTGCCTGACAAGGATCTAGTTTAAAAGTATATATAAATGCCCTCAAAACAGATGAGTGGATCAAAAAGTTGTGGTATATGTATACACAATGGAATACCGCTCAGCAATAAACAAAGACAAATGGGTACCATTTGTAGCAACATGGATGGAACTTGCAGGGATTATGCTAAGCATTCTTTTTTCTCCTTTTAAGAAGGAAAAAGTTACATATGGAATGGTTTCACTTACAGTGGGGGATATAAAGAAAACTAACAATAGGTAAAGAAAAAGACAAAACTTGAAGCTGACCTTAGATTTGAGTCAAGGGAAAGAGCGATAAGGGAGGGAAAGGCACAAGGAACTATGGTCATGGTTCACAGATGCTATGGTGATGAGAGAACTATGGGGACTACAATTACTGAACAAAAATGAACAATGATATAAGAAAATCCATTTTAAAATTTACTAATAACAAAGAAAAAAGTACATGTAATAAGAGAGGATAAGTACTCAAAATAGCAATATGTTGTGTGAGTAGCAAGAGTCTCATTTTGCTTGGACATGACAATGGATGGGATGGACATTAGGGAGAAGCTTCAAAGCTAAGGTTAATTTGGAACTGAGCCTGAAAAGACCCTGTCAAGGGCTTTAAGGTCTGGCTGAAGATAGAAACCTTATTTTCATAGTTTTCTTGCATATGCTGTGAATTTGTTTTCATGATCATTTAATGGACTCAGTCTATGTCAGTCCATGAACAAGGTCTGGCTGAAGATAGAAACTTTATTTTCATAGTTCCTGTGAATTTGTTTTCATGATCACTTAATGGATTCAGCCTATGTCAGTCAGGGAACATTTGTAGAAACCACTTTAGCTGGTTTAATTGACACAATTAAGGGCTTGTAGAAAGGGTGGAAAGCTGCAAGAGCAAGGTCAAGATGGCGTCTCCAGGATCAAATCCCTATCTTAACTCCATCACTACCACCACCACTAGTTGGCCTGCCCAGAGAAATAGTTCCCTTGTTGCAGTAAAGAAACAGGGGTTTCACTTTAGCTGTCTTCTGGGATTCCTGGAACTGCTTTCAAAATTGTTTGATTTAGAGTTATACTTTTATAAGTGGCCAAATAGGGTCATTTGTTCACTCACCAGACAGCCAAACTCTGAACCAGCAGGAGAGTTTATTCCAGGTGGGGCCCCTGGAGTCTTCACAGTTGGCGCTCTGATAAAGCAGGTTTCCCAAATCAAGGCAATGCTGTGGTCGGGAGCACTGTAAATGGGGGGGGGTGTTGCAGAAAGTGAAGTGAGGTAACATGTAGCAGATGTTTGTTTTGATGTTATTATCCACCTTAAAGTGGCACAGAAAATTTTTGCTAGGGATGTAACACAATCAATTTTCCAAGTTTCTGGGGATGCCAGTTGGAGAGAAATGCATTAGTTGCAAGTTTAAGATTAATCACAAGGAGGAATCAGAGGAGAGAGAGAAGGAAAAGGTGGTTAGAATTTAATTCTACTTTATCCTAATTTTTAGAATAGGGGAGTTTTTGCCACAAAAATGCAGAGATCTAGCTACATTTTGTTAGCCACTAACCATTCTTGTCACAATAGCTTTTCTGAGCATTGCCTTTCTTCCCATATAAATCAATCTAAAACTCAATTTTCACAATAGTGAAACTAACCGGCAGAACCTGGATACTTCCATGCAAGGGAATCTGGGAGATGTGATTTTTACCCTTGAAGTCAGTGATTGCAGATAGAGCAGTGAATTGGAATCGAAGTTTAGCAAGTCAGACTATTATATTCATCCCACTATGACTCTCTGAGAAGCCTCCACATCAACATGTGCTTTAATAGGAGAAGCAGACACTTTTGGAGATTCTAAAAAGTGGGGTTGGAGGGACAGTGTATAAGTGGCAATGTCACATGTCATAGCAGACATTGCTAAATGATCTCCCATGCACTGTTGTCACTGAATTCCATTATGCAACCTCCAAATGCCTCTCAGTTTCCAAAACAAACAAACTACTCAAATGTATGCATTTGAAAGAAACATATTTGCATTCTTAGCTGAAGAAAAGAAAAGGACTAGCTATAGCTGAGATTGTCAAATTGTGGCACAGATAAATGGGAGGTCTTGGAGAAACCAGACTGTGACATGCCTCCTCACCATTTTGTGTAGGGCCAAGCTCAGAATATTATCTAAATCACTAAAGTTATTGATTATGCCTTTTTTTTTTTT